>NC_041807.1:9222254-9534384 GCF_900964775.1 Scleropages formosus
GCTAAGTACCTTCTTTAAATGTACTACAGGAGTAGGTCAGATTTGAAGCTCACCTTCGAATGTGAAGACAGCTCTAACCACTACAGTATCAACTATCCCTAATGTTTCTTTTATTGCACTGCATTTCCATTCTGAACTTTCAGAACAGTTAGGTTGCAAACTGTCTGAGCCCTCATTTATAAAAATGTGAGTAGATCCCTACAACAAGACCAACAACATAACATCAAAACCATTGAAATGAATATTTTGGCTTGAATAGCATGGATAAGCAGTACCTAATAATTAAATCAGTGCTTTTCCGTACAACTCATTTGCACATCTCTAAATAGATTAACACGTATTTACTATGAACTGCCAATTTACAGGAATCTGCCACTGTTTTAATCCCAATCAATGGGACATGATAGAGATGGGGAGAAAAGCTCGGGTTTGAAAGGAGAGGAGGGAGAGGACAGGACAGAAGTGACATGGTTGTATTATGTGTCAGCCCGGGGGATGTGATCTGCAGGGAATTCATTTGCATGTGATTAGCAGAGCTGTGAATGAGCGAGGACCGTGCTGGTGTCTCGGCTGGCTGTCGACACGCGCGTGACACCGGGTTCAGGGGGCTGCAGGTGCGAGAATAGCCCGGCCTGCCGGTGAATGCGCGCCTTTCTCTTTGCACGTCTGCGTGTGGCTCATTTGCATCACCCCCCCCCCCCAGCACCCCCACCCCAGCTTGCAGAACCTTGCACTTGTTCATACCAGTCAGAAGTTCTCGGGGTCTCATTTTCGGCTTGCTTGTGTCACAACGCTACAAATCCTTCCTGCCAGGATTAGCTGGAAATTGTGCTTTATATTAAAACATGTGGAGACATGTAAAACTGCCTTAATGCAGAGAGAGAGAGGATGAGCCTGATGAAAAAAAGCCTGGGAGGGATATTCTGGCAGAGGTTCTCCATGTAATACACTATATGCTTGACACAGATTTCTAACTGCAAGTGTTTTTAAATAATACATTTTATTAATTAAAAGGTGTGTCGTTCATAATACAATTTTCAGCACCTAAAGCTTTGATTTTAAAAGTTCAAAGAAATTAAATGTATTAAAATGTTATGTCTGTACACCAAGTTACTTGCAACGATTCACCTGCTTTTATAGCTAGGTAATTTTTACTGTAGCAGTTCGGGGTAAGAACCTTGATCAAGAGCAATACAGTTGGAATGAGATTTCAACTCGGGTCCTTTAGCAGCAGTAGCTCAAACCACTGTGCCACTTTCTGCTCTTTTTAATTGTAATTAAACTTGCATTTAGTAGTTGTTGAATGGAGAGGTACAGCTCAGCCATGCTGACAGCAGTGCTACTGAACGAGGTAAGGCCTGCAGATGGTGAACCACTTTCCAGTAGGAGCTCTTGGCCAAGAAGTGTCAATGCTCATAAATGCACAGTGCACTGTCACCTGCCTTGCACACAGCCTCTCCTGTATGGCATTTTCCTCATTAGAGCTCCATGTGCTGTGTGGCCCCTGAAGATGTCGTCTGCAAGGAGAGCAGAGAGGTGAAACACAGTGCAGCTTAGTTTAGTGAGAGACCCTCCATCCTGAAGACCAGACGTTCCCTTCCACCGAGCCATCTATCCATAACGTTCACTCTGAGTCTGATAATTGCTTCAGCAGAGATCGAAACCCCGCCAAGAAAAGAGTAGAAATGAAGTGGGAAGTCGCAGCTGGTTAAATACTCAGAGGGAAACTTCTGGCTCAGCGGGGGATTAGCCCATTTGACAGCCGCTGAGGCCGAGGCTTTGGAGACACTGATCTGTGGACACAGTAAAGGCGCAGAATGATTTCGTTCACTGTAAATTAGTTGTGTGAATAATTCAAAACAAGTGGACTGTACCAGCAGGATTAACACATTTGGCTGACGCACAGTTTAACAACCTTTGGGCTTTTGGACCAGAAGAGTCATGTGTGTCCCAACTGATAGATACTATTGATCAGATCCATTAACTCATTGAAAAACACCTTCAGTGATGTGCAACTTACAGCAAAGTGACAAGAAACCTGGTAAACCTTTTACCTTGCATTCAAGTTACGATGTATAGAATTGCATCATACACATTCACACAGCCGCACATACACACACACGTTTGTCAGTCTGGGCAAGTACTTATTCGCCACCTCAGTGTCACAGCCATTGGGCGCCCGCAGCAAAGTGATGGCTGTCTGTGTCATATTAACGCTTTTGTCAGAAGATGGAGGTTATGTGAAAGATGCCGACACCGGGGATCAACACCTTGCCTGTTGAGCGGGAGACCCAAATGCGGTTGTGGACGGGGGAGGTTAGGTGGCACTTACCATGGAGTCAGGGCAGGGGGAGGTGAATCTAAAGGAAAAGCGCATTGATGAAGGCATAACAAGTCACAAAGAAACACCAGTATCCATTGGTCCTGCTTGGAATGCGGGAGGAGAGGGAATAATCTCCTACAATCCCACACGGTCAAAAGAAAGCTGGTTAAATGAAGTAAAGCCTTCTGATATGCAGACAAAAAACCCCTGGTTGACTCCAATGATGGGGTGAAATTCTTGCCTTACGTTGCAGCTCTCCTTTTGCCCAGAGTCACAGCTGTCTTGTAAACGAGTGAAAACCAGCATGATGGGCTGTCTGCTGCACTGTGCAGCGCAGATGTCAGTTTTTTGATTTTATGACTGGATGCACTCTCATTCTGCAGCCTGGACAGAATTTTACGCAAAGAAAACCAAAAATTGTAAAGACTAACGCAATGCGAAACATACACTGAAAGGCTGAAGACTCCCTGCATCTGTTCAAATTAATGTAGTCCAATTTACACCACTGCTGCTGAAATACAGTCAAATATTTTCCACCCAAACAAGAACTCACAACATGCAGGGTACTAACTATGACGGAGTCTGAAATATAAAACAGGTCCCCTAAAATAGTGCAACATATTTTCGGTACATCTAGTCTCATACACTCACACTGCTTTTCGTGATGAGTGTTCAAAGCAACTTTTTTTCAGTTACGTGAATAAGAACATTTAAAATGCATTTCACAGCGCTGAGAATATCCGGCGTTCAAGATGGAGAAAGTTTAAATTTCAAATTTCAGAATGAGTCTCTAGACACCCATAAGGTACAGCCCTCAAAGAGTGTAGAGAAATGTGTTCAACCTAAGCAAGCAATGTGCTACATATATTTATACATATATACATAGACACATATACACACATAGAGACACACAAATATATGTGACCTCAATACAATTTGACAGTTACTTACTGATTTGTTACAGTAATAGAGGGAGTTTAACAAATTTCCCCTAAAAAAATGGTTGGTCTGTCACTGTTCAAGTTCACTAAGCCCTTTCTGAGATCCAACAAAAATCCAAGATGATACGACCTAAAAACACATTGTTCTGTCTCGTTTCCACCATTTAACCAAAAGAAACATATTTACACTTTAAACAAGCACTTAATTTAACTGATGAATAAGCGTAACAGAATTTCATTAAAAATCTGAGGCACAAACCCAGTTCCAAGCAAGGAAATTAATAATCTTCCATCATGGAAAATAAATGGCAGGGAGTTAGAGTGCCAAAAAAAACTTTGGTATTCTCTTCTGTTTTTCTTAAACTCAAGTACTCTGTTGATATTTTTTTTTCTTTTAATCAATGATTAATTTATTTTTCAGTCGTCTTCAAGGTCTGCCTCCTGACAAGTTTTCACAAGATGGATTGAGTCCAAAAGAGAAAAAGGGTGGAAGTGAATAACAAAAAAAAAAGGGAAAAAAAAAAAAGAGGAGACTGAAATCAAATATGTGCCCTAACAGTTTACGACCGTTTTCTGCTTCTGTTTTCTCACAATCTCCTGCAGACGATTTAACACGGGCCTCAGCGCTTCCTGCATAGCTAACAACCTCCTCAGTGTCTTTATCTACAATTCCACTTATTTACAGCTCACTGAAGGAACATCTGCTCCTACTCTTGCTGCGAATCTATGAAGTGATGTTTTGCAATATGCCCTAAATTTTTAATGCCGATACTCAGCTTTCCTTCAAAAACACAAGAACTTTGATAGAGAGGCCTTTTGATGACAGCTAAACAACATCAGACCCTAAAAGCCTGGAGAATACTGAATTAATGCCGATTAGACGGAACGATGACAACCAAACAATTAATGGATAAACATGTGGCTGACTTCTAAATGTGATAATGTTTAAAAAAAAAATAATAAATAAGGCAAAGAGCAAATATATAAAAATGGGCCAGCTTACTTCAATGTAGGCACAGACACAACACAATGTTGCAGGGAGCTTTATTTAGACAAATCAAGGAGTGAAACGAAAATATTGACTTCTGCATGCGGACTTCGGACTCACAATACTGTTAAAACAGGAATGAGGTTAAGTCAATTTCAGACACTAAAAAACACAGTTGTAACAACTCAGATACAAATTTTAATGTAAACCTATAACGGCTTCTAGTTTCGTTTTTAATTTTGCTAGCGACCCTGCTGGATAAAAGGAACATTACTAAACATTACTAAAAAGTTAGCTATCCCTTATAAAAATGCGCGACTGAGAAATTTTCCCAAAAATGAAAGACTATCATTCTAAAAGCGTTAATTCACTTACGATTATTTACGATAACATGCCTTTCACCTTAGTTGTTTTCATAAACGTTCAGAGAATGGCGGGCATGATGTGGACACTAGCCAAGTTACAAGACCCTCTCTTCACAGAGTGGCTGGAGCGGAACCCAACCACCGGAGTGGGTCGCCGAGCCCACCCGCTAACCGCCCACTAACCCGCCCGGACCCCTTCCTTATAGCCCCAACCACTGGCGCTTAGGAAGGAGCCCAGAGCGACAGCACCTGGCCCACAAAGAGAGAATCCCTAAACGAGCACTTGCAAACAATTACCCTGAAGAGGCAGACCGCCATTGTCACGCAGCCATTCTTCCCTCCCCCGGACATACGGCGGCACATCACGACGCACCTGCAACTGCTCGTCGAGTGCGAGAGGGGCTGGCCCTCTGCCAAAGCTCCGCACTTCAAGGGCCGCCAAATAACATACTTATTGATTTGCAATACGCTATAATAGGCCATCAGCTTAATTATTACTGAAGAGATATTGTTCCGGATGCTTCATATTTTTCCTGCTCCGTCTTTGGATTGCGAGGACAGAAATGAATCACCAAGAATGCATGAATTTGCATAACTTCAGAGCATTGTGGTACGTTGAATTCATGGCCTTCTGAACAACGCGAGAACAGAAAACTGCTAATCTGTACACACGGCCCAAATACACTGCTTTGATTTTGCCAGTCCGGTCCAGCTCTTTGAACCGCTAAACCAGGACACTGAATGAAGGGCACAAGGTCCCAGTTTGCTTCTTTCGGTCAACATGTGTCAGAGTGTAAAGGAACGGACATGAAAAAAAATTCAATCCTTATTTGTATCACCAGTTAACCAGACTTAAGAAGACATGGGCATGTGACAAGACAGAACTACAGAACCATCTACTTTTCACACCTAAAGTACAATCAAATACTAGACAAAATGGAAAAAATTGAGACAAAACCCAACAGGCCCAATATGCTGCTAAGGTTAAAGAATCAGCGATGACACTAAGTGCTTTTTCCTGAAGAACGCCAGCTGCAGGAGGCTCTATGCCAACTTGCTCATGCCATTTTCAGGGAACAGCAGCTGGTACCAGGTAACTGACAATCAATCAGTGCAAAATTATCAACTACCTTCAGCTGCTTTGAATTATGCTAATCAGAACTGATTGCCAGCAGCTGAGGTATGTCAGGAACACTCCTGACCTGCGATGTTCCATACAATTCATACTCTGTTGAGCTCATGTAATTCAGCGGAGACTTGACAGCCCTTTAAACCAAAAAAATTCACCAGCTATACCCGCTTTTTTAATGACTTCTTCAGTTTAAGCACAAATTGGACTATAACCATTACATTTTTTGCTTGCAGTTGCAACTGTAAGTTGCTTTATGAGCAAGTGGAGATACTGAGGGGAACAGCAAGTTTTGGGCTGTGTTCACAGGAAGCGAATGTCACAGCGGACTTGTGTGGTTGAGCGGTCAAGCCGCCAGGGCTGTGGGTTATTCAATTTACGCAGCTGACAAAGAAAACCCGGCAAGTGTTCGGCGGTGCCGTTTGTGTTGGACTGCACTTAATGGACTAATCTGCCTGCTGCAGTCCGGGTTCAGCCCTCACAAATTGCGCAATGTGGGTATGGAATTATTCCTGTTATACAACGGCAGAGTCCCAAACAATTTCTTTCCAGGTATTTAATTTTAGAACATTAAAACACACACACACACGTGGCCATACAAGAAAAACGGTTTTGCCATCGACAAGGTGCCCTTTGCATAGCTGGTCCAGGCATTGAAGCTGACCGCCTGTTGTATCTAGCAATCAGGACAAGCATCCATTCTGGCAGGACCAGAAATTGTGGCATTTTGTACCACAAGTGGCAGGAGCAGCGCTTTTTCTCTCCTACTGGCCCGACTGTTCCTGTACTGTAATATGTGGCGCCCTCCTCCCACGGAGAACGGTGTCCGCTGGCTTCATGCGTCTGCAAACAGTGGAGCAATCTCCCAGAGAAATGGGCTTTGTGTCACTGGGGCTGTTGCAGAGCAGTGGGGGAGAACAGCCCAATCTCAGGTCGGTCCCCCGAACAGAAAGCACACAGAGTGAGGGAGGGCTAATTCCCTGAGCTCTTGCCCCTGGCAACTCCCTGCATTCAGACACTATTTTCTTTGGCTGGGCCACGTGTCGGTGGGAGCCCGTGCAATGAACTTGTTACGGAGACGAAAGACAGAAAAATAAGTCGGCGGCTCAGTCCAGCCAGACAGGTAAAATAATGCAAAGACAAAGAGACTTTATTGAAACCTTTGACACTCAGTGAAAGGAACCATTGTCCTCACCAGTATTCAATTAAAGAAGAAGCTTACTCAGCAGCTGAAAACAGTTGATGTTACACAAAAATATGACAGGAAATGTATATTACCCTTCCATTTCTTCCCCTTAAGAGAAATTAAAGCTCTACACACCCATGCAGTTTCATAACAGCGGTGTCGCCGAAAGGAATTACATCATGGATTTTAACCGTGTAACCAATTAACCCTCTTGCCACCCACGGGTTGTCTTTCCTGTATGGTGTGCTATGCATACCTGTATTAGTAAGTTGAATATCTTCCATGGAAGACACCAACATACGCCTGGCATGTTACCTGCTCAGCCCAACTCTGTGCAATCTTGCCCACAATTGATCCTTTCAGCTTCAGCCAAACTCTCCAGAATTCCTTGGAACTCAGTAGAACCTACTAACGCCTTGGAAAGCCAAAGTGAAACCTCAAAACACTCTATATTAACCCGGTGAGATGTTAACGAGTGGCACTCATGTGAATCGAAAGCTTCCCTCAGCTTTCACAATCAGTCGCGAACGAGATGGATCGGGCCATGGCTGTGGTGCGGTCTGTATCAGTTCTGCTTAACGCACAAGCAGAGAGCGATGCTGTTTGAGCACCGCAGGCCCTAATCTGTTACAAAATCAATTAGCTTAATGAAAGCTGACAAACTTATTGATCGAAGGAGAAAAGAATAACAAACTCAAAAACAAGGCAAGCTCACTCCCCAGTGCTCCTCTGGCACCCCATCCTGTCCCTCAGAGGAGGAAACCAGGAAGGAGAGGAGGAGATGATGGCTGACATCGAAACTGGGAGGGCGAGCAGATGGGCGGTCGCTTGGGCTCCATCCAGCTGGAAAACAGAATCCTTCTCATCAGCAGCTTTCAGCCGGGGGTGTCTCTTTTATTTTCACTCTTTGTTTGAGTCTCTCCAGATCTCCCCTTCCAGCACAAGTACAGTGCTGTGGGGTAGGTGTGCCAAGTGGTTTTAAATTCAAAATTACAGCCTTTTCTTTCTCACATCTTTGGAAAGAATGTGCAATTTATAACAATAAGTCAAAGAGGTTGGGTGTTGGAGGCAGGGATGTCCGCAAGAGGAGCTTTCACACAAACCAGTCATGAAAAGTAACACCATGAGTTTGCAGCCTGACACATGTTGACACAGCGGTGACAAAGCCCGCCTCCTACAGTGACTGTCACTGAAGATGTCCCCATCTGATTGGACACAGCAGAACTCCTCCCACAAGGGGGGCGGGTGCAAGACTGGGTGGGAGGCCTTCGACTCTGCTGAGCAATCCTTTGGTAAAGCACACTACACAAGCGGTGAAAGACCTGTTCAGAAATCGGCCACAGCGGCTGGCCTTGCTGTAGTTGACCGAACAGGAAAAAGGGGCAGTAAACTGGCAAACCAAAGCAAATCAAAACAACACCAAAAAACCCAAAGATTCTCGGTTCTGACTGTAGTGTGGTAGAATGATCTCCTTCTGTCACTCAGAAGTGCTCAATCCCTTTCAACTCTCAAGAAGCTGCCCGGGAATGATGGGTAGCCGCTGGCACTTGGACCCCCGTAGTTTTATTTTCCTCCCTTTACTTTTGGGTAGGAGTTCTTGTTTTCCTTTCCTCCATCACCAGTTGGCTTACTTTGTAGTGTTACTATGTAGTATAGTTCTTGTAGTAATTTAACGTGTAACTAAACTTTGATCTTTGTTATGGTTGTTTATTTATCTTTCGTTTAGCATTCTATGTCACTTTGTGAGATTAGTGCTATTTAAAAAAAAAAAAAAACATTGAGAAAGGTCTCAAAAAGCATCTTTTAGACTTCTGTCTGGATCGCTTATCTACTCCATAAATTTGAATTAATTTTTTGACACAATTACCTTTCGTAATTTTATCCGTTTGAAACATTTTGTACTCTTTACCACTGCTGTTCACAGCCACCCACATAAGGTATGTCTGCTTAAGCAGTGATATCAGACAAACTGAATATACTCTGAGAATCACGTGTCTGCATCTATATCTATCTGTCTGTTGGGAAAATGCACTTCTTTTCCCGGAGTTGTAAGTCGCTTTGGGGAGAAGTGTCTGCTGAATGAATAAATGTAAATGTATATGTATATGTAAGAATTTCATAAATTCAGTGAAACTTAGGTTTCAAATGTATGGAGTTAATACTCTTATGTTCACTCAATGCTTTACAGTGAGACAAACCTTATTTTCTATGAGGTAAATGGATGGAAACTCCTGACACAGTGAATTAAACAACCAACATAAAGAATTATGCTCACTTATTCCAACAAGTTTGATGAGGTAAGTATTGGCTTTATTGTCAATAAGTTAGTCTCCATCCAGTCCTCTTTGCGCATATGCCCTATATAAAGCCATGCTTTCTTTCCAGAATGCTCTAAAGTGGGTCCTTAAGTTGAGGTGGGGCCTCCAAAACACTGACCTCCCAGACAGCTTTGTGACCTTAGCTCCGCCTCCCACAGAAGGCCAGTAAAATTCTCCATTACTGTACAATATAAAAACTTTTATTGGGAAAGGTTTAGTGAATGGCACAAAAGTTGTGTTAACCCGTCCTTCTGTGTCTGCTCGACACGATCGGGGTCTCGTGATGACGACCACAGCTCATACTGCCAACAACCCCGTGTTCAACAGGTGGACGTTGATCACCACCCAAAGGAGAACACTGGGACCATTCACAATCCATGCACAAACCAGTGCTTTTCGAGTAAAACATTCAGATTAATTTCAAAATATGTTTTTATCTAGAACATTAGCATAGAAACGATGTAATGCTTGCGGGCTGCAATGAATTACAACTTCTGAATGAATGGGTGCAGCTGAATGTATTTTACATCTCAGTATGTGGCGCGTACAGACGGGAGGCTCCATTATTTAATACAAAAAGAACAAGAAAGCACATATTGAGTATATTCTTTTTGATTTGAGATATTAAATCAAATTGGGGATAATGCTGAGTTGGTTATTCACCACTGGGATTTTACAGTCTGTGTTCAATTTGTCATTATTCTCTTAGTGACATAATTCAGTTAAGATGAAACTAAGGAAATGAACTGAAGAAAAGAAGGCGTTCTTCTTTGTCATTTATGTACTGAAGGCAGTATTTGGGGGGGCTTTGTAACATTTTCTTTTTGATCTTAAGGTGCTGTTCCATAATATATAGGAGTTCCCACTCTTTCTTTAAATGGGGACTTTCCACAAAAGGCGCAGTAAACACATAATTCATGTCACTGCTGAATTTATAGGGCCCAGCATGTAGTAAAGGGGAAACACAATCTCAGTTCCAGCGTTAATTGTTTTCTTTCCTCTTGAAAACCAGCATAAAAGACCGACACCATGCGAATGCAGCATTCTGGTTTTTCAATGGTCTCGAGCTCCATATGCAGCAAATGTTTTGATTCACTCAAAGAACCACAGGATAGGCCTGTCCTTGGATGACACTCATTGTGGTTCTGCCTATTCTTCCTCACATAATTGTCTTGGATGTCCTGTCTCCATGTATCACGCACCACAAATGGCTTGCACTTTGGTCCTGAAGATTTTCCTTCATGAATCGCAGTGAGTAAACGGATATATGCACAAAGACCGTGCTGGGGGAAAAAGATGGATATACCATAACAGGGTGTCCTGCTCACTCATTCACTGCTATGCTGCCTGTAATTTCCCTGTCATGTCTCACGTCTCCAGTAGCAGGTCCTGATCACGGTGCGGTGGCTGGTACACCAATCCCTCTGCCTAGCTGCCCCTTAACTGCTGCCAATCACTGCCTCCACCCATCTCTGCATATGATCCGAATGTCACAGTGACCAACTGGAAACATGCCGGTTTTAATTCACGACCTTCTGACAAGGCTTTCAAAAGTTTATATCAGATAGTGAATCACAGTAAAAAAATGACATAAAGATAATGCAGAAAGACAAAATATCTCCTGGTAGGCACAGAAGGTAGCTTGCAATCAGAAGGACCCAAGCTCAGGTCTGATCAAGATGCTTACCCAAAAGTGACTGTGTAAAAACGACTCTGTATATAAGTAGCTTAATGAACAAACCCAACATTGAAAGTCGCCTTGGAGAACACACACACATTTTCAGAACCGCTTGTCCCTTACGGGGTCACGGGGAACCGGAGCCTAACCCGGCAACACAGGGCGTAAGGCCGGAGGGGGAGGGGACACACCCAGGACGGGACGCCAGTCCGCCGCAAGGCACCCCAAGTGGGATTCGAACCCCAGACCCACTGGAGAGTAGGACTGCGGTCCAACCCACTGCGCCACCGCACCCCCTCTGCCTTGGAGAACAATATCAGAAAAATAAATTAAATGTAAACGGTCCGCAGCTGAGCTTCTATATTCAAATTCAACATTAAATATACACGAATCACTACATTATATGCGGTACACACTCTCACACGTAGAATACAGTGTCCTTCCTGTAACAGAAAAAGTCTCAAATACACGTAAACTTTTGTTTTACATACAGCATCTTCGGAGACTTAAAATAGACAACGCTTCAAAGGCCGAGCTGGGATTCTTTCATCACACGCTGAACGCAATAGAGTTATGTTGTATTAAAATTTAAAATCCAGACTCCATAACTACACGCTATGCGTGAATCAGTCTGAGAGCTGTTAGGGCCTACAGCGTTTCTCACTGTTCATTGCTTTTAACAAGGCTGAGAGTCAACAGCACAGGCAGAGCTGCTGAACAGGGATGGTCATCTATCTAAAGAGACAATGAGAAGACAGAAGGAGCGAACAAGCACAGAGAAAAAGAGAGTGAAAAAAGTAAAAGAGCTGGTTTCAAAAGACATAATAAATTCTAGAAGAGGTTGTCTGATGGGTATTTGCGATGCTTGGCACAATTATTTTGTGCATTGTTTATGCAGTTCATACCAGGATGAAATCAGCTGAGTATAAGATAGGCGCGGGAAACCGACAGTCGAAGAATGTGGACGTACTCTGGCAAATGCAGTATTTGAAGAAAAACTGGCAGACGCAGCACATTCTCATACTTTTCACACAGTTCTTATTTTGTCTACAGAACGAAGCGTGACCCTGCGACCCCAGGTCAGTCCAATCATGATGACAAAAGGTGGTCAAAATCCGATCGTTCCGCGTTGCATTAGCTGCACCGTATTTGTTCTCGTCCCTCCAAGTCCGGCGTCATGAATACTTAATCGCGTGTCGCAACAACTGTATTTGTTCTAGTGGCACTCAATGAAACATTTTGTTTCCAGCCGTTCCTGTGGAGCGGGGCTGGCCTTGGGGGACCTGGGAAATCGGAGAACACAGAGCCCTGAATGCTTATAAAACAAATGGGCTGGGCAGCGCGGCAAACAACACACAAAGCCCCTCATTCCAGGGGCATCTGTTGGGGGGAAGAAAAAAATGCGGCAAAGCGCACCACGCTGGCGGCCCAAAACCGTCGGGTAATTAAAGCAATCTGTGCTTTGATTAACAATCGCATCGGGCGAGGCCCTGTCATTTAAACTCCAATCAAATAACACGTACAATCCGAGTGAGTTGGCCCTGCCTCGGTGCCTGTCCTCGCCACCCCGCTCTTGTCCAAACGTGTGTTTATCAAGAGAGGTCCTCCACGCTTTAAACCCAGCTCAAAGAAGCGGGGGCCAGCCATCACATACGTGTCTCTGTACCTTTAGTAAACGCAATAGACCAACTTAAATGAATCCAGGAGATCAAATTAATTAAATGATTAAAAACTTAAATTACAATCCCTACTATATTACTTTAACATAATTATCTTTTCTTTCGTTTATAAATGGTAATTTATTTTCAAGGCCTTTCAAAGGCACCATACGAAACAGTACAATTACAGCTTTTAACATATTAGAGAATAATTCAGTTTGGAAGTGTGCCCATATTTGGGGTGGGGATTTTTTTCCATTAAAACATGATTAAATAATGATAAGCTGGTGAATTTTTACTGTGACAGTACAGTGGATGGAGCCCATGACCCACTTTATGCTTTCATATCAGATTGGGAAAAAAATCCTTTGATAGTTATTTGAATGCGAAGACTATCTGACAGTCACTTTTGGGTATTAAATTATGCTTTTTTTCCCAAAGACACACGATGGACCCAGGCAATGCAGATCTGCGGTCTAACGTGAATGGGACTGAGTGATGGTGCCCATAATCTATTGGACACGTTATTTTGGAGGAGCATCTGAGGGCTTGCTAATCAAACATTTATCTGGGAGGAGTGGTCTCCGGTGTAGACATATAGACAGACAGGGTACAGGAGAGAGATGTAAGGGCAAACGGGAATTGAAGGTGCAAATGCAATCTGATTCATGACAAATGGATTGATAAATATGCGTGGATGCAAATCCGTCCAACATATACTTATACAAAAATGGGATGTCTTTGTCATCCATGGAATGTGGACCGAAGGGGACGCTGTTGCCGTTCAAGGCAATAACCTGAGAGTGTTACCCCATTGAAGTCAAGAACATAGATTATATATCTTCAGAGGGGCTGTATGTCAAGACTTTTATAATGACGGTCAAATCTTCTCCAGCCTACATAGTGGATAATTACACAGCACCGTAATGTACATGCAAAAAAAAAACGAACAGGGCTCACACCTCAATGGTCCTCTGTGTAGGTATGATCCTGTGCCACAGATCTTTGCTGGGGTATCCCACGAGGCTGATGGATCACCTAAGGGAACCCCAAGGTGTTTTGAGTTATAGGACTAGACCAAACTTTTGGGACAATATGCATGTCTCCATCTACCATACTAACTCTCAGCATCTCTGTTTCCGACTCTGACATGCACAAACATCTTTTTGAAATGTGCATCACCAAACCCGTGGGGACTTTTGAAGAGTTAAGTGCGAACACAAAGGCTCCGAACTGAGATCTCACGCAAAGCTGTTAAGCTGCCTTGGTCTTTCTGTACATCAACGCACAGAAGAGCCGTGGCCAAACGTGCACAGATGGAGAGTCCTCTGTTCTGGGATATGTTTGGATTGGAGCAAAGAAGACTCTTCTAGAATGTTGATGTCACAGAGCCCTGTGGACAGGACACCAGGCTCAGCCTCACCAACCGGTATCGGCTTATGATCGTTCATCAAGGTTGCAGTGACAAGCAAAGGCTCCCTTTGGATTTATTCTCTACAGTTCCTTGCACTTCTTTCTGCTTGTATTCTTTCCCACACCATGTCCCCATCAAAATGGGTATAAATCTATTCTGAAGGACAGAAGCAAAAAAATGTGTCTGCAGAATAAACGTTCCATTCTTCCTAAACATGCCAAAGTGGAACAATGTTAACCAATTTAAAGAATGCAGAGGAAAAAAAACAGAAAAAAAGTTCTGACTTATGAAGCAGTTCCAAATTTTTTCGTAAAGATTTGTGTTATTCTATTTTTTCTTTAAGCAAGGTTGTTAACCATCCAACGTCCTCGGCATATCGAAGCAACTGACGGACAAAGACCCTGGGAACACAACCTTATTGTGGCGTTCGGGATCACGGAGGCATCGTGTGGCCTTTCCATCTATTTGCGGAGAACGGGGCTGATGGAGAGCAGAGCCCTGTGGAAGCATTCCACGCAACGGGTTCTCAGGACGAGTGCAGGCCCTCTTCTCAGCCGGGGTCAGCCGCTGCTTCTGGCCATTGTCTCCTTGGCCAAGTGCGGGTACACAGTCACATGCAAATTTCTCCTGTGGTGCAGACCGCTTGACCAAGTATAGACAACGGAGAGAAAACAGCACGAGGGGGAGAGGAGGTCGGCCATCCATTACCCCAGGGTCCGCAGCCCGTCTGGAGCTGTCTTGGGAGAAAAAGCTCTGACTCACTGTAAAACCTTACAAGCTGTTTATTTTTGAGGTCATCGGGGTCATAAGCGAAATGGTTTTGGAGTTCGGACAGCGTGGAATAATGCACAAGCTTTCAGGAGTGTACATATCAGACGACTCTGGGCAGATTAATTGGAGTTTAAAGGACTATATTCAAAGTGAGTTTTTAACTCCATATGTGCACTTATACAGTAAGCACCATGTGGACTGATGCTGGTTAAGGAAAGGTCATATGAAGCTTGTTCTGAGGAAAGCAAAATCTCTTTAAAGGAAAAGACTGCATGGGAGTCAGTGACTTTGGGCTCAACTCACTTGCAGACACCAGAGGGGCACAGGGGGAGGGGGTTCTGCTCTCCACCTAGAGCAGCAGGTGGCAAAGTGGTTTGAGCTGTTACCTTGCAATATAAGGTGCTGGTCCTGCTAAATCTCTGCTGCAACACTCTTGATCAAAGTACTTCCTCTGAATTCATACAGTAAAAATTACCCAGCTGTATAAATGGGTAAATCATTGTATGTAGCTTAGTGTTCAGATGTCACATCATCAGTTTCTTTGCAGAAAAAATGAATTAACAACAATTCCTGGCCACAGTCCCCTTCTGTGATAGACTCTCACAGTCCCTCCTCATCAGCAACTTGGGTACAACAACGAGCAAAGCACCAAAAGACGTTATAATACAACCAGAACCCTGTAGGTTTGTTGCACTGGCAGGAAATTCTCCAGTTTCCCCGAGTTACTGTGGAAGTGATTTCAACACCATTATGTCACACAAGGGGTGTGGTGGCGCAGTGGGTTGGCCCACATTCCTGCTCTCCGGTGGGTCTGGGGTTCGAGTCCCGCTTGGGGTGCCTTGCGACGGACTGGCGTCCCGTCCTGGGTGTGTCCCCTCCCCCTCCGGCCTTGCGCCCTGTGTTGCTGGGTAGGCTCCGGTTCCCTGTGACCCCGTATGGGACAAGCGGTTCAGGAAATGTGTGTGTGTGTGTGTGTGTGTATGTCACACAAAACAACTGTGATCAAGCTGAAGAAAACAAGGTTTTCTCCAGACTCAGATACACTGCCTCTGAGTAGTTACCACCACCCAACCAACTGGAAAAATCAACTAAAGGCCCGATGGCTGGGACTTGAGAAACCCAAAGGCCGAGTACTGAGAAGTCCCAATCCGTGCGATGAAGCTGTGACAAAAGGCCAAAAGCCTTGGAGCATATTCACACTGAGACTTAAGAACTGAAATGGGACAAAGAAAAGTTAGCAATACCATGATCTGTATTACTTTCTCTATTGCATTGCATGTCTTTGAGTGCCATTGTACAAATGTAACTCACCAAGTCACAAATCTCACAGAAACACTCCTAATATTGAATTAAGTCTTTACTTGTGCATATTGTTCAGCTTTGCTCTGTGGAACCTTGGCGGAGTTTCATCATTACACTGACATAGGAGATGAGTACTGGGGGATCCCTCTGATTTTCTAGCTCATTGCTTAAAAACAGCCCTGATTTGGCCTTCAAAACATTACACAGTAGTGCATGGTAAAGATCCTTTCATAATGTATTGGAGCACAAAGTAGTGACAACTCTGCCCTGTTTACAAGCCAATTACATGTGCATTTATTTAGCTGATGTCTTTCTTAAAAGCAACTCACAATGAATTACACACTGGTATTGCAGGATAATTTTTAGTGTGTCAGCTCAGGGGGGGGCGTGATGGCGCAGTGGTGCAGTGGGTTGGACCTGGTCCTGCTCTTCGGTGGGTCTGGGGTTTGAGTCCCGCTTGGGGTGCCTTGTGACGGACTGGTGTCCCGTCCTGGGTGTGTCCCCTCCCCCTCCAGCCTTGCACCCTGTGTTGCCGGGTTAGGCTCCGGTTCCCCGTGACCCCGTATGGGACAAGTGGGTCAGAAAGTGTGTCTGTGTGTGTGTGTGTGTGTGTGTGTGTGTGTGTGTGTGTGTGTGTGTGTGTGTGTGTCAGTTCAGGGTAAGTACTTTGATCAGGGGTACTGCAGTGTGGGGAGGGAGTCAAACCCCAGTCCTTTGAGTAGAAGGTGGCAGCTCTAGCTACTATGGCACCTGCTGGCCCTTACAGTTACTACAATAAATGACTGCTAACATACCCCATCAGAAGAGTGTGAGGAAAAGGAAAAATGTATTACATATTCTAGGAATCCACTGATTTTCATCCCCTATTAGTGTTTTACTGGGGTCCATTCAGTTTTTACTGCAAAGTTTTACTTTCAGGCTGCCTTATAAAGATGAAGCCAAACTACTGGGCCATTTGGTATGAATTAGTCGACCTTTTTGATGATTATGCCCACTCCGGTAATACAAGACAAGAAATCCCTGCTTTCTTTTCTTTACTGATGAATCTGAACACACTGCACCAAGTGACCTCCTGCCTGGTGACTTCAGAGACGTATTAAATAAATGGGATGGACCTTGGCATTTGAGATGTCGCTGAGCCCTCTTCATTAGGGGGGTCATGTCTCTACATGCTTGTGCAGTTGGGGTGAGGATCTGAGCCTAACCTCTCTGAAGCAGGTTTCCAGGTTTTGATCATATGCAGCAGGGTGAAGTGTAAGAGTGTGTGTGTGTGTGTGTGTGTGTGTGTGTGAAAGAGAGAGACCCACACCTACAACACCACTGAAAGCTATGTGAAGTCTAAAAGAAATCTAAAGTTTAAACTGATTCAATTTATTTTTACAGAGTATTCTTTTCACACAGTGCCGCAAAATGTTGAACAAATGATCATGAGACATAATACAAATAAAAAGTTGTCTGTACATTAAACTACTATAACTGTGTAACTATTAAATCTGTAAATAAGCCAGCTGGTCATGGAGGAAACAAACAAAAGAAAAAAAATACTAAGAGGAAGAAACCTCTGGGGGTCTAAGTGCCAGGAGCTGCTCACCCTGCCTGGGCATTCTAGTTAGAAGAAAGACTTTTGAGTCAAGTTACAGCTATTTTTGACATTGTAGATGAGTGCTAACTTGTGCTAATAACTGACGTTTATCTGACACTTTTTTCCCAAAGCGACTTACAATGTAAAGATGGTTACAATTATTTGCCAATTTATACAGGTGGGCAATTTTTTACTTGAGCAATTTAAGGTAGGTAAAAGATGCATTATCAGCCCACACACCTTATTCACCAAGGTGACCCACACCAGGCCATCCATGGAACACACTCTCTCTCTCTCTCTCTCTCTCTCACACACTATGGGTGAACATAAACAGCATGTCTTTGAACTGTGGGAGGAAACCAGAGCACCCAGAGGAAACCCGCAGAGACACAGGGAGAACATGCAAACTCCACACAGACTGAGCAGGGACCCACTATGCTACCAGCTGTCTCAACTGATGTCTATTGATGTCTCGGTCGATTCAGCGCAACTAGATGAATGTCTGTACAGTTCTTGACAAGTTCTGGATACTTGACAAGGATGTTACAATGGAAAAAAGTATCCCTATTACCAATCTCAGTTCCAAATTGTTATGACAGGAGCATTTTATCTACAAATCTCAACTTTGATGCTACTTTTAGAAGCTGATCAGTGGACCTGGTCCACCGAATGAGCAATGGTATCCGGAGTGGACCCAGATCAGAAGTGAAAGGAAACTTCCGGAATCCACAAAAGGCCAGAGGAGTCCAGTTCCCTCTCATGCTTATCCCTTATCAACTAAACCATTACTACAGTTTACATTACAAGCTTCCCAGATATATTAGCACTTGAATAGGATGTCCGGTCAAGAGAAAAAACATTGCATCTGCTTTATCTCATTGGCCGGAAGACAGATTAGACAATTCCATATTTTCTTTGTATTCAGGGAAGCGGCAGGAATTAAACAACGCTGCGTGCAGATATGAAAATGTGCAGACGTTGGACATTGGCACAGCCATCGATCAGGTTAGAATCTGACTTGGCACGGAGAAATGCTTTCACAATCTACACTTTCTTTACATCTTGGCCCCCCTTACAACACTTCATTCATCTTCAGGAAGAACTATCACCCGGTAAAATACTTTTGAAAGAGTATTATTATCATGCGGGTGAGAACACAAAGCAAAATTTCAAAATGGTGACCCCATTCTGGTCAAATCTCTCAGAAAGGAAAAAAACATGGAGTGCGCTGAAGAGTCAAGGCTGTTACGGAAACCACAGGAAAAATTGACGTAACGTGTTTTGTTCATGTACTGATAAAACAATACAAGGTTCATCCAAAACTGTTTATTTGTTTCCATTACCCAGAATTCTTTGTTTGTCCTTTGACCTCCTCTACTCGTTTCCATAGCAACAAACTCCAATTCCCCCCACCCCCCCCACCATATTCCATGTTGTAACATTTCTTATGTTAGTTATTCTAAGGTGGAAGAGATGCAACAAGTCGCATGACTCATGACAGCACCCCGTGAAAAGTGACTAAAAACAACCTCTGCTGTCACTTGTTAATTTACAGCCGGGGTCATGAGGTTAAATGTGAAAATATGCATTCAGGCAATATTTTAGATGTTCCACCTTAATTGGCAAAATCATAACTTGTACTCCAGAGATTAATCCTATGAGCAACAGGATTATTGTTTTTCTCTAACAAGTCATCCGTTCAAAATTAAGAGATCCCTCGGCAGTAATTCAGCATGTGCATTTGTAAGCCTGCCTTTCTGATTCATTCATGAACTGTCCATATGGAGCAAATTTTTAAATATATAGGGGAAAAAAAAAAAAAAAAAACTATTGCGTATTTACCTTGAATTTACAGTGTGAACCGCACCTAGAATATTTAGGTTTGTTGCATTTTTGCTGAAACGGTGGTAGTGATTTTAAAAAAGACATTTGAAACTTTTAAACAACACCTCAATAGATGTGTAATACAATATTTTTCACACATATTCATCTGCATACATGTAATATTTTTCATAAGACAGTACAAGCAAAGTCAAAAAAAAGGTTCCAACTCAGAAGAAACCCACATGTGGGCCATGTGTGTAACAAAAACTAAGTCCTGTGGATCCACAGATCTCCTGGGAAAGACTCAACAGCTCGATGTCGTGAAATGCTTCACACAGGGGCCACATTAGTCGACATATAGAAAATCACTAAGACCTTATTTTTAGCGACTGTCTTCAATGAATGTGCCAAATGGCCAAATAATCAAACTAATTCTTATCATATTTGTCATTTTTCTTTTCAGTGGATACTCCAGACATGTTAATCTCTTAGAAAACAAGTGACTCGATACCAGTGCAGTAAAACATGCACAGCGCAAAAATAGCTATGATTCATCGAAACACGATTGATTTCTCCCTGACCTTTCATCTGCACCGACACTCAAATTTTAAACAATGTGACTTGCGATACAGTAAAGGCATGTGAAGATGAATTGGTACTGAAAAGTCTCTTCTGAATTGCTGTTCTCTTACAGTAGGATGTAAAAGGGACATCAATAATTCAAGAAATTTTTAAAACATAGATAGGTAACCTACCGATACAATCTCACGGGTGCGCGATGGAACAAACCGGCTGAACCACGAGAGAATTTGCTGTGTGCTCCGTATTGAACTGCTGCCTCTCCTCCGTGACGTGATCCGGCTGCACCCCTACGTCTGGGATCCATACAAAGAGCACCTTGCCCGGGACTTTTCTGAGAAAAAAAAAAAAAAAAAGTTTATTTAAAAATAAATAATTAATGCGGTGTGCGTTTGATAAAATAATTCATCAAACAAACTCTAACATTCATAGTAACTAACCAGATGCCACGTTGTAAGAGTGGATTCAAGGCTGATCAATAAGAGGCCTTGGGGTTTATTTACTGTACCCTGATCAAGGCCACAAGATTTGTATAGGTGCTACGCAAGTATGACTCGTCTTTGCACACCTAATCCACATTCCTTCAACACATTTTCATGTATCTGATCTCATTAATATGATTACGAAACCAGCCTTCAGGCAGTGAGAATGCAGAAGAGTCCTTTATAAAACTCAATGGACACCAAGGACCATCAAGACCCGAGCAACACAATGGCACAATGCTTTCTTCTCCATGTCTGGACACTGAGGTTACAAAAATCTATAATGCTAAACAGAATGCATAATATCACACAATACGGGAAAACTACACTTTTTCACCCACAGCAAACACGACACCCAATTATCACACATGTATTGATGTCCAAGGTGCTCTTCTTCAAATATTAAAGGGCCAAACACATGCATTCTTTCATGAGAAGGCTAAGCCAGTTTCATGTCAAGGGCTGGAGTGGAAGCACTGGACTGATAATCAAATGAGTTACAGGGACGCTGATAAAAGACAACAACAACAACAACAACAACAACAACAACAATAATAATAATAATAATAATAATAATATTTTCCTTTGGGCTGGGTTAGGCCAGTT
Source organism: Scleropages formosus (assembly GCF_900964775.1). Classification (NCBI taxonomy): domain Eukaryota; kingdom Metazoa; phylum Chordata; class Actinopteri; order Osteoglossiformes; family Osteoglossidae; genus Scleropages; species Scleropages formosus. Next base: position 9,243,401 of record NC_041807.1, read on the forward strand.
CGCCCTAACCTTCATTTGACCTAAATCCTGGAATTCACTCCTACCCAAGATCTTCAATGATTCTCTCTGTCAAGAGGACTCCAGAGCTCGTATAATTATACCACAAGCGGAAAAACAGAGATCCAAAGAACTGTAGTAATAAGAATAATAATAATAATAAGAAGAAGAATAATAATAGCTTTGTTGGTCTTCACAACTCCTGGGCTAAGGGTTTGGATGCCTGTTCAAATCCATCTCTGGAGGTCCATGTGTTCCGTTCAAGTGCTCTAGTTTCCTCCCACAATCCAAAGATGTGTTTCAGATGACTCTGAATTGTACATGATGTGTGTGTTACTGTCCTGCTACGGACTGGCATCCCATTCAGGGTGTACCCTGTTTCGCACCCTGAGCATCCAGGAGAAGCTCCGGGCAGGATGATTTCAAATACTATTTGAAACTGCAATATGATTAACAGAAAGACGGAAGATGAGAAAAATAGCCTCAGATGTGACACAAATTCTGTAGTTCTCTGATGCCAGTTCCTCTACCTGCACAGCGCAGCAGCGTGGCTTTTCTGCACGCAGCACACGGAAGACTTCGAGGGAGAACATCACTAAAGCCGGCAACCTTGTCTCTACCGTGTTTTTTGCGGACGATTACTGTCTTTCGTCGTCCATGTTTCCTAGTTCTTGGCTGGGCGAAGCGCCTACTGCTGCTCGCCGGACACACGCAGGCCTCTTCGAGCGTCGCCGTAAGATATGCAGAGAAATTATTCCTGGTCTTAAAAAACTAAGCCATTCAGAAAAAGCCACAGATGTGAAATTTTAAAATTCTTCCAACAAATATGTTGCAGTACAATATTCCATGGCTCTTTTTCCCCTCCCTCAGCTGTCAACTTGTACATCATGATTTTTTTCCCTATGCATCACAACTGAAGCGGGGCGCAAACACCTTACTTATCAATTCCTCTTCCAGTGTCTCCTGCTCCAGTGTGAACATCTCTCTCCCCTGCTACTTCTTCTGCTAGATTTTCACCTCTTCACTCAAACGGGAAGAAAACACAAGTGTTACAAACGCTGGTTCTATATTCAGCAGAAATTCCTTGAATCACACATCGGATTTGCAGTCTGCGGTGGCAAAGCCTCTTCTCTGTGACGAACAAGGACATATTTCCGAGAACCAATGGCCCCCTGCCACAATATGTCAGGTTTCAACTGGATGTAAATGTAATTAATTAATGAAAAAGTCTAAGGAGGAGGATCTCAAATGAAATGTCATTCTCAAGTAAATTCTACACACACACACAGACACTCACAGGAATGCACAGAACATTTGATGTTCGTAGCATTTTTTTTAAAAAATTGTGTAATTCCACTAAACGTCATATTAAAAGATGTACAAAACTGAAAATTCTAATGGAGTTGAAATGTATATATTTTGAAAAACCACGATGTTATTCAGTATTATTCAGAACTGTTCTCAGAATGAGTATATAAATATAACTACCTCTTTGTGATGGTCTATGTCAGCTGCCATTGCTCAGTATAAACATCAGCCTGGCCAGCAACATCATCTAAAAAACAAGTGAATGCAGAAGCGCACATTGAATGTATACCACATTTAGCCCCATTTCACTGATACTCATTCATTCAAAAGAAAGAAAAAAAGTCTTTGTTACAGCCAAGGGCTATTAAACTATAGATTACTTTTTCAAAGACATCTAAATTATGGGAGGTAGAAATTTTATTTGCCCAAAGTCTGGTATTGGATTCTTAGTCGATAATAGCCATGTAGGGAGGGAACATTGAATTATCTATTCCAATTTATAGGAGGTGAGCATGAATACTGGAGCAGATGAGCTGCAGTTGAGGGACACCGCCAGTAGATGGCGCTACACCGCGACACTTTGCGCGGAACAAACAAGCAGCGGCGGAGGGAACGTTTCTTTTGTGGCAAAGATTTGCCAGTGTAAACCACTAAATAAATAAGCCTTTTAATGTTGTTGTACCGTATAAGCAAACATCTTTTACTAGGAAGAGCTGCATGCAAAGAAATGTATAATAACGAGGCTCAGCGTTGGAAAATTTCTTTCGACGTAAACAGCGATAAACATAGCTGCTGCAGATCTGAGAAAAGAGCGGACAAAATTCTGCATTTTTTTTTTTTTTTTTTTGTCTAATTTCTTAGGAATTACATGATTTCCGTCTAAGTTTGTCTTTTCTAAATTCTTAAACGCAGAAAGAAAATCTGAAAAAGCTGCTCGCTTAATGAGGCCCTTGAACGCAGGGCCCGTTGACGGGGTCCCCGTGAGCACCTGTGCAACACCCTGTGTCCCCCGGCGCCGGAGGAGAGCGGCGGGGCCCGGCGGACATGGGGACGAGGGCGCGCCGCAGGAGCGGCGTTGCCTCCGCGAGCGCAGCTCTTCGGCAAACAGCTGCCAGGAGTGCGGACGGAGGCTGGGCTGGGGGGGAGGTGCGGGAGGAGGGCAGAGGTGGCGTCCCGCTCTCGGTGCCACCGCAGCTTCTCCGAGGGAAAAAACACCCAAGCTGCCACGCTAGCCTCCGAAACAAATCGCTCGCGAATAAAGCACGGTGACAATTACGTGCGAACCGGCGGCTGGTGCCAGGAGGGCAGGAAGCGCCGTAATGAACGTCTCCCGGCCGAGGCTTCACTGGGGTTCTCGCGCTAGAGACACACACACACACACACACACAGCAAAGCACCACGTGGCCAACCGCGCCACTGAAACACGCTGCATAATCAATTGAAAGACGAGGGCCCAAGCACGTCCTGAGGAGTAGCTTTACCTTGCTGAGCCTCGGGAGGTAAGACGGACGGACCGGGCACCCCGAGAAGAGTCGACAGGTCGGGCAGGAGCGCGCTGGGCGACTCCAGGGTTCTGCGAGGACACAAAGCGGACGAGGCGTTCCTCCTGTCTTAGACGCCACACGCCGGGACACTGTGACTCACCTGCCTACCCCCTCTGGCCAGATGCCCCACGGTGGGCCTCTGTACCTGTCTCGTGCTGCCGCGGAAGGAGGCACTCGCTCCAAAGCTGGCAGCACGTTGCTTGTGTGCCGTTGAGGAGGAGTAACACTTTTTATCATTTAAATTTGATGACTCCTAATTATCTGAGTGTGCATGCGGGTGTGTTTGTGCGGATGCTCTACAGTCTGTGCCCAGATTTAAAATTTTTCCATGAAGGTCTGATCTTGTGTTTTAACATTTTATTTTATGTAATATATACTTACATCTCCGGCAATATATGACAAGATAACTCGGTTATGCTAATAGAGGCGCTATGAATTTGAATGAAATTTAAATTTTAAAGAGCGAGAAAAAGATAGGAGGGGCTGGAAAGTGTTGAGGTGATGGGTGCCCTGTATGTGTGTGTGTGTGTGTGTGTGTGTGTGTGTGTGTGCGTGCGCACGCGCGCTCTATTCCTTCCAGTCATTAAAGTATGTCCTCATGTCCTCCTTCCTCTACAGACAAGTTACTCATGTTGCTGAGCTCTTATCTGGAGCGAATTACATAGCTGACAATTTTCCATTTTGAAAAGCTGTTCAGGTTAAAAACTTTGCTCAAGCAGCAGCAATCCTGCAATGCTTTGGTCAGTAAACTAAAGAAAATCCCCAATTATTTAACTATGTGCAACATCCCATTTATACAATGGAGAGTGCAATTTTTATAAACGAAATATTCACAGGTAATTTCAAAATAAACATTCGGACTAAATCCATTTCAATTTAATTCCTGCACCGTTCATTGCATTCACAGAAAGATGAACAAAATTTAATATTTGAAATGTAATTATGTCCTGTTCCACTTATTCTGATTTTATTATATAAAAGGCTTATCCACTTCATGCAGCAAAAAAATCCTATTCCTTTCAAACTTTCTTTCCATAAAAAAAGGTAGAAATATACACTGCAATCATAAATGTTTTCTTATAAATTTCTAATAAATAATGAGTACTGAAAACCGCATGTGTTCGTTTGTCAAATTTGACTTCGGAGATACATAATGTCAGCGTGTTCTATACAAATAGCGCATACAATTTCAGCTGCAAAAATTAAGATCGAGACTGCGCTCAACATTTTGATGATTTCACTTGGGGAAAATAAGGCTCAACCTTCTAATTTCACGCGGGCCCTCTCGTGATTTACAGATTTTCAACGGCCCTCAAAGATGTTTGCTGAAATTGTGTTTACTTTGTAATCCCCTGCTCCTCGTCTCCACGTCCACAGGTTTGCCGTGCCTGTTGTTCTATTACCGCGATCCTGTCATCGGGCTCCAGGACCAAAAAGAAATATTTACAAATTGTCCCGATGTATAAATCACAAAGCACTAATTCTCTATAAATGGAGGTTCTGCATGCGAATCCAAGAGAAAAGACTGAACGCGCTGCTGGGGCATTAACACGGGTCCCGCTCGCTCCTGACTGCGAGCGCTGCTTGCTGACGCCAAGCGACAGCCCCGCGTAGGGGCGCAGTGGCCCGAACGCACGTAAAGGCAGCAGCGGCTGAAAACGCTGATTATTCTAGCCCGAGCGGCGCGGTGCGGCGCGTCTCTCTGATAAGGAGACCCAAAAACGGGCAGTGACGGCCTTAGCGGCGGGAGGGAGCGCAGGAGGAGAACGCACTCTCCATCGGCTGTGTCGTCTCTCTCCCTGGAGCCTCGGCGGCGGGGGCGGGAAGGGCGTACGCCGACTGCGCTGGGGCTCCGAGATAGTATTCAGAGAGCAGGGCGACGGAGGCCCCGAGCAGCACCATTGTCCTCCGCGGTGGACGATGTGCACTGTGCTGCTTCCTCCACAAAGGGACACCTCTGTGTGGCGGCAAGGGTGTGGTGGGAAAACGTGCCTTTGTGCCCTCATGCAAGTGTGTGTGTGCTTTCTGATTGCAGGTCAGTGGGTGAGTGCGGATTTGTGTGTGTGTGTGTGTGTGCGTGCGACTTTGAGCAGGCCAAGGCGCACACATCTCGCCATTATGGGGGTTATTTAATTACGTGCCATTTTATGACTCCTGGGCTAATGGGAAATGCTGGATTTGTTACTAGATTGATTAACACAAGTACAAATGGCCTTTTTTTCGTTCGCACAAACGTGTGGGTGCCGGGGGTGTCTAAACACGCGCCGGCCAAACGCGCTCCACGTCGGCTCGCGTGGCTCAGGAGCGGAGCATCGAAAGGACGGGGAGAGGAAACTCCTCGGAAGGTATCGCCCGCAGGAGAGTAAGCCCATAAATCTCCGGCCTGCTGAGGGAATATCGCTTTGGAACGGGGAGATTCTTTGCCGTCATTACGGCATTAAGGCGACCTCAACCGCTGCCAAGCCCTCTACCGCAAACGCTCCAAGGCGCGCAGCCGGGACAACGCAGAGAATTCCAGGTGCGCGTTACGTGAACGTTGAACGCGCAAGTGCGGGACGTCCCCTCTCCTTCCTTCACACAGTCGCTCAATAAATTGTACTTTTCTCTAATTATCACATCATCAGAGCTGGACATGAAAAATTCACTGGACTGCGTCCACCAATGCAATGCGATGCTACCATTTCACCGTACTCTGCGCATGTTTATGTAAAATATACACATATTTAATAACAATTTTTGAGGGAGCAGCAGGCAGCATCACCGTTAGAGCTGTTGCCTTCCAATTAAAAGACCCAAATTCAAACACTTTGCCCTATTCTGACATCCTGGAGAAAGGTACTACCCTGAAGTACTAAAGCAAAATTTACCCAGCAGTATATATGAGTAAATTAATGTAAATAGCTTAGTGTTGCAAGCATCCTGTGCTGCCTTGGAGAAAGTTCAGATAAGTCAGTTATAATAATGATAATAATAATAATAATAATAATAATGAAAAGAACATATACTGTGGAACATTTTTTAATTTAATATTAATGCTTCTGACCGAAAAACTGTCGAACGAGAATTAAAAAAAGATTGATCTTTGTAGAATCTATTATAGGGCACAATATTATTACTTTCAAAGGAGCACTGGAAATTACCCTTAAATACCAGTTAATAATAGAGACACATAAAGGTCTGAGTCTTGACTTTTGCGGCGTTTTGCGGTAAATCATTCTGATTTGACTGCCTCGCATTAGGCTGTGAGGGGTGCATTTGAGAAGGGGTATCCTCGTACCCGTCCAGTTCGCACGGGGGAGTTGGTTCAAAAAGCTGATCCTCCAAGGCTATTTGCACTGTGTTATTAGGGTAATGATGTCTCAAGCGACGTTTGCTCCTACTTGTTTCTGACTGCGCAGACCCCCCTGACCTGTCTGTACACTCCATCTCTCCGCAGCACTCTATACTGTATGGGTTGTGTGTAAAAAGCGTGATGTGTTTATCATCATGCCCTGCGTTGCCAACAAGAGGTGGTCCCCCGGGGGCAGAGCAAGCTCAAATTATTAATCGCCGTATAACACAATTATAAGCAAAATCCTTGTAATAAATGTTTAAATAATATAGGATTATTAATTTAACATTCTGGCCTATTTTATAGTCTAAAATTACTACAAATCAGAATCAAATTATATATATTTTATGTCAGGTTTTTAAAGGATTACCATAAAGAAAGACCTGACAACTACACTGCATTTATTGGACTTATTTATTAGAACTCAGAATGGCTGTCATTTTCATAAAGTTTTGTTCGAGATTCGCTTCATCTTCAGACTTAACAGGTCAGCGTAATTAATTTCTTTTCTAATTATGCTTTTTTTATGAAAGATGTTGAATGAGTGTTAAAACGGAAAAAACAAGGTTTTGGTTTACTTGTTGTGTGCAAATATAGATGTTTCCGTGTTGTGTCTTATGAAGAGTATTGAATTCGGTGTTTAATTTTTCAGTCCACGTTTCCTCCAAACAAAGCCATTATTCTGCAACTTCCAGCCCTGTGCGCAAACGTCACTTCGCACATTTCGTCTTTACAGACTATTATTGTGCTGTTTTATGAGAAAAAGAACTGTTTCATGAGAGCAATAATTTTCTGTTGGAGTGCATTAGTCATATTTTTAATAATCTCCACTGAGGTTCAGCCACGAGACACACACAGGGAGGACATTCTGAAGCTGTGTGTGCTTGACCGTCGGCGCCGTCAGCGCACTGTACACACCCTTCGGCAGCACGCACGGACCGTTCGCTGAACATCTCCAGGCGAAGCGCTTCTTACACATTTCAAAAAGAGATTATTAAATATTATGAGTCTTTTGCATCAAGATGTAGAAAATGGGGTCTTTCGGGGGGCTGTCAGTGTCTAACGCTCCCAAACCCCAGGGGCGCAGCGTACGGCGCCAGATTTAACCAACGGGTCTACTTATTTCTTTTTTTGAATCTCACATTTGCCGTGTGTGTTTGTAACCAGGAGAAGGAGCACCGGTTACTACCGGCATTTCTGATGTTCCGCTCACTCTCACACGCCATAGAAATACAAACACGCCATAGGGACACACGTACAGAAACGCGCACCGCAGGGAAAAAAAATAAACCATCCGTAAGGATACACACAGAGACACCCTCGCGTGCACGCACCGGAGGGAAACAAACACAGACACACACTTCTTCGCTGTAGCGCACCGGTCTCTCCATGCCAGTTTCTGCTCCTCTGGCAGGAAAACACACCTCTCTTTAAAAGCAAGGCTTCATCTGTTTGCATATTAAGCACAGTCTTGTCGTGTGCCAGCCTCTCGCACGGGCGTGCACGCACGCAGAGACGCAGACACACACACACACACCCCACCCCATCCTGTCACAAGACAAGAGGAAACATGCTCGCTGAGGTGAACCAAACAGAACGCATTCGATATTAATTCATTCCCCCCCCCCCCTTTTCCTAATTGAAAATAAAGCAAATCAAACCCTTGACGAGATGCTCATCTTGTCATGGCTTTGATTTACTTTATTTTCAATATATGACTACTATTAATTATGCCCCATCATTTTTCATGTCATCTTGTACCTGCTGTAGAAAACGGCAGCGGTCTAATTTGTTCGGTGTCATGGCAAATTAGGGTACCGAGGGCCCCGTGCAACAATCCCTCTTGTTCTCCAGTTTCAGTACAGATGTGGCTTACAGCTGGCTAAGAAACCTTTCGAACGACAGTAAGCAGACCGCTGTCCGCTTTACGTGGGCTTTGTGATTTAACTTGTGAAAAGGCTTTCTTCTTATCTGTCAAGTAAAGAGGAAGGAGAAGAGTCGACACAGTCTGAAGGTCCAGCGTAAAGAATCAATCTCTTATCGGAATTGGGAAAAAAAAAAAAAAAAAAAAAATGTAGGGGCCATTGAGAAACCTGACGTGGGCCGATGTGTAATCAAAATGAGTTACTGCATTAGCGAGACGGCATCTGTCGCTCCTGTAAACAGGAAAGCCGTCTTCTCCATTTTATTGTGCTGCTCCCAACAAGCATCACTAAATTATGTGGACAACTGTATATAATACGGCTCCCCGCTGTTTGTTCCGAAGCATAAATAGGTATAACAGTGTTTAAATTTCAGCCCTGTTCGGCTTTCCTGCGTTGTTTTTTCGCTGTTTACAAGGGGATGTTAAAAAAGTGATTTGTGTTCTCGTGGGCGGGAAACAATGCTATTTCAGCAACCCAGGTGCGTCGAGACCGCGTTCGTCCGAAACGCCCCTCGCTCCGACACGGCGGCCCCCTCCGTGAGGAGAGCACGCTGCAAAAATCAAGCGTTTAACCGCCGACGGACCGGCGCTCGACAAGCATGATTTTGCAAGTTGCCCCTTTCGCTCTTTTAAACAGCTACTGTGCGTAAAAAAATTAAACGATACAAATATCATTACTCATTTGTAACATTTCTCCGGGGTATTTAAAAAGGTCAGACTTACCCCTTTTATAAAAACAAACTACACCGATACCCTTTTTTTTTAAGAGAGCAGCTGTAGTTTAGAGGTTACCCCACTACTTATAGCAAAAAGCTCCATCCCAATAACTAATTACAATGCAGACAGTTGTCATTAATGCTGGGCTAAATGTCACTGTAATGAAGCACTTTTAGAAATTCTGCAGGATTGCCTGTAAAACACTCCCAGTCCCATCTAATTAGGACTCGCATATCTATAATTAGGGTGACAGAACTTTCTAATGAATTGCTTGGGAAACTCGACTTGACGCACGTCCAAACAATCAACATATGCATCTATTTGTACGGCGTGCGGCTTTGGGAAACGGTAACATGTATGCTGATAATGTAACAAGTCTCATTTCTGCACTGATGAAAAAGTGAACTCCGGGTCTAATCTGGCCTTGCCCAAGGGTTTCATGCATGGTGATTTATTTTATTATCATTAATGAGTTTGGTTTGAAGCAGCCTGCACGGCTTCCTGGGCTTTCAATTTATTTTGTGTTGACTGCATTAGTTGACGTGTTAGCGAAGCAGTTTTTTTTTTTTTTTTTTTGCTAAACCGAGGCCCGCCACTGCCACCCACAGCGACGCCACAGTGCATTGGGTAAATTAGTATTATGATTTTAACGGGTACATGCCCATTCCACCTAATTAATCCCACAGATCACAGGGGGAATGTGGCACTATGGGCCAAATAAATCAAGGATATACACATCAAAGTTACGGCCGCGCTGTGATTTCTCTAAAAGAGAAATAGGGCACTTTTTTGTTTTTCATGTGCCGATGGTCACTTTCGGATTTAAACAACATCCGTGTCTTGTAACCAGCTGAAGAACGGTGCAGGCTAAAGCTGCCGATAAGAGGCAAGATCTGAAAAACGCACAAGAAGGGCAGCAATTAGAATGACAAAGCGCACGAAGGTGCCTTCAAGAATAAGCAAAACCCAAAATCGCAGGCATTGTACCACTTTATAAAGGGCAAACAATCACAGTGGTGAAACAGGAGAGTCGTGCGGCACATTCTCTCACGACTGCTCGGAGGGGTAACACGTTCTGTTACCGGAGCGTAACAGATCCATGCTGGCTTTGGATGTGGTGTTGAGCAAGCTGTGGCTGGGTAGGGTTGGGCCGTAGGGGCTTTGGACGTGTTCCAGCTCACACCCCAGCAGGCGGGTACCACACTCACCACCCCTTCAGTACATTACCTTCACCTTCCAGTTATACCAACAGCGCTCTGTAAAGCAGATGTCCCAAGGTGGAGGAAAAGCTGTGTTGACTCTGGCTGGCGGGGTCCATACCTTGTGTGCCTTGCCCTTGCCTGAGGGGACACTGTCCGGTGGCCTTCCCGGTGCCAAATGGCACAGTTGACCAACTGGGAAGCTCACAGCCACCATTGAGACCCAACCAGGTACCCATCAGACCATAGAGACACTCTGGACCTATCCAGTGGAACTGAGGGAACCTCTTGGATGTGTGGACCACAAACGGTACCTTCTACCACTGCTTCACCACAACTTTCTCACTGTTTACCAAAGGCTTCAGCCGTGTGGCAAACTCTTTGTTCTGTATTTGACTATTTCTAACCAATTCAACACAAATCATTTTTCAGCAATTCCCTGAAACACCAGACCCCTGGAAAAAGGTCTGACATAAATGTTGATGGCAAGATCGGTCCAGATACTCCAAGCTCACCTACTGTTTCTCAGGTTATGAATCGATTTAATATATTTTACATTGCAGATCTTTTTATAAACATTTTCTTTCGATCAAAATGGTAATGGGGGACTGTTTAAATGAATATACGATCGCGTGAATACTTTATTCAACTGACACTTAATATTCTTGGCTATGTATTTATACATTTCATATTTGTAAAGATAAATTGTATTATTTACCTTTTCTAATATCATAGAGTCAAAAATAAAGTTCACATGCATAGTGATAAAGGTCGCATATAACGTTTGATTAAAGGGAGCATTTGCACAGAAAATTTCTGCGGTTTTTGCAAAATTACAGCTGTTTTAATAGATACAGTTCTCAGCGGTGACTCATTCATCAAAGGCTCCCAAGTAAACAACAACCTCACAAACTTCATTAGGCGATGGACCACTGTTATTAAAATATGAATGTTGAACAAAAAAAAAAAAAAAAAAAAAAACCCTTTCTTTATTTTCAGCCCTGATAAAGAATTTATCCAGATTCTGGGGGGAAAAACATACACTTGCGGTGACTCTGTAGAGTGAAGCTACAAAGAGGAAAAAAAATTGCCCTCTCTTTGTTGTGCAGGAATTGGCTGCGCACTCCTCCGAAAATGCAGCATTCTGCCAAGTTTACCGCATATTTACTGTTTACTGCTAGCTGTTGCACATGTGGTTTTAACATACGCTCTCCTCCTCTAGTTAAATCATCTGTGGTCCCCCTGGCTTTCGCCTGACATACGCAGCATTGGTACAGCCTCTGCAGCTTAAATTTTTTAAGCAAAGAAAAGGCATTCATATGAAATAATAATGACCATTTCAGACATTTATATTTCTGTGTCCGACTGTCATTCCCACCCCCTGCTCTTCTCTTTCTCTTCCATTTGTGCTTGTCACTCCCAGTACTGGGCTCCAATCGCAGCCTCCCAAATTCCCGCTGTCCGAGCTGCCGGAATCGGAGACGCTTGGGGCACCTCTCTCAGATCAGCTCCCTGACAGTTCCCTCTCATTACGACTTCCCGGCTAAAATGCCATCAATGACCAAACGAAGGGAGGCTGGATCTTCTGCCCAATCTGACGCTGGCTCAAAATCTCTCCAGTGTCAGAAATGTGGGTTTTCAAGGGACTCGGGGGCTGGAATTTACACTGAATTATTTATTTGAGAAGTAGTCAGAGTGTATCATTAATGTACTATGCAATAAGACAGAGAATAGAACTGGATCCATTCTAAAGACATTTCATTGAATAGAATAGCAGTTGTTTCTCCTGTCCCTGGAGGCTATGGACAAGACGTCCGGAACAAGTGCAGTTTAGAAAGAGACAGTCGCCCTCTGAGCTCGGAAATGGTACACCTATTCTCCACTTCCGCACCTCATCCGAAATGACAGGCCCAGTGTGTAATTTTATGTGATTTTAAAAAATAGCAAAAATCCAGTCCTCTATCTGTACCAACATTTTCACCAGGTTTAAAACCAGGTACCATCATTCCAAACACAATTACTACATTATATCATTTTGTTCTTTTCCAATGATAAAAATGCATTTGCTGTGCCACACAAATCAATCAGAATTTATTATCTCAACACTTAAATGTTACATTCTTGATTTTCTGAGATCAAAATGTCACCATATTATTTATATGGAGACATGTATGTGTGTTTGTGTGTTGTAAATAATATTTGAGTGTTGTGCAGAGCATTAAGAGCCTGATGTTTCATTTAATTTACATGACATTCTCATCCAGATTCATAAGTGTCTAAACACTTGACCTTCGCCACAAAGGCAGTCAACACCTCTCTAGACAAAGGAACCATAGCTTGTTGTAGGGAGTAAAAACAGGGGCATCAGTAGGGTCAACAAACTATGAATTGCAAAAGCTGCAAATCATTTTGGTTGCTTCTCATGTCGTTTCTCACCTTTGGCTGTCCTGTCTGATTTTTGATTTCCCTGGATGCTGCATGTGCTCTTGCAGCCTCTTTGACTACACACTTCTACCGAAGATCTGCTGGTGTCGTTCTCGTGGCCCTACTTGGTGAGAAACCCGCAGCAGCCAGCCGCCACCACTGCAGTTAATGAAAGGACTAATCACACCAGAGGAATCCATGGGGCACATGCCGATCACATGCTCCGCCCCATACTCACCACATAGAACCCTGAACGATTTGAATACTGAGCTCTTCTTTTAGCTCCACACCCATGTATCAGTGGGCACGGCCCCAAAGGCTCATGACCTCGTTCCGAAATTAAAAGCCATCGCTCTGTGGTTAGGCTGCCGGCAGGGGCGCCCGTACCATCAGCTGCGACACGACCCGTACGCCCTGTGCAGCATCTGCGCTGTCATTATCAGCAGAAGAAACCAGTACAGCCCAGAACTTGTGTTACTAGGGTGGCATCTTGCCTGAATCCAGCTGACCCTGCATTCAACTCCTGTTGTGGCCCAGTTCCTTCCTGGCATTACAAGCACAATGGATAAAACCTGGTAACTTCCAAGCCCAAAAACTAATCAGTGTCACTGACTCAATCTGCTATGTTCTCAGCCTCCATGGTGTCAATACAGATCTGTGCAGTTGTTGGTTCAAACCACAGTTACAGTGGGCCTAGCGAAGCAAATTTGTCCCCTCTCCGGCTATATGTATTTGCTGACTTATCCCAGCCAAGCCACGTTCTGAAAGAAGAGCAACTGTTCGACTGCCGTGTCAGATGGCTGCGTCTTTCAGTGTCTTTTTTTCTGGATTCTTCTGGTCCTGAATGTATCTAGTGTTTCCCTCTAGAGGGCCAGGCCACCCTGACCGTGTAATAAAAAACCGCAGGGCCTTAAAGCAATTGACTGTATGACCTGCAGCAGATAACACACAATCAAAACCAACCAGCGGCATGTGAAGAGTGTTTACATTAACCTAATTTCACTAGCCACTCATGGGAAGCCCACTGCTCTCCATTAATGCGTCTCTCATCTACTTTCCATCCCCATTATTCGGTGCATGAATTATATTAAAACCACTAAAAGGATCACTTTATTAAGAGGTAATCCTTGCTCAATGCAGGGTATGACACAGAACACAGCAAAATGAGCCAACTAGACTTGGGAGGCTAGAAATTATCACAAAGGCAGCTGGAAGGGATAGTATGAGGAAGCCCTTCCTGAGGGTGTCCTTTGTCATGGTGAACAGAGGACACGGAGGGAGCTGGACCCAAGTGCAAGATTGTTTAATCAGAATCACGGGGATAGACTCGTTCTCATGGGCGGGGACGGGCAAATGGTTAGTCGATCGGTGAACAGGACAGAGACGAAGATCCGAAGTCGTGGTCGGGGGACAAGGCAGGTGGTCGTTACCGAAGAGACGCGGAGCAGGGCTGGGGAATGAAGCAGAACAGGACGTGGGAAAAGCAACGCAGGGTAGGTTGTAGAACACAGACAGGACAGTTGTCTCTAATGAGATTCTGCAACTGGGGAGGGATTGAGAGGTGCTTTATATTGCCGAGTGCTCCGATTAAAGTCAGGTGCTTAATCGGAGCCAGGTGTTGCTGGTTGAGGTGTGGGCGCAGTCGTGACATCCTTCACTAAGACTCAAGACCTCTGTGACCAGAGTTCTTCTGTGGAGCTTTTGAATTTACGCTTTGCTCATGATCTAAGAGGTGAAGAGGGCATACTACCAGGATGAGAAATTCACATCAGCTCAACTGTACTCCACTGCTGCTCTCGAACAGCTCAGGTTCAACTGTAACCCAAGGACTCTCAGAAGCCATCCTCAGCAGCTCCTTCTGTCTGCCATCATAACCCCATACCCAGAACACGGGAGGAGGGCAAGTATGGGCTCTTGTATAAAGCAAGAAGACATAGTTGGACCCACAAGAAAACATGTGGCACTGATCACGGAAAATGAGGAATGGGGGGTGGTGTATGAGTTCCTAGTGGGCGAACAGGACTGATGAGTTTTGAACACTGTCAAAAGATTCTTTCATTGACAACAATTTCGCCTCACTGATCATCAGGAAACCACAACTGCTGTCAAACTGACGACTGTGACATGGAGATGTGTTGCGTAGCGCCAGATCTCAGTCTTTAACTTGAACTAAGATTGTGATTCATGTGAAGAATCACATGCTTAATACATACTCAAAAGGAAAACATTATTCACCTGCCTTGTCAGGTTTAATTGTTGTAGTTAACAGATGCCAGGAGCTTTTAAAGAGCCTCTCAGCCCATTACCACTGAAGGTGGAGACATTGCTGTAATCATCCTGAGAGATGTGTTTCCATGACCAACATCGAGGACACAAACATGATTTCATGTATTTTGTGTTAGTGCCCAGCTTTAATAGCAGGAATGAGTATTGTCGTTACGGCAAATATTCCTGCCAAAAGCTGTAGAGAGGCTTTCTGACAACCCTACCCAGAGAGGAATAAACAGCACAAGGATCCGGAGGGTGGTCGAGGTCCTGGATGAACAAATGCTGCAGCTGCGCAATGGTACAATGGAAATAATACTGTCCGGCATCAGATATAATGTACATTTACAGTTCAGTATTTGGCAGACGCTTTCCTCCATAGCAACGTAAGAGTATATATTGGAAAACAGATTACAGGAAAGACTTCTCATCATCCACACATTTCTCAGGTACTTCACCTAAATAATGATCGCAGACTTCACTCCACTGAGATGATTGTCTGATACTTTTCATCAGCTATTTCCATGCACAGGGCAGCAAGCCTTGGGTCTGAATACAGCTCAGGTGGTGTGGAGCTTGCATGTTTGTGTTGGGCATTTGTGTGACTTTGTGTGTGTTTTCTCCCAGAGTCTAAAGACATGTTTTTTAGGTGAACTGATGACTCTAAATTGCTTCTCTACCGTGCGTGTGTGTGCGAGGTTACCCTTGGATAGACTGGCCTCCCGTCCAAAGCGTACCCCGCCTTGCACCTCGTGTTTCCAGGATAGGTTCTGGACCACCACGGCCCTGTACAGCAGTCATAAGTGATGAATGGGTGGTTCTAATATATGATCCCATGAATCTGGATGAACACAGAACAAAAGCGTTGTGGGATTTTGCTTCATTACAAGACCTGAAATGACCCCATTCTTGCCTTCTACATGTGGTTCACAGTGATATGCTTTGTAACTGCACAAAGTACAAAATGTGAGGAAATCATTACAATGTGGAATAAATCAGGGTCCCTGCCCTGTATGTTACTGCAGAGCAGTTAGCTTTACACTCGGGATTATTTACTTATTGATGACTGTCTAACCAAACACGCAAGCAAGCTCTGGCTTTGATCTTCTCTTCAGAATTAATCTTAAAATGTTGCTTTGTTTCCTCCTTTTAAAAGAAATACCCGCTTGTGTGCACTGGCATTGGAAGTGAACCTGAGTGCGAGGGAATTCTAATGAAGACAGACATTCATTTCACATTTCATTTGTTTTATGTGCTTTAGTCAGTGATCCCCAAGCTGCAAACTAGGTCTTCCGATTTTTTTCCCTTTTTTTTTTTGCTTCTGAAATTTATGCAGGACGGGTTCATCTTGTAAACAGGCCTATTGAAACTCGGGGAAAGAAAACATCTTCAGGCTTGCCCACAGGGACCTTGTCAGATTTTGATGGCTATAGATGATTTCTGTGTGCACTGACAGTAAAAAAAACCAATATTAAAAACCATGAAACCACTATACATATCAATGAGCAAGATAAAACACAGCCTGGTTCCCGCCCCAGACACAAGAGGCTACCCGGAGTGAAATTCCCTCGCACCGTGCAAACTCCTGCAACGGAACTTTCTGCGCCGCAGTCTATCGCAACATCTGGTTCGGCATGTAAGCAGATATTAGAATCAAATTAACTAGAAATGAATGGGATGATGTATGACAGGGTGCAGATGTTCCGGGAGGCAGTGTGATAATCTGGTTGCGAGGACGACATGATGAATTCCGTGCGTCGTGGCAGGGGTGCGCGGAGCCCCCTTTAAAGGTAAATGTGGCGGAAAGTTAGAACGCGCAGATCAAGCAGGGGAGTCTCTAGGCATCGTGGGTAATTGCTTTATCGTGCAGTGCCCTTTGTTTTAGCCCTGATCTATTATTGCTGGCACTTCTCTGCTTGTACACATCTGCACACGTGCACATGCTCGCGCACACATATTTCTCAAAGTGCCTTAGGCACAGCAATATTCAAGCAACCTGTGTTGTGAGCACTGTAAATCTGTCCATGCCAATGACTATCAGTGTGAGTCAGCTGATGTTTATGCATGTGCTTGTAATTGAAATGGGTGAACGAAAAGCAGCTTAACAAATGTGTCATTCACAGAAGGTGACAAATTGATACCTACATTAAAAATGGCCTTGGAGTTAAATGGTGCTGAGGGTTTTTTGGCTCTATTCTAATATATGTGCTCTGCAATCGGATGAAAATAATATGTTAATTTTCATTGCTTGATGTTAATTGTGTTGAGATCATAACCCAGTGGTCTCCAACAGAATCTGAACAACAGCTTTGTATCCAAATAAAAAAATTAAATTTTCATACATAAGAAAAAGTTTGAGAAAATGTGCATTTTAAAGGTTAAGAAAGTGCTGTGTTCTAAAGCACAGTCTCCATTTCACTGCAGTTTAATACACCATGATCTGGTTTCTAAATGTTCCCGCAAATACTACCTTAAATCAGATGCATGCGGTAAAAGTATGAGGAACCGTCACCTTTCACGTGCCTTTGTTCCCATAGAAATGTGTTTCACTGAATAAAATGTGACACAGAAATCGTCCTTGGAAAGAACTTCAACCCTTCTATTTCAGAGCCACTTCTGTAAAAGTTTTTGAACAGCAAGTGTCCTCTAAACT
This sequence comes from Scleropages formosus, assembly GCF_900964775.1. Classification (NCBI taxonomy): domain Eukaryota; kingdom Metazoa; phylum Chordata; class Actinopteri; order Osteoglossiformes; family Osteoglossidae; genus Scleropages; species Scleropages formosus. The sequence continues at coordinate 9,260,763 of NC_041807.1, forward strand.
TTTGTAATTCGTTCACATCTTTTTTTCAAATGTAATAATCTGATAGTGCTGAAATGCATCCAACTGTTAGTGTCTGAATGACTACAATTATTTTTTTTTCATTCTATACTGTACTACGGTATAGGTCCGAAAGTGTTTAAGAAAGTCAAAACTGCACATGCAGATACACTGGAAAAGAGTCATTTATTTGAAGCAGGAGCAATCAGCCATCCAGTCTGTTATCAAGCAGAGGCGAAAATCTTGTTAGAAAAGCAAACACACTCAAGGCGATGGCTTGTAAATAGGACTATTTCACTTTCCGTGACTCAGTGGCAGCACAGGGCTCCTCACAAAAGGAGCTCTGTACCGTGCTTCAATGAATCGGCAGACCTTAGTCCCTGAGTACGTACTTGCGTGGTGCGGCGCCGGATGAGGGCGGGGCGGAGTGGCAAGTGGGCTTTTGTTTGCTTTGCCACCTCCATGTGCTGTTACCCAATGGGCCTTGGTTCTATTAGACGGGTTAATGAACCACAGGTGAACAGGTGGGAGTGCAATGGCACGCTCCACAACCCCTCCACCCTCCACACCCTGGATGGCACCGAGCCACCACCTTCCCACCTTGCCACGCTTCCCTACCGTTTAGGTGACAAACAGGTTGGCGTCGCTCGAGGACAGAACCCAGCAGAAAGGATGTGATCACACCTCCTAATGAGGACGGGTGGCTGCGTTACTTCCAGGTAAATCACATTATTATGACTTCATTGTTGAATCACAATTCTCTTAATTACAGCCTGGAGATTGGCACTAGCGATCTGCTCCTCGTATAAATCATTTCATGCAAAACACCTCATGGTTGTCAGGTTTGTGTACAAACCGTGCAGGGAGCCCATTTTCAACTTCGAGCTGAGCTGTTGTTGAAGGGGCCTTGACTCATTGTGCTTTGGAACATCAAATCAGTCTGAAGTCTGTCTACTGCGCTAACCTGACATTACATGAGTCTACAAATGAAGCAAGGCTCTTCCAGGGAAGGAAAAACAACAGAAAACACCAGAGTGCAACACACACTAGCCTTACACGAATCAGCCTCAAGAGCCTCCTCTTGATCTGCATCCCTTTATTTCAGCTCCCTTGAATTTTAAGAAAGATAAATTAATGTGTTATTACCATTTTTACTGCTATTTTCATTGTTACATTTGGCTGCAGCAGGACTGGTGTCTGAAGTCAATATGATTCTTCCTCTAGTAATGGTTTACTGCACGCTTTCAAAACCCAGGTGCTTGCTGTGCACATGATTTCAGAACAAAAGGGTTAGCTCATGAAATGGACATATTCAGAAGTAAAATTCTGAAATTTGTTCTGTGGTGAGGGGATGTTTCGTGTGTATTTATATACCTTTGTTGGGGAAAAAAACACACACTCATTTGTTAGGAGAGCCACCTTTCAGCTACATATTTACAAGGCACATATCCATGTTTGTTAATGTAAACAGCAATCCGTTTCTAGTCTAAATAGATCAATGGAATTTCATAGAAACTAATGTTTTTGTGCATCTATAATTGATTTGTTATTGTAAGATTTACTTAGAGCCTGGCATACTTCCATAAGCAAAGAGGGAGCTTTTTCTCTGCTAAGTCTGAACATCTTTTCTCAAGATAAATAGCCTTTCTTGCTTCATGTTGAATAGGGTCTTGGAAAGTTTACTTTCTTAATAAAGAGCAGGTTACGTTTGCGATATATTATTACTTTTCAAGCAGCAACGTGAGTGCTGAAAGTGTGACGGTGAACTTTAGTGTTAAATAGATTCTATATTTTTTCTGAGGTCTGTGTGTTTTCCTTCAAGTCTGCTTGTGACTTACAGCCTTTGCTTGGTAAAAACAAACTGTAGACAGTAGAAAGTTATTCAAATATTCAAATAGCCAATAAATCATTCAATAAAAAGCGTGCTTATTTTGCTTAAACCAGAAACTGCATGTAATAGATGACATCTTCCACATGTATGAAAAAAATAATACCTTTATGATAACAACACTCAATGAAAGCTTTTATTATCTCTTTTTACTGACAGTGATTATTTGAATTCTAAAAACCTGCGACATTTTTGTGGATTTTTTTCCTTTTTTATGTCCTAAATATTACCACGAGGTATATATGTTTTTATTTTCTGCTACAAACTCAGAAATAAAAATCCATTCGTTCAAACCATCCATAATCTACCAAGGGTACAAATTACACTTTAATAAAGGTGCTTCTCAGATTAAGAAACCAGAAGTCTGTTCATAATTTTTGGTTGTAACTCCAATGACACTTCCACTACAAAATTACAATAAATTAAAGGTTAATAACAGGTTTCCTTTGATTTATTTACAGTTTTTTTAGCTAATATCCCAGATTCTCTAAAAATCTTGGATCTTAGTTATAAAGTGTTCTGAATTAATTTTAATATTTGTATTAACTTTGAGCGACATTACAATTAAAACTAATTAAAAGTGACTGAAAATAAAAATACTTTGTCTCCACATCTTTTTAGTGGTGATGGCTGATCGTTTTATCCCATAAGAATGCAATGATCTTCATCTAATTATTGATAACCAACATTCTAGAATACCAGACACAAGCTGTAAATGCTTCGAAAGTGAGTTGAATTAAGGTGGCCCCATACTCCTATTCTCATTAAGTGCTCTTTTCTGTCATTTCTTAACAAGGTGGGTTGCATTCACTCTGCTGCAGTGAATTTTTTTTTTTTAAAAAAAGGAAAATTAATAATAAAACTAGAATATAAAATATTGATATCTTCAAAAAATTGTTCATAGGCCAAGGAGTCAGTGTGTTGCGGCCCACTGGGAATTTTTTAATTATCTCCAAGGAAAATCTCTATAAGGAACACCTATGGCAGGCAATAAAATGGAACAGATGAAAGAATGCTGTGCATCATTCTGCATAGGCCTGGTCTGACTGTAAAACCTGCAGAAATAATAACATGAAAATAGTAACATGAAATAGAACTCGGTATTTCCCTTTACTTTATCATTTTCACCAGCAGCCACGTTAAATTAGAGGCGTCTGGCAAGTGGAGGGAGAGAAATGAAAGCACCAAGGCCACAGATCCAATAAAACCTAAACACAGATGGACTGTACCATGGTGACAACTGTTAAATTCAATTTGCTCATCACTTGCCAAAAGAGTACATTGAGAGAGAGAAACAGGGCTTAAAATGGGCCATACTACACATCAAATGTATGAAATTACATGGACTGAAGCTTGTATAAAGCAAAAAGTATACACACACACACACACACACACACACACACACACACACACACACACATATCTGAAAAAGAGGGCATGCGATGTACTGTGGCCAGTTTGGAGCATATTTCAGCAGAAGACATTACAGGTTGAAACTTGGAACTTGTTGCTCTCCAAGTCTCTTTTTTCTTCTCATCACCAACATTACAACTTTCCCTAAAAGGCAAGTTTACTCGACAAATGAAAAATTAATTACAAAGCACCACATGAGGTACCATGCCAAAAGTTCAGAAAACTGCCACGCTTCTTTTTTTTTTTTGCTGCCATAAAATTGCTAAGAGCTTCATTATCCTGTTTATACCAGAGACAGCTTGAAAAGGAAAAAAATGTGAATGAAGAGTACTTAAACATACCACAGTCTCTCTCAGGAAGTTTAGTTAAGATTTTTTTTTCTCATTTTTTGTGCAAATAAAAATGTAGAAGCCCTTAAAAGGCATAGCTTCCGTACATAAACTCTAGGAGTGCGGTCTAAAGCATTGCGCATGCCATTCTGCCACGAACCGCAATGGATTTCAGCAGCTGTGCTGACAAGGTTCTTATCGGCATTCTGAGTCAAAATAAATGTGTTTAACAGAACAAGATCAGAGGTGCTTGGAAGCAGTGAAATCAATGCAATACACAGGCTTCAACGGGTTATGGGGGTCTCGTTGGACTGTACAGGGCTGGGAGAGCAAGCCCACGTGGCTCTCTCTTGGTGACAAGTCCGCCACCCTCATCGTCACCTGCAGGACGAATAATCCGGTCCAGTTCCCCCTCCCTGTACCTCTCCCCTCTGGATGGCCAATACAGAACCCTCCCAGCCAAGGACTACTTTTCATCCTGCCCAAACCACCAGGGCTTCTGCTGGCACACCGCCCTCCTCCGCACAGAATGCTGCCCATTAATGTCCCACGCTGAGGGCAGGTGAGTAATTTCATTGGCAAAGCCTCGCACATTACTACGTTTTTGGTGCACTTCATAAACCTTGTAGACGTCTTTTTTCCCTCCCGGAGCAAAGGATGTCTGCTGGGTCCTTCTGACAGGCATCCAGTCATCTCTCAGCAGGTCTGAGAGAAGGATCTGTCCCATGTCAATGCCCATTCACCGGGATGAATAGACTCACTGTAACATCTGGCAAGGGGCACAGCTTGCCGTGTTCTCCTGAAATTACATCTGGCTATATACAGTGACAATAAATAAATGGGATAACATATATTGCCTTTGTGAGTACAATGCAAGTGCTTTCTGTTAAAAAATGGAATAATCAACATTTAAAAAGGGAGGGGGAGGTTGGGGAGTGTTGTGCGCCACTTCCAGACCCACCACCCACTGCTTGCTGGCATGGTCCTCTATTTTGGGCTGGCAGTTCCAGCAGGAAACTGACAGAGTATTGTGTGACACCACGGAATGTTCTAGAGCCCCAGGCTGGCACCACTGACCCAGCCCTGGCAACAATGCCTTTTTTGTTTGCATGCCCCCCCCCCTGCAAAAAAGAAGTCTACTTCAATTTCGAAATGCTGAGTGCTGCTCATGTGTTTTCCCAGTTTCTGTAATTAAAACAAATGGCCACAGTGTCTAAGGTATCGGGTCCCCCGTATAAGCCGTCTTGACCTACCGAGCCAAAGAAAATAGAGCTCCCGGAGAAAAGAAAGAAAGAAAAAAAACACTTAACAGGTAATGTGTCCATACACTGTGCTTATTTTAAGTAAGTGATGTTTTGGAAACATGTCTGAAAACAGTTGTCTACATTCTGAGGTTTCAGAGTCAAGAATCAGATCTGATTCAGTTTCAAGTGTGAGAAAATGATTTCAACACAACAGCGAGCGCAATGTTTTTTTTTTTTTTTTTTTCTTTACCTTGTTCTCCCATCACAGTGAAAATAGGCAAAGTCAGCCGTGTGCTCCTGGTATCAGTGAACAGTTGTTACCCACCCTTGTCTCTCTTGGATGGTCCCCCTGTGTGTGGATGTATGGAGACCATCTGTTGCCAAGGCCCTTTGGTTTCATGTTGGACACAGGATGAAGTTACTGAGCACATATGTATTTTGTAAACCAGCAAAAACATGAGTCCTGCTTATACCTGTGTGACAAGAAACAGAATAGGAGGTGAAAAGAAAATATGTATTGTACGGCATAAGAACATATGTTCAGGATTTACATGTAAGGAACCATTTTTACATTTTACTCATGTTCATATCAGAACACCTTACAAAAAACACCTCGCTCCACAGTTTTGTAGCAGACACCTCGAAAACTACAGTCGCTGCCTCGAAAGTAAACCCTATTTGTTGAGTAAAGTAAATTAAATATTATCTGGAAATATCTTGCATTAAGTTGCAATAATGGGATGGGATTTCTCCCATGTATTAATTACAGTACTGAGCTTTATGAATAATGTTTCATTTAAACTGCATTTTGGGAGAAACCACATAGTGTGTTGGTTTGGTGTATTTTTAACGCACCCTGATGTCACCGCATCTTTACCGTTTCAAAGCGTGTGTGAGGTTTATCCCCCATCTGTTCAATTTGCGGGGAAACGACAAGGGACCTGTTTTCTGACTGCAGCTACAATGCAGCTGGTTAACACAGTGGGCCTTGTTGTTTTTGGACAGAGGCACAACCAAATGTTTTGAATTACACATTCCTTCAAATGTCTGCTAATGTAGGAATGGCCTGCGTGCTAAACGAATGTGCACCACTTCTCTGGCCAACAGGCTGTGCTTTTGTGCTCTAATGTGTCTAGGTTTACACTTTTACACTACACTATCAACAGGGGCCCGTTTTCGGGGACAAGCAGCACGCATCGTTTTGGGCAGAACGCAACCATTTGTCATTTGTCAAATTATCATGACAGAGGAGAGCTTGACTGGGAGAAAAAATTACTGGACTGTGACACTGGATGAAATCGCTGTGTTAATAAAGCAAGAGAAAAGGGTTATTACGATACTCAGAAGAGCTGTAGTGTATGACTGCTGAGTCATAGCTGGCGAAGGAGCTCGTCTAGTATCTAACTCAACACGTAGTCAGAGTATGAGCTCCAACGTGACCCAAGCGCAGAACGTAGAGCAGAGTGATTATCTTCGATCCCCATCGGGGGGTGGAAGGTTTAAACCATCCAAAGCGTCTTCTTCCATACACACTTCTGCCTCTCGAGCACTGCAAGGGGGTGTCTCTCACTGACCTCTATCGGGTACCTTGAGGGGCAAACACCTGTACTGACAGATGAACTTCGCAGCCTGACGCTTCTGCTGAATAGAGTGCGAAAAACAGCCGCTGGTCATGAACAAAAGACGTTTGACGGGGAGTGGAAGATAAGTTCAGATCCAGCCTCGTCCGTGTGAGGTTCGTGTCTTTTCCCCGTGTTCACCCGGATTTCCTCTTACAGTCCAAAGACGTATGTTGAACTGTGAATTGAACTGAAAATTGCCCTTGGTGCGTGAAGGTGTGTGTGCAATTACTCTGCGACTGATTGGCATCCCAACCTGGGTGTACCCTGCCTCATTGCCTATCTTTCCAGGACAGGTCCTGCACCCAAGTGCATGATGAAAGTGCGTAAACAAACTAAGAAAAATAACTAAACTGCATAACTGAGTTGGACTGAAGTAGAATATTGGTTTTGACTCTAGAGCACAGTGCTTCTCTAATGTCTCCTTTATTTGCACTGTAAATATGGAATACTTTGATATAATTAATAACCTGTTAAATTAACAGAAGTGAATAATTTCTTCAGATTAAAAAATGTATTTTATTACGGTGAGTAAAAAACACAGTAAAAAGCAATTACACACCAAGGTTGAGAGAAGCCTGGCAATCTAGGTTCTCCCTCGCAAAGTTACTGTGTGGAGCACTATTCACTGGGGTCCTTAGACTATTTATATTTTGGTGGGCTTGATGTAAAGTGATTTGGAAACTTAGCAAGAGAAACTATGATCACCTGCCAAGTTTTCATTTGGGTTTTAAAGAATAATTTTCATTCTTTGGAAGCCTAAATCATGTTTGTCCATTCCAAAAGTGCTTTTATTACCCTGCATACAATACTTTGAATTGTCTGAGATTTCAGAGTGGTGTGGCAGTGTCTTTAAATTACGAATAAATGATGATAAAGTGTTTTCTTTTGAAATAGCCCAACGGCAGCCAAAACCCAAGAGCGAAAACCTAGGCAGAAAATTACCAAGGCGGCAATAATATCTTTCAGACTTCTGTGACACTCATCTACGTTTGTGTGATTATACTCTAGGGAAGGGCTGTTTAATTCCCCCGGAGAACATGAGTTACCAAGTCATTGCTTCAATAAAATCATTCGTGTACAATAACCAGACAAACGCATACTCACACACCCAATCTCGCCAACATCCATTGGCACAAACCATTTTGGCTTTGTGTGTTTATGAAAACAATGAGCAGTCAAACTTAAGTGGAACTGTTTCTAATTTAAAACATGTTAGAAATAGAGTGTATAAAGTTATGCTTTATCACCCATCCGTTGTGTCCAGCCCTTATATTTAGTACGGTATGCGCCAACAACAGAACACCTCTAACTCCATGACTTCTGCTGTAGGCCGGATCGTTCTGCCAAAATGGCGCTTTTTAGCGCGATGAGCCCAACAATGCTGATTAAAACGGGCCGCTTCCCAGGAACGGCGGCAGACGAAGTTCCAGTGAATGGAAAGGCTCCTCTCTGGCGTCTTGCACCACAGTCATGGGGGAAGTGGTGGCTTCCATATCAAAAAGCCTTGGCTGAGTTAGCCAAAGGACAAAGGGCTGCTGGTGGCTCCAGCCAAGCACTGTGGCTCCGCGATGTCACCCCCCACCCCCATCACTCCCCCCCACCGTCAGTGTGCTGCAAACAAATAAAAAAACTTGGGCTTTGTTTCACCCATTTTCACGGCAACTCCTCGACTTCGGCAAGTCGGACATCCTCTGCCTTTCGTCAGACTAATAGCGTCTTTAAAGCGGGTTCAAGTTCGTCATTAAAACCAGAGCTGCAACTCTTGTGCGGGAGGGGAAATTATGGCCACCAGCTTGCCAAAATGAAACATCCCCATATATCATTCTATCCATTATTCAATTATGAAATAAAACTGTAATTTCACCACTGGTTAGACGCCCATTCAAAAGACATCTGCCTGCATTTCATTCGCAGATTTATTAATGCTGTTAACCACAATGGTAAGTAAGATAACATAATTCACTTAAGTTCTAAACACATCTTATAAATAAAAGGGCAACTACCTAAATGTGAGTAGTACTGATTTTTTTACCACTTATTTCCTTTTTTATGTTTTATACTTCATTTTGAATATGTAGAACGGCTATTCATTCTTTCTATGTTTTTGGAACCGACAAGTAGGGGGAAAATAATTAGCTAAAAATATTTTTTAAAAGCACTGAAGATTTAAGGGGTATTACTAAATTGGCTGAATAAAACACATCTTCTGTCTCACTTCACATTTAATGAAAAGCAGGAGCCAAAACAAATTCAAAGTGCAGACGTCAGTTATCTTTGTGAATTCATCCCAACGTGAGGAATGTGAAGTTTGCTTTGGCTTCTTCAGGAGCACAAGAAGACAGCAGGAAATGGATAAGGAATGAGGAGCTTGGGTGGGAAAAACATCAACAAATTAAAAACAAATCTAGTACAGGCCTCTTCAGTCCACTGGTCTGAGGCCACAGTTGGCATGTACCGGTAGCCACTGCCAGACACCCCACACCACAAGGGCATCAACAATACCATGACACCTATATGAAAATCAGCGTCCGCAAACAAAGGGCTTAAGGTTGGATTTGGCCCACACTGCAAAACCCAACCGTAAATGAATGTACGCAGCTTGAGCATTTCCTTGATAAGGCACAAACCGCAACAGATTGCTATCAGGGAGAAATTAAACATTGTGGATTTAAGCTGTAAATTTACCCTAAAAGTGCTTTGCAAAACATACTCACAGTTCTCTTTTGGACTGGCGAAAATGTAAGAAAACTCTGAAATCAACCCAGCTGCTCATAATGTGCATTACTTAAATTGCTAGACAATCAATCAACAGTGAGTCAGTGATTTATAGAAGGGACAATATAAATAAACTCATAGATGGTTTGAATGGAAGAAGTCTTGAGTATAAAAGACATTCGGCAAAATGTTAAGTTAACCTGGACGAAGACTGAGTCATAATTAAAGTCAGAACTGTTCTGAAGTTAACTGATGAAATTAGAAAAATATGGGCATGGAGAGAAAGAAATACAATCGCTTTTCATAATTCCTCGGCAGTACTTCACAGTTCTTTATACAATGGGACGCACTTGGTCAGAAAAGATGCTGGAGAGTCTGCGACTCGTCTTCGTGGCTTCTTTCATGAAAGGACTAACCCAAAATTACGTATATTATTTATATTTACTCTCCAGAAAAGAATGAGGTTAACCAAAACCCAAAAATAGCCTTTGTTTTGACTGGCTAGTCAATCAGGTTCTGGACAATATGCAAAGCATGTTTAATGCCGGGGACTGGGGAAAGTTCTGCTCAAACTTAAAAACTAGAACGCTGATGGAAAATTCAGATTTGCGCTTGGCAGAGCGCATCTCAAAACGTTATAAAGAACAGAAGCTTCCTAAGAGAAGGGAGGTGGAGAGCATGACTGAGAGGCAGCAGCCCCACCCAGAAGTGTTTCTCAATATCGATAACTCTTCGCTGATCTGTCTCATTGATCCACAAGTGACCCCCTTCCAGGGTTTTATCAGCTGGTGTATTTAACAAGACAGCCCTTTTCATGCTCTCTGGCTTCTTGAACAGTAATGGATTTCCTCAACGGGTCTCGCTGTCTTTCTACAGGTTTCACACTTTGCTCCCAAGCCTGCTGGGCTCTTCTCCAGGCCAGATACTCCATGATTGACTTTGATTTCCTAAGGTAAGTGATCCATTGCTGCAGGGCCGGTGGAACGCTGCCTGAAATCTAGCCCTGCTTTGGCTCGCTCTGGCTGCTGAAGTTGCGCACTCTAATACAAAGTGAAGTGGCACATCTAAATAGCCTGTCAACTTCTTCTCCCCACTTTTAAAGGTTCCAAAAATCCCCAGATGGGATCCATTTCCATTCCGTTCAGGAACGTAAACGATACAACAATATTAAGGGGCATTAAATGACTTGATGACATTTTGGTCACATTAATAAGCACTGGCATTAGGTGTATGCTTGTGGAAGGGCTGTGCGGGTGAGGAGATCAACTGGAGTGGATTGCCACCAGACAAGCTGTTGCTGCAGCTGTGCCAGTACAGTTGCAGAAAGTGAATGTTCAAAATTCTGAACAAATTTGCCCCTGTGCCACCCCTCCACTGGAAGCATCTGCATGGGGCTTTGTATTAAGGTGTGTGTGTGTTGGGTCTGGGGTTTGAGTCTCACTGGGGGTGCCTTGTGGCAGACTGGTGACCCATCCTGGGTGTGTCCCCTCCCCCTCCAGTCTTGCACCCTGTGTTGCCGGGTTAGGCTCCGGCTCGCCGCAACCCCGCTTGGGACAGGCGGTTTCAGTCAATCTGTGTGTGAGTGTGTGTCTGTGTGTGTGTGAGCTCCTATTTATTTCCATCACAAAACTTGCAATACATCCCAGACTAAACCCACTTATTTTTTTTTTATTCCTTCATTTCCAAACTAACATCGTAATGAGACTTCACTTGAGTGGCAGCCGACCCGGAGCGCGGCGGTTACATTAATTGTTAATGACAAAGGCAACCTTCACTCTGTGTGGTTTCCTGCCCACATTTGGATCGTTTACAGAGTCCCTCTCTTCCCCTGTTAGGAAATGCAACCCGAGATGTGCGAAAACAGTGCACATATTGTAGTCTACCCCAGCCTTCGCTGCTGCTCCTCCTCCCCCGGCACGTGTGCTGTTGGGTGTTGCTTTTGCGACAGGAAAAGAATAAATGCCGGCTCAAATTGTATTAATCAAAAACGGTCCTTGGAGTTCTGTCTTTCAAGCCCTCTTTCCTTGCCATATGATCTCTATAAACCAAATTACTGCTGGCTCACATACAGGCCTGCAGGCGCCTGGGGCGAACCCATAACCAAAGCCAAATGTAAGTGACAATGGAAGGATCAGCTAGAAGAATGGAAAACTTCTCCTCTTTCTTTCCTCCCTACAGTACACACTTCCTGGCGTTTACGTACATTTTTAAACATCTTGTGTGTTTTGCGAGGCAGTGGTTATTCTACAGTGCTCAGCTTGCAAGACGAAGCCATTATTTTAAAAGAATTATGTGGATAGGCTATCAGATGTCAAGTGCCAATTCAGAACATTTCAAAGAAAAAAGTGGGAAACAGGCAAATAGTAGTAAGTTTTTCTGGAAAACTATGCAGCCACTTAGGAGTTTTTTCCTTTCCTTTTTTGCAATTTCCACAGGATTCCATTAAGAAAAAAGCTAAATTATACCAAGTTAGCCCAGAAATTTCTTGGGATTTTCTTTCTTCAATGCATCAATGAGAACATCACTGAACTCTTGAAAAATAATGCAAAAAGGTTAAAAATATATCTTTTAAAAATTACAGTTAAACACAAAGTGTAATTTTTTATGTAAATGTTAAGAGTTTGATGAGTTGTTGGTTTTTTAAGTGCAATTTTTATTTTTCTCTGCTTTAAAATTTGGATTCTATTAAAAGAATTACCATAACCACAAGCCAATTAACAACATAAAATACAGTCAGCAAAGTCATATACCATATAACCCTAACATTATGCAAACTCCAGTATTTTGTTGTACTTTGTATTTTGTTCAAACTGAAATTTGAACAAAAAAAGTGTTTTGTTCAAACTGAAACTACTCCCTTTTCATAAAAACTGAGTTTCTAGATCAGATTTACCTATGAGAGAATTTTAAGCCAAGATATTGTTCAAGAAGCACGGAAATACATTGAAAGAGCACCCGAAATTAATTACTGCACCAATGTCACATGCAAATTCTTTAAAAGAGATTTATCGGTAAGAAGCCCTGAGCCTCTGGGTTCAATGAATCCCGAAAGGACAGGATGCTTTGGCTGTGAGCTTCAGGAAAATATGGAAGAACCCCCTATTGAGCATGACCTGGAGGAACGGGTGAAAAGCTGCTTGTGCGGAGTCACTGGCCTGCGCCATCCCTTTACTGACGAGCGAGTACACATGTCAGATTGCAAGAGACGGCAAGGACGCCTTGGTGACCGAGACGGGGAGCAGTGGAGTAACACTTTACCCAGACAGGAAAGCCATACGCTTTCAGCGGAGGAAAAACATGTGCTTCTCCTGTGCCTCCATGCACTCGCCAGTCTCTCCTGGCCTGTCCTGGTTTGAGGAGATAAAAGTAACCGGACCAAACTCCCGGTACCCTGTGGCTCATTATAAGGGTTTAAACATTATGTGGTGTCTTCTCCTCTTGAGCTCAGGAGCTTTCCATCTGACTGAATGGAGTGCCGTATTGATTCTGCTTAAGATCGTTAAAATAAGGAATAGCTAACGATGCTGCTGAACGAAGACCATCACAGCATATCAATGTATTTCTACATAAAATGAGTTATAAAAGATAATGGAAACTATCTCAGTACATTTTTTCTTTGTTCAGTACAAGTATACAACCAATGAGATCTGAAGCATTTTGAGCATGGCGCTGAAAATCATTTGGAGAAATACCCAGCTATACAAATGTTTGAAATTGTGAGCCACTTTGAGTAAAAACATCAGTGCCACAACAGAAGAATAACGATAATTGATTGAACGTCGATGTGAAATAACAGCTCACTCGATCACCCTGGCATGGCTGACACCTGCTGGATAAGTTCCACCAGTAATGCTGCCCAGTCGACTACCAACCTGAACATTAGAGGAAGACCCTCGCACGCCTTCGGACATAACAGAAGGGCACTTCTAAGCACTGCATCCTGCTCTTCTGCAAAAAATGAAATATTTAAACAATTCACACATGGCTCCAGTCAGCATATGAAAATCAGTTTATTTATTCAAGGGCACCAATCCCTCCTCACTCCGTAATTTAGTCTTGAAAGAATTTTTTTTCCCCACTTTGGCACAGTTACTTTGACGTATAAGGAAAATTCATAAAGGTTATAATTGTGGCTACATAAGAGAACCTAACTTTCTACCATTTTATATGCTTATGATTAACAAGATAATATCAAAAGAGTAGATAAAATGTTGTTTGTTAAGTAACATTTCAAAACAAGACACACATGCACACTGTCTGACACCGCTTGCCCCAAGCAGGGTCAGGGTCAACCGGAGCCTAACCAGCAACGCAGGGTGCAAGGCTGGAGGGGGATGGGACACACCCAGGACGGGACGCCAGTCCGTCGCAAGGCACCCCAAGCGGGACTCGAATCCCAGACCCACCGGAGGGCAGGCCCTGGTCAAACCCACTGCACTACTGCACCACCACACCACTGCACCCTTTCCAAATAATAATAAAACAAAAAAGACTCAGTTCGTGCTACAAAAAATGTTAGATGATCTAATTCTTGAGTTAGGTGAAAAATATTTATCCCTCTAGCTCCACAGTTATATATATATATATATATATATATATATAAAACATATATATATATATATATATATATATATATGTAACAGATAAATATCTAAAACTTGTTCCTTGAGTTCATTCACATTTTAAAATTATTCCTTTACTAAACTTCACTGCTGTATCACACTCAGTTGTGTAAAACAGTTTAAAATACACATATTCCAGGTACGTGCAGAAAGATATGAGACTGCAGTTTACACAGTTTGTATGGCAAATATGGCAGCTTCTCCCATAGTTCCTCTGTGTGACCCAGGCATACTCTTTATGTGCGCCAGCCCTGTTTGGAGGTACGAGATCCGGATCTTACTTTCATGTCTTGCAATTAGTGTTTTTTTTCCCTGAAAAAGATCAGCATGGGCAGTTGATGGGATCTGAAGTTAGGTGTACACATATACAGCAAAGTGTGTAATGAAAGTGTGAGCTACTCCTTGAAAGACAGTTTACAGTTGCCAACAAGGTAAGATCCACTCATTAAAAAAACTTGCACAGACAGGAAAGCGGTGATGAAGAAGGTTGTAGGGACTCCTTTCCTTAATGCCATCAGAGCCAACTCTAACCGGGGGATTTTAACATGAAACACTCGTGCATTGGGGCTGAAAAGGACCTTATAATTAAAATCGCCCCTTCCAAAGACTGAAAAATATTACTTTTTGAAACAAATGTTTTTATCCATACTCTACAGATACCAAGCTCGAAATATGACGGATAAACAACATTCAGCAATTTCATAAGTGTAAACTGAAAGTGTAGCTACACAAGGCTGTCATTCCCTTTTTTGCATCATGATTTTGAAATTGTAAAAAGTTACCAAAGTAATTCTCTTGCTTTTAAAATTACTGAACTTCTAATTGTTTCATAATTTAAGCAACCTGGAAAACTGCATTCTTTGTACTTTGCTTAAGTCCAAACAAAGAAAAGAAAATAAAAGAATAATATCATAAAAGAGGATCCAAACGCATTTCAATATATTTTGATCAGGTTTTTTCCAAAATAAGAAAAAAATGAAGATGACATTCTTGTTCCCATCATATTTTGCTTGTATTCCTTTGGAAAGTGTTTTTTGTTTTTGGTTAACCAGAATTTATTTAGCTTTCATGTAGGTGCTATTCATTTAAAGAGAGAAAGCACACCTTGTAGTACAAGAAGCTTCTATGAGAAAGGAGTTCACCTCAAAAAACCATTCAGAGATGATGTTCTCTCATTAACAGTTTAATGTGGTTTCTTTCACCCCAGAAGTGAAGCACCACAATGCACTTTGTTCAGATGTTTATTACACAGCCATCTCTTTCCTGCAGGTGGTAACTGTTTCTTGTTCCATTTTTTAGCCATACCTTTTTTTTCACTACTAACATTTAACCCAAACGTAGTTTACAAGCATCCAGTTTTCTTTTCCTCATTACTCCTGATTAAAGTACTACCTTTCTCACCTAAATGAAAACACTTCTTTTCAAGAGGAAGCCAGGGTAGGAATAGTGTGAATTTTAAGTGCTTTGCTTCAGTCACTTTCATGTGACAATAACAGATTTGAACAGTTTTGCAATAATGGTTATTAAATGAATAATGCCTTTTTGCCTCCCCAAAAGCAAGGGTTGTGGCTACATGCCAAATTTATGTTAATGCATAACTTCTGAATTTGGTGTCTGACGTGAAGTTCACAGGAATTGAAAATATTTAAAGACACACTGCTTGAGCTTAAAAGACTCGTACCAGTCATTTAGCTCTAATAGTTCTCATCCCTTCTGACACAACATGACAGACTGCTGGTGCTCCGCTGATCAATGGCAGAAGTGATGAATTTCAAATAATTCTGCTGCTGTGCTTTATTCATTTCCATGCTAATGTAAGGGTAGACATGTATTTTGAGGCACAGTGAGTGAACACATTTCCCAATCAGCACCAAATAAATATCTTCCTTGTGCACTGATTCCCTTCTGATAGTATTACCATGACATATGGAACATCTGCACATTTTTTTATTATTTTTCTCCAGTTAACCCTGGAAGTTATTTTTTACTGGGACAAAAAAACAAGAGTGTAAAAAAAGTAAAACCGTAACTGTAGATTTCAGAACAACTCTTACACATATAGTATGCAGACTTTAAAAACATGCACACAAGAACAGTGCATACCACAAGACAATCTCATTTTTCTTAACAATTTCCTGTCAGTTCATATTGAAACATGCTGGATAGTTGCTGGGTCCTTCTCAGAACATGCTGTTACTCTATGGTACTACTTAAATATATCTATATTCTTTTTTTTGGAAAAAAATAACTCAGAAATAATTGAAAATATTATTTTATTTTTGATATTAAAAATTTTGCAGAAAAGTGACTTAAAATGCTACATATTTAAATAATGTTCAGATTGCATGAAAAACATAACACTTGTAACAGCTGAATTATGTACTGATCTTTTTAAGGGTACAATTTCAAATTTTTCCCCAACACAAAAAAACTCCTGTCACCATCGAGTTCGGTGCAAAAGCCATTTCCTGGCATTCAAAGGACCGGGGTTCAAACCCTTGTTCCTAGTATAATACCCTTGATCAAGGCACGTAAGCTGAACTGATGTCGTAAAAATTACCCAGCTCTACCAATGGGTCAATAATTACAAGAAACTTAGTACAGAAACACTGTAAGACACCTTGGAGAAAAGCATCATCTAAATGAGGAAATTGCAGTAGTATCATACAAGTGACGTCTACTACTCTCAGACCTACACCCAAAACAAAAAATTCAAGATGCCATGAAAGTAACATATAAAATTTATATTCTGTTATATAAACCTTTGCTGCTTAGGCCAACACTACAACAGCAGCAGTAGATGTACTCTACTTGAGAATGCCTCCTCAACTAAAACTCCTCCCCCTACTAGATAACCCCTGACCCTTCAAGGATCCAAACTATTAACTTACACAATAGAATTCTATACCATCTTGTTACACGGCAGCAAAGCCGCCTTTTCCTTTCATGTGGACACTAACAAATCGGGCAAGGATGAATTTTGGCCCGGTAGCAGATCCAGCCTGGAAAAGCATAAAGCCGTTAGTAGGTTCATTTCTGAAACAAATTTGCAGGTTTGGTGTAAAGGCATGCTTGTCTCAAAAGTGACGACAAATAATTTACACATGACAGTCATCGGAAAGTAATAACATCGTGGCAATGATGCAAGTCATTGTGGAGTTCTGGAACTGCGTACAACTGCAGCTCAGGGCTCCTATCAGTCCAAACCGTCTTAAGGTTGAACGATAATACCACGCGTACTTGTGGGCTGAGTAACCAAATGAGAAGTCTATTATAATTTAAACCATATCGTTACACCCACTAAAAAGTGGGATTGGGGTTGAAGAGAAAGACATGGAAAAATTGCATTACTTTTTAGAAGACTACGTTAAAGCTTTTTTAAATCAAGAGTTTAATGGAAAACATACTGCTGTGTTTAGCTCACCAGTGCAACTCCAGACGCGAAAATTAATTTGTGAGTTTAAAAAACAACCACATTTATGACACCTTGAAGTTTTATGCATGCTTGTCAATGAACAGGGCTAATATAAAAGAACTCAAGATTCTTTTCCTCAACATATTAGTCAGCTAAACTCTGGGAAATTAAACTTTTACATTTACAGACACTTTTTCCTATTCAGTGAAAATCATTGTGGACATACTTGCCAATTCTTAAAATGAAAACCTCTTTGAACAGCAAAAGCAGTAAACTGGAAAATAATTATTTTCATTATAATCTCAAATCTTTTCTTCTTTATACTTTAATTCTTTGATCCTTCTACTAAAATTTAAATTGCATATCCAGGCTAAACTGCAATGTATTAAAGTATAGAAATGACCATAATCTTGCACAGGCGAAACGCTACACTTGCATTTATGGTAGAGAGGGAATTACTACAGACTGCTTTTGCTGACATGGCAGATATTGTTATTGTTAATATTTTATAGTCCATTTCACCACATTGTCAATGGTAATGTATGAGCTGTCTTGATCTGGTAAGCATTCAAGATCCCCCTGTGACTCGCTGAAATTCCAAGTACCAAAAAATGAAATTCACATATTCTGCGTTACTGTCTTTGACTTCTGTTAAAGCGATCAAGGGCTGACTATATTAGTTTTCACCAAAGGTTATAAATGGATAACTGATGTCTAATGAGTCTTTACTTAAAAAAAAAAATCCAATTACATTTCCCATCCCAGTGAAAAATGTTGCCAAACATCCCCATTTAAAAAGAATATTTTATCAAACATCTTTGAAATAATCATTCACAGGTAGCATCACGTGATGCAATAATGTAACAGCCCTATTCTCTCATCAAATTGATAATTTTAATTGCAACAGAGACATCATCATTATTTTGTATGTTGTCGATATAATTCCTTGCTTACAAAACAGCAAATATACATAAAGGAAACATTACATTAATAAGATTTTTTTGAATTTATAGTATTTCAGTTGCATAGAAGCTTAGAAGCGCTGACACCCTTGGTAAGGGGTATTGAAGTGCTTTGCTGTTTTTTAATCTCTGGCTAAATGAGCTTAAGATACAAGGCTATGCAATTGTACAATAGTAATTGATGTCTGGACCAGTTTTTGTGCCATGGGTCATACAGAGAACCCTTACAAGACTTCAACAATGCAATTCTTAACAACTTTAGAACTACAGAACTGCACAATTACATTGATCAAGGTTGTGACTACGCCTTTGCTGTGAACAAACTGACATTTTCCTTTTTTCTTTTTCCCCGTGGTTCATCATTTGTTGAATATGTGATATTTAATTAAAAGACAACATTAAAAACGAAATCAAGGCCTTTACAGTCCAACAGAAAATGTGCTTTTTCATTAACCCCTTTTCTTTGGTTTTCAATGCAATTCAATTAAATTTAAAAGACTGATATAACTATGGAATTCTGTAGGAATCTTTCTGAGAGACATGCAGGAGTATGGACCTGAAGCCGATTTTACGAATTAAACACCACTTTCTTATTTGTACTGATAAACTTTTGTCTTTTATCTAGATTTAGGTTTAACTTGCCCCACGGCGGTAACTGGAGTTCAGTGGAGCCATTGTTTCATCACTAGTGGACTATTGCTGTTCTCTTCACTCTGCTTCAGCAAAAGCTCTTTGGTATGAGCAATCAGCAAAACAAAAGTGCTATAATTGCCACATTAATTAAACCAAACCTCACCGATGGCGTATGACATTCACTACTTTTATTTTTTAAAATCAATAACTGCTTTAAAAGTTGATTACTTAAATTTTTCATAACCTAGATATTACAGCTTATTACCTACCTACCAACCAACCAACCAACCAATTTCAACAACTGCTTGTCCCAAGCGGGCTCGCAGCCAGCCGGAGCCTATCCCGGAGACACTGGGCGCAAGGCTGATGGGGTAGGGGGCAGAACCTAGACGGGACACTAGTCCATCGCAGGACGCATATTACCAATTACTTGTCAAAGCAATGCATGAAGTTTTGCTTCACAGCAGTAACAGACTTTACAAAAGGGTGTTGGGAATTTCTTGTGACGTGACATTGATGGCACCCTCCTTCACAATGCAACAAAAACCTCTCATAAACCAGTGATGTCTTTGAGGAGCATGTTAATAATATTAGCATGCCCAAGCTGTATTAATGAATGGATGCACGCCAGTGTTACATTTTCTTTGATGCCTCATCTAACAGAAAGCTTTTTACAAAATGTTTGAAGTGTCTGCCCATGTAATAATGATTTATAATTCTCTTGAACCAAAGCAAAATTTGCTGGTAAAAATCATTTTTAAAATAAAAATAAATTGTGCCCGGAGGGTCAGACTCAGTTTCAAAAGGAGATCACCCAGGAGCAGCAAATGATTTAATAAGCCACCAGTTCCTAGATACCCGAGACAGAGGGAACAGAACGAACAGTTTCAAAGTACATGTAATTAACATTAGTTTATTAGTGTGTCAATCTTCTTAACTGGAATTTAGAGGCAGAAAGAGCAAGAGAGATGGTGGAATGCTGAAATTAAGCAATTTTTTTGTGGAGATGCCCTGGCGATCACTAGTGGCTTCGCCCTAAACTACACTCTTGCGAGTGCACCACAAGTGACTATACAGTTTTCAGACCACCTTGTTGGCTCTGTAAATGCTTGAGGGGCAAAAATACTTGCTACAGCTCTTACGTGTTTCACATTCTTTAATCCCTCCTATGAACTGAGAGGATAAATTTTTATTACACTGCTATCGTCATCATAACAGAGTCATTAAGGAAATCCAGTACTTGATACCGATGTATGAATGACCCTTTTTAATTATTGTAAATAGACAGTATGTTGAAATGGGAAAGTGCTGGAATTAATTTTTGTCACAGATTTTTTTTTTGCAGTTAGTATCATAAACAGGTTCAGAAAATAATTGTAATTGTTTTACTTGTGTGACATTACTATAAATGTTTCTTTGCATTGCTTATCATTAATTTGCCTATCATGAAATGCAGGCTGCAGCCCTGAAAAAACTGAAATGCAAAGTTTCTAATACACTGTACTAAACACAAATGAATGTAAACCAGATGCACATTCCTTCTTACCATGTTTCTGTGCCTAGAGTGTAAAGAATTCATTACAACAGCAGATGCTGAAAATGCCCATACCGAGTCGTTGCCAAGTGTTGGTTTAATATTAAGGACACACAGGGCAATGACTGTGCTTTGAAATAAATCTTATAAAATGAAATTTTCCAGCTTGATTAAAATAACAAATAAGAGTGTACCATTTGTACACTGGTGATCTTCCCAGACCAAATGCCTCGTGGTTCACAACCCCAAAGCCCCAGGTCATCCAAGTAGCCAAAATTTAAGTTAGCCATCCAATCCATTTTCAATGCAGGAATTATTTTGACACTGGAGGGCAGTGATTTAATGCTGCTCTTTTGTTGAACATTAATAAGACAGCAAATTTGTTTCCATCTTTTTAACTCCAACCCCTGAAACACACACTTTGTATTCACAGCTTCACGCGTCTCAGCTTTTCCTTGGAGCATAGTTGTGTTTACAGCAAAACAGTTTCACTGCCACTTACAAAAATGTTTTTCTAAGCAAATAAAAAAGCAGTATTACCTCAAATCCTAGTGGAGAAGGCAAGATGTCCTCATGCTTGTATGAAGCCATGTTTTCATGTTAAATTGACAGTAGACTCTTGGCCTGGAACAGAATGCAGCAAACTAATGCTACTGTGTGTCCTCCATTGGTGTGAATGCTACACTGCCCACAATGTTTTTGGGAGAACAATTTCTACCCCTGGAGGCTGTCTTCATTTGTACCTGCCCAAGAACTTTAGCAAGCCAACTCAACAAGAACCACCTGTGAAGGTATAGTACCCCTAAAGCCATGAGCAACTCTTTAATTAGAGCAATTTTTAAGGATAAATATGACTGCCATAAATATATTACAGTTAAGAAGCAAAGCAGACCCTGCAACTACAATCAGCGATTCACCAGTGGACGAAGATTCAGATACACTGACAGATGTTTTGTGCTGGGATCTCAACCTGCTTGGCAGTACAGCCAGTGAGGCCCGACTCGTTTTGTTGTAAGGTGGACAGGATTACATTATTTATTTAGTCAGCAGATGCCTCCTTCTCCAGTGTGACTTCCACAGCTCACATTTTACACATAATCCATGAGAAGAGATCATCTAATCAGTGGCCCCCTACTGCTCTTTAGGACACCTGAACACATACAGTAGGTACGGAGGTGGTTTTCCAATGCTTTTCCAACGCTTGACATTCAAGGTCCCTGACCATGAAAAACTACAGCTGAACCATCATGCTGGCAAATGCAGTCATGATGACAAAATGCCTCAGACACCAATCATAGAAACAATTTTATGTCACTTAACCAAATACAATGAATCCAAAGGAATGTAAAATAATATATTTTCCTCTTCCCATTACATCAACACATACAGGAGGGTTAGTCAAAAACTATCTGCAATAATCTGTATTTATTTAAATGCAGATTATTTTGGATACATTTTCATTTGACCTTGAACATTTGTGGATTAATCATTCGTCTACTGGTTACAGAATCTTCTTTGGTGCACTTTGGTAATGGCTTAGATTTGTGAAAAATGCATGAATTACTCACTAATGAGGTTTTTGGCAACATTTCCATATTCATAAAGGTGTGGCTCAGTAATTGGCATATGCATGAGGGAACTGTATAATGGCTTTGAAAGAATTACACATACAGGAACCTCTATTTAGTGACATTCCTGCAAACTGGTGAACAATGCGTCTTGCAAAAATCCAATATTCGTTATTTCACAGAGGGAGACCAGTGCAAGCAAGGCCAGTGCAGGGTTTTTAGACCCATCCAAAATCCACTTCCCTGTACTGAGCAACATTTTCCCAATCATTTCATCCTGACAAGATCTTATTCTCAGGTACTCTATTCAAATGGAATTACTTGCCTTTGATAGATGCTGTAAAATTGGCAATGCTCAGAATTCCATGCAGTATGGAGCTCTCCTGTACTCTTGTAACATGTAGTGTAACAGTTACATACATGTACTTCTAATCTAAAGTTACTAATTCAATCCACACTCATCTAATGCCATAGTACACTTCAGCAGGGGACTTATGTTGAACTAGTTAAATAAAATTGTGAAAATACATTTGGATCACTGTTAGTTAAGAAATAATGGGGCTACAGTAAAAAAAAAAAAGTTTCCAGTATGAATGCGGACACAGAAATAACACCACTGTATGGAACTGCTTCATGAGTAGAGTTGCAAAAAAGAACGCGTTTAAATGAAGTATAGTTCTCAGTTCATTTTGAAGACTACACATGCTCTGCTCCATCCCAGGACTACCAGTGACAAGTAGGCTCAAGACAAGAGCTGAGCACAAACTATACGGTCCCTCTTCTCTTCCTTTCCTGCCATCAACTCATCTCACCAGCAATTAGCTCCCCATTTTCTATCCAGAGGAACTACTTAATTTAAGTATCCTTTGGAAACCTGACTTGAATTCTTGACTTCTAATTTAGCAAGTAAAATTACATTTACATTTACATTAATTCATTTTTTTATTAATTTATATAGCAGACACTTTTATCCAGAGCAATGTACATCTCCGAGAACAATACAAACAGTACATCACCAGAAGGAGAAATCTGGATGCAGATATTATTCTTGTGTAAAGTCCATTTGTACGTGTAGTGAAATTCTGTAGTTTTGTTCTGCAAAAAAATGTTTGTTGGTGAAACTTTTGTTGGTAAAAGTTAAAGACAAAGAGTATTCAGAGTATTCATAGAAAAAGAGTTTTTTCTGTAGAGAAACTGGTAAATTGCATCACATCAGATCAGGTTCTTGGAGATGGGACTTTGAGATGGAACTTATCCCGGATGGTTCGGCTTCAGCCAAGGGAACGTGTCACTATCACAGTGTCTGGGTATTGTTAGAGTGCGCTTGCAGATGATTACAAGGGTTGCTAAAAATATGGCGGCAGACAAAAAAAGGCACAAATAACATTCAGAAGGTCTGCAAGCCATGTCTTCTGGCAAATGACAAGCAGAACAAAGACACAGTGAGCATTTTCACCCTGCCCCATTGTGTTCCCACATTAACTTCAAGCTGGACTCTTTGAGCCTTTCCAGATCCATGTCTTTGGGTTCCCTGGGTCCAGGATGGCTCTGTGAGCAGCCTTGGCCTACGCAGCGCTACATGTCGACTCTCCGATTGTTCCTTTCTTCCTCTGCCTTTATTTCCCCTCAGCAAGCTGGCTCATGGGCACACTGTGCCGAATCTTCGCAGATGAGGCAGGGGAGACGCTGAACAAATAAAGGCGGCTTCTCGAGCCAACTGGTCACCACTCTCATTTCAAGGCTCAACTAGGCCTTTGGACTCAACGCTATTGTTTTAGCGTAAGACTAAAGCAGGGGGGATTTCGGTGTCCAAGAACGAGCAAGCTGAACCCACAGGGGTAATTCTCAGTCCTTAAACAATTCAAACAGTCATTAAAAGAAAAAGGTTTGCTTCAACCTTACAAAAAAACACTTTGGCAAGGGCGATGTTTATTCTCTCTCTTACACAGCGCAAAACGCAAGGAAATTCTAACTAAGAATATTTTGCTCCATGTTTTGCTGAACAAAACTGCTGGCAACCCAACAGGAAACTGGAAAAAGTATTTGAAACTGAGCTGTTAGACAGTGCAGGTCATTATAAAATGCTGAAATAATAGAGGTGCACACCAGACACGGGAAGCCAGAGAATGCCACACATGGGAAGCTGTATGGCTAAGGCAGTGCCGTGTAAATCAGGTGCCGCTGTAGGATTATAAAGTTTTAATTTAACCTTGCTGGACTTTTAGAAGGCACTTCCGCAACGCGGCGAAGAGCGTTGGCAGCAGAACAGGGAGCCTGGTGGGCCCTCGCATCTCTGGGAGCTAGTATTCCACACTAATCTATTTTAAACCATCTGTGAAAGTAGCAAGATTCCTTAAGTCCTTCACCTCAGCGGATTAAAAAATGGATCTGGGCCCCAGCCAGATTTATATTTACGTATGTCCAATATCCCCAAGCTGCTAGCAGTCCAAGACTCCGCCTTAACATTTCCGAAACAGCTTCCACACTTATTCTTCTGAGCGCTGCCAATCCTGGAGACGTGTACCTGTCATGCATCCTTTTTCTTTCAGGCAGCTGAACCTTCTCGGATTTTATCTTTTTCCGGGACTTCATCAAAACCTCCCCGTCATTCAGCAAACACACCGTAGCAGGTTAAATTTACAAAGAAGGACTTTTTTAGTGCTTAATACACTTTCATACACTAGGTACTGTTGCATGGCGATTTAAAAATTATAAATGCTGTTCTGCCGAAAACTCCAGTCACAGAAAGCAAAGAAAAATAAAGTGTGAAATATTCAGAACGTTACACAGAGACACTGTGTCATGTAAAAGTGCGAAAAAGAATGTACTGTATGTTTTTAGTGAAGGCCAAAGTTAGGATCAAACATCTGAGCTCCACAAAAATCGCTTAAGCTACTGCAGAGCAGAAGACAAATATAGGAAAACGAAGTAAGTGTTAAAGTACTTATACACCATGTACAACTCTCTCCCGCACGCAAAGTGCAACAGCCTTCCTCTCCAAACTTGGCCAAGCACCATATAATAACGTAGGGAGCCAAGCTTAATGAGAATATCAGATAAACAGTGGCTGGGCTTGCGGAGACAGCACTCTCCGGGCTGATTCATGGCAGCTCTGGCAATGCCATTGAGCATTGCCAGGGGCTCTATAGCCGTAAAATAGAGTTCCCTCCAATGTTTAGTCATCAAGGGCCGAGAAATAACAGTCCGGCTGTTAGTGTGCAGGCACAGAATTAATTATTATCGTCAGCCCAAACACCTCCGCCTTTGTGCTAACACAGTGACAGCTCATCCAAACAGGCCACTTAAAGCCGGTGACAGGTCCCCCCACATTCCGCCACGTCTTCTTCACCTCCCATCTTGTCCAACTGCCGCCGAAAATATGCTGCCGCCTGTCAAAAGAGGAGGAGGCAGAGGGAAAAAAAAGTCGTAGAGGGAAATGTAAATTATTGTAACTTATTTTATGGGATTATAATGGCAGCAGAACAAGTATGATTTCAGGCGCCACACGTGTGTACAGGAGTGAGTACACACGGGCACCAATTCACGGGAACGGGGCAGTCCTTCTCGACGGGACCTTCAGCCGATGCTAGCTAGCTTTGTGAATTACAGTCAGATTTATGGAGCGGCAGTATATGTCTAATTTTCCATCCACCACTGGGAGCTGCAGCAGGACGGGAGCAAACACAGGCGTCTATTATACGCAGAGCAGTTAAAATGTGGTTTTCCTGCATGCTCTGGGGAGAAGCAGTATACGACACACACTGGCAGGAGGAGTAAAATGATTGATGAAAAGAACAAAAGGGAAATTTAAATGGCTTTCCAAAATGTTTTGAGGAGCCTCTTTCCAACAAGAGTTTTTTTTCCCTTCAGCCACGTGGTAAACAGAAGTCACAGGGAGATGGGAGATCCTTCTCTTGAGCTACTTTACTGGCCTTCATTCATCCATCAATGCAGCAACTGTGGTAAAGAATTAACCCTCAAGTTATTTTTGAATATCTGATGTCAAACAGAATGAAAGTTGTCCAGAGCAGTGGACCTGGCATGGCGAAAACATGTTTTTCTATAAGGGTATGTGTTTCATTGAGTGTGTGGTGGAAAAAAGGATTTTACTTACTTGGTTTTGAAGGCAGAGTTAAAGTTAAAACTCAAAGTCATGAGTATGTAAAACCTAGATTTAAAAATAATGTACTTCAATAAAATATACAGTCAAGCACATACTTGCCTGTCAAAGTGCAGGAACAAGCTGAAGTTCGAGACAATGCACGAGACAATGCTTGAGATAGTGGGGTGGGATGGGTACACACGGACTACTCAGTGTGATTGGTTTCTGCGGCCTTAACCCAGCCTGGGGGTGAATGGGAAAGGGTGCTCTTGGGCGTCTCATTTACCTGATGTTGGCTACACACGTTTAGTCGCTAGATCTTCACTCACTTGATCAGTTGCTACACCCCAGCGAGACCCCTTTGCTCATCTACTTCTGCTTGCTTGGTGGTCCCGCACACACAAGGTAAAGTATGGAGGTTCTTGGTTCTGGCTCCGTTGTGGTGGAACAACCTCCCGCTCTCGCTCAGAACTGTGGAAACCCCGTCTACATTCAGGAAGGGTCTGAAAACTCACCTTTTCCGGACCCATTTCGCCCATAATCTCTCCAGCTCATGCAAGGTGTAAATGTTCATGCACCATAACTTCATAAGCATCCCCAGATAAGCCTTTATACAGCCGCTACTCTGGCATTGTATGTGATTTTGTGTATCTTATTATTATTACTATAAAAAAAAATTAAAAATTTAGTAGGAAGTTATCAGGATTCATCTATCTTGCGTTTTTGCACCTACTCGAGCGATGAGCATCGGTGCATCAAGTGGGAGGTAACAAACTAGGTTTACTTAAGAGTCACATGTCTGCAGCCATGTCTCTTCCTCTTAATGTAATACACAAATTGTATTTTTGCTGAGATGTACATCACTTTGGACAAAAGCATCTGCTAAATGAATAAATGTAATGTAAATGTAGACTGGATGCACTTTACGACGTTTTCCAGATGGGCACAAGAGGTGTCAATATCTGCGGGAGGGGGCAACTGAAAGGCCTATGAGTCCCATAGGGCACCACAAGGACCTTACTAAATCCGCAGGACCTTAAGGGATGTAGGAGCGGTCAGCCAAAAAGGACTCCAATTCCCACAGTGCTCTGGGGCACAAGGCCGAGACAGAGACCCCAGAGAATGAAGAGAGATGGGGCATTAAAGGAACAGCTATAATGGTTAAAACTACAAAACTAATAATGTGAGTTCTAAAATATAAAGCTAATACATACTGAGTTGACACCTGCTAAGATGACTGCTAAGCCTGTTCATTACCCCTGTGAAATTTACCAGAGACAACTGCAAGGGTATCCGTTGCATAATACTTTGAAGAAACTGATACTGTAATCATTTTAATGTCTTTATCTCGCAATAAAGATGCTCTGCGTACAAAGAAAAATCCACAGATGAACAGTAAAGAGGCATGAAAATTAAATGTCTTGTGTTCACAAATGGAGACACAATGCACCAAAAGGAATTCCTAAGTGGTTTGCAAATCAAACCGCAGTAAGTCTTTGTCTTTTACACTTGCTTTTCATGCACTTTTTTAACTGATCATCAAAATGAAACAAATTACACCCAGTGGACACGGAAGATCTTTTTGGTCATGCTCTCAGGAGCAGGACTGCATTAGACGTTGTCCCTATGTACTGTTAAATCCCACTTGTGCTATAGCTGACTCCTGTTTCTGTGCTAAACTCTTTTTAACATCCTTATTTGATTATTTGGAAAATGCTGTTTTACAAGAAAGTGTATTTCTAGTGGAAGCAATTATGGACAGTTGGCAACACATTACTTTGACTAATCTCAATCCATTTAATTTAATGGCTTGTAAAATACAAGAATGGAGTTGATACAACAGGCTTTAATTAAGACCTCTTCAGAGAGTTTTTCACCATAATTATATTATATTATATTATATTATATTATAATTTTTCAGAAAGCAAAACCCACTGTTCCACTTATCGTATGGGAAATTACTTACCCTCAGATAATCTGTTTTTTCAGCACTACTGTGTAAAAATTTTTTAATACTTGTATTTCTAATACTTTATTTTATTTATCTATTTTTTAAAAAACTCTTTATGTGCATTCTTCCTACTCATTGAAACATAATTACACAAACAGATTACTACTGGCAGGCAATACAGAGCTGACTATACAACATGCATAAAATACAATTAGAGCTAAATTATAGTCTTTGGTGTCCCACACTGTGGGCTGAGGGGGACTGGGTGGTTCCCTGGTATCTAAAATTATTTTATGAGCTAAATTAAAATTAAAAATTAAGTACATTTCGGTCAGCCTTTCTTTAAAAAGTAAATGTGAAGAAATGAATAATTTTTGTTTTTGCACTCAGCTCCCCGTCACTCCTGAACACCAAAACATCTGTCTGATTTGACCATTCATTAAGTTTAACTGAGAATTATCAATAAAATAGTAAAACATTACTGTTCATGTTAGATATAATCAAAAATTATTTTCACTTGAATCTATAATTTCTTTTTTATGTATTCTGGAATGATTTATGACATTAAATAAAAAATTGATTATGAACTTAAGCATATTCATAATGATAACAGTAGTACTACTTGTGTATTAGTAGTATCACTTATTTTACTGTGTCAGAAATTTACAGTTTTGACTGTTTTAATATACGTATGTCAAACAATTTTTCAGCAAAATAATGTAAAATTGTTTGCATTTTAGAGCATGTACTTTGACAAAATTTTATGTATTTTATAAATTGGAAGTTTTTTGCATTATCTTTGTCAAAATTTTTTGTAACAAAAATGTTTAATTCTAAGAGGTCGATTTTAAAATTATATTAAAAAACACTATATTATCAAATACAATGCAAGTTTTCAGCATGATGCAGCAAGAAAAACAAAAAATCAAGAAAACTTATGAAACTGGTTTCACAATGTATCTTTCCTCTCTGTGTATTCTTAAAATTTACAGTGTATATGTTCAATGAATTTTGGGAATGTATACCAAGAAGCTATATGTAAAAAAACATGAAAGGAAACATTTGAAATATCTATTATATCATGCATCATATACAGTATCTGAAATGTAGTATTAGCATTAGAAAAATTATTTATATTAATAAAATAACAAAAATATGTCAGCCTACATTACTTTAAAGCAGAAGAAAAACAAGGCAAAGCCTTAAAACAAAATTTCTCTTTAATTTGTAAGTGTCAACAGCAGTACAAAAGATGGAGTGATGGTGAGATGGTTTTTGTTGTATTTCTTTTTTTTAGGAAAAGGAGGACACTCTTGAGGTAAATGATCTTAAACAGGCAGTCACACCCCTCCCACCCTTGCCCCCCCCCCAACCCCCCACCCCACCCACCTCACCCAAACAGCTTCCCAACCCCTGACAAGTTACATCAACTGATTAAGTATATAGACAGAAAGATGCCGTTACATTACAATATGCCAGATACAGTATGCATCCTGTGAGGGAGAGAAAGCCTAAGGATTTGTACACATAACTAAGGTGCCTAAATACACCAGGATGTGTCCCTTGACTGGTGTATTGTCTTTGATATATTAATACTAATAAAACAGGAGGAGACATGTCTCCATAAGTACCACTGTAGAATTATTTTACCTTTAGTTTACCTCACGTCAATACTGCACATGGAAACCAATGAATCGCTGGTTTATTGTTGAAAGCCAAGCAAAAAAAAAAAAAAAAAAAAAAACCAACAAAAAAAACAAACTTTTTTTTAGTAGGTTTTATATTTTTTAAAACAATAATGTCCTTAGCAAATAGCTGTCTCCTGTACTGTATAAAGAAGATTGTGAACACAATGTGATGGTAACCTTTTAAAGTTCAATTAAAAACTTTACACTGGACTGTACAAGATATTCTGATAAACTATTTACATTTTCAGACTTAAAACATTTTTTTCAAAGCAGCAACAGACACTATTTTAATATGTCTAGTGACTCCCACACAAAACCTTCTGTGGGCCACGGTACCTGCTGAAGTAGGGAATTCTACAGAGAACTTGTGTTTAATGTTGGGGAAACACCGTGCTCCATGTCACCTGGTCTACGTGCGGTGGGCGGGGCTTCGTTGTACGCAGAGACGTTAAAGTGACCGTTTGAAGCACATTCGCTCCACGCAAACGTTATCAAACAGCGTTTGCCTTTTTTTGTAGAATCTACAAATATTGTAGACGCAACATGTTCCATTCGATACGCTTCAGGTGACATGCGCGACGGCATTCCCTCGACCTAAGAGCCTTCTAGTGAGTTTCAAAGCAACAGCAGTCCTGGTGACAAAGAGCCACACCCACGGTGTTGCTAGGGAAAAATCAAGATCGCATTCACAAAACCAAAACCAAACAAAAGAAAAAAGAAAAAAGAAAAAAGAAAAAAGAAGCAGAGGGCTACTGACAACAGCTTAGGTTGTCCCCAATAGCAAATTTTACACTTCTGAACAGCAGCCAGCATGTCAGTCCAGCATGTCAGTGAAATGTGCTGATTAAATTAACACAAAGAACGATCCCACAATATACATCACAAACAATGTCTGAGAAGGACAAGTCAGTACTAACATTATTTGCTTTGCTTTTAAAACTGCAAAGACAATGGCAAATCAACAGAAATGCTAAGCAGACTACACTTGCCGCAACTTGGACGGGCTGAATTATAAATATGTCAGTATTATTCTTAATAAACTGAAATACAAAGATGGACAGACAGGAAATGCACACTCGTGGCTCTGCAGCATACAGACTAATAAATATTTGCACATCCCCTAATCTAAGGTCACCAACAACTTCACTCATGTTTTTGATATATGTGTACCTGGAAAAGAGGCTATTGCCAAATTATTTCCCAATGTAAAAATGCAAAATACATAGCGTCGGACTAAATTTCATTTTTATTATGATTCTAAAACTTCCCGTCTCAAATTTGCCACGATCTGTGTGACTACTGAGTGCAATTTAACGTCTGTTTAAAGCACAACTGAAGCCGAAGGTACATGTCAATTTTAAATTAAGTGTTAATTGTAAATGGAAAATTCGGTAACAGCAACAAGCTATATACTTGTCATACGTACAGCAGCCGGTGAAAGGAATACAGAATGCTATTCTTGTTGAAAATGTCACAATTTTTTAATTCTTTCTTTTTTTGGCATTGTCTGCATGGTATTGTATCAGACAAAGTCCAGTGGGATTGTGGGTACTGTGCCTATTTCTCCTGGAATTCTATATTCCCTAACACCAGGTGAGTTGGTCAGTTTCTCTGGATAGCTCAGCTATGAAGCTTACTGTTGACACGGGAACAAACAAGGGACCCGGTCGTATCAGCTCCAGGTTCATAACTATTCTCTCTCAGCTTGGGCACGAATTCAGCATCTACATGAGGTACAGTGACTTGTCAGGTTTTTTTTGTTTCGGTATAACATGGACCAACCTACATTTATGTAACAAAACCAGAAGGAAAAATAAAAGAGTCAAATACACAATGCATACTTCACTAAGAATTCATGAACAAAAATAGATTTCTATTTTCCTATTATGTTATATTTACAATTTGTTTTAATTCTACGATGAGATGGTGAATTTTTTTAACAAAAGAAAAAACAACAAAAGAAACTTTGTTTTGAGCTCCAAATCAGGTTCAAATCTCACTGCTTTTATTATTTTTTTTCTGATTGTCCTTTTGTTACGTTGTACTGACACTTTTAGAGCCAACACTGGCTAATAAATACAATAAAATGTCTATACTCACTATATAGATTCAAATACAATATACAACAAAAAACGTGACTGATAGAATGAGCTTCAGGAATCCGGCGTTTCTCTTGACCAATCACCACGGAGCCTTCGGCCGAGTTCACCGAACAGTCCTCCTTAGGCAGCGCTGGAGCTGAAACAAAGTGTCCATTCATTACATGTCTTTTTTTGCATAAATAAACAAAATAACTAGACAGAAATACGACTCAAATCTGGCAACTGTGAGTTGTGCCACATGAGTCCAAAATGGAGACTTTCGCTCAGGTCATTTTTTTTCATACAACAGCTTCACATTAGTCAGAACTGATAAAAAATACCATATATATCCAGTGCTTATAACACTTACGAAACAATGTCTTTTTGTGAGTTTTTAACTTGCTTCTCCTTTTTTTTGTAATACAAGCGCAATCAAGTTTCAGTCCCAAGAACAGTCCTTTGTTCACCACCAGCCTGTAGAATATCGTTTTGGCATGGTCATGAAAAACCTACAAATCACATACAAATCAAACAAAAGAAAAACTAAAACACCTACAAACATTGGCCTGTGCAGGGATAAGAAATTCAGCTCATTTAGGAAATCATACTTAGCATCCTACTCTTGAAAAAAAATTACCAAAAACTGAAAAAAATCATAAACAAAAATAATAATAAAATAAAATAAAAATGAGGATGTCATAAGAACTACCAAAAACTTTCAAGACCTTAATAAATACGTTGTTTGCAAATGAGGGTCATCGTAATTTTGATCGAAAAATATATATTTCAAAGCTCTGAGTGCATGAAAAACTGAACTAAAACTACGAAAATTAGTGTAAGATTTCAAAGGAATACAGTGACCATCAGCACCGACTCAGGAGAGTAAATAGGGAACAGCGTAAACGTAGAAGTTGTTTATGACCGTGGCTAGCCGTGGAGTCGACCAGTTCAAGGGCATACGGAGAATAACAGGACTTGAACATTAATAATGCAGCATTCGAGGCGATACCGACTCATCAGGTCGTTTCTATAATCCCCACACAGCTTGACGTACATGTTCCATCTGCTTGCCAACACCAGCACGAGCAGCACAATCGATGGTTTCCCTCCCCCGCACCCCACCACTCAGAGCCAGATGCCTCCCCTTGGGGTGAGGGTTACCAGGGGCGAGGGCTGCTGACCTCACTCAGCTGTGGGAGGAGGCAGTGTGTGGGCTTGGGGAGCAGGACTGGTGATGTAAGGCCCTGAGCCAACTTTGCGGCGTTGACCGCTGGCTGTCCCACGGCTGTCCCACTGCTGTCCTTTATCAGGGCAACCACCTGTGGATGGTTCTGCCAAAGAAGGACCTCCTGACCTCCCCATTGGCATTATGCCACACCTACAGATTCAACGACCTGTCGTGAAAATTGCTGCAATCAGCACGTTTCCGTCAACTGACGGACTGATCCAAAGGGTTCGATCCATCCCTTGGATGGGGTTCCAGGTTCACTCATTA
Source organism: Scleropages formosus (assembly GCF_900964775.1). Lineage (NCBI taxonomy): Eukaryota > Metazoa > Chordata > Actinopteri > Osteoglossiformes > Osteoglossidae > Scleropages > Scleropages formosus. The sequence continues at coordinate 9,294,022 of NC_041807.1, forward strand.
TTATTATTATTATTATTATTAGTATTATTATTATTTATAACTACTACTTACAATTATTTACCTATTTATATAGTTGGGTAATTGTTACTGAATCAAGCGTAGGTACCTTAATCAAGGGTACTACAGCAGGACGTTGGATTCAAACCTGGGTCCTTTGAGTCCACGGTGGCAGTTCTAATCGCTACACCACCTACTGCCCATCCATAAGGCAGGTTATTCTGTACTCGGGCCTTACGCAGGTTCTGGGCAAGGCCTGACTCAACTCCCAGCAGCTTGAATCTGAGCCCTAGTGACTTCTCACTTCACGAGAGGCTAGTCTAGCCTTGTACACTGTTAAGACATTGTGTGAGCCCCATCATAGAGCTCAGCGTTAAGACTTTGTGTGTCAGGTAAGATCTGTAATGCAGCAAATAAAAGAAGAGTTACGTGAAGGATAAAGACTTTAAATTTAAGGACTTTAAACTTGGTGTCCCACTGGGGGCTGAAGCGTTTAGCAGAATGTACTGTACATAATGTACAACAGCAATTTGTGATTGTAATGCCAACAAAGCTGCCGCTTGCTGCCTTTCCAATTCCACAGATTGGAAGCCTTTGGCCCCTTGGCATTTTGGACTGATTACAATCACTCTGATTAAGGACTGACTGGGTAAGACTGACTGGGAGGGCTAAACGCAGACAGCAGCTGGTCTCCGCAGGCACAGCTGAGAGTGTGGGGGTGCTGATGATCACCGTACTGGACATCCCCCCAAGCATCACTGCGCTCAGCGACGGCTAGGGCCACTGGGGCAAAAGTGCCGTGGCAACCGCGTCCCAACTCAACAGCGGGTTCCTGAGTACTTTGCCATGGTAGGGAAGGAAGAAACGCGCCTCATTTCACGCCAGTCCGATAGAATGCCAAAAAGATTGTCTAAGACTCTCGCAGTGTCTCCCGTAAGACTTAAGTAAGAATTTCCCGTAAGAATTTAAGATATAAGTGAAGAAAGACTATGAAAAGTTTGGCACGTGTGGAGTTAAAACTGTACAATAAGAAGACAATATTATTAGTAATAATAATAATAATAATAATAATAATAATAATAATGATGACAAGGGAGTCAGAAGCTTTCCCTCTGTGCTCATTTGAACACTTGTGGACTTGTACTATGTTTTATCTCGATGAGAAATTTTCGTTCCTCTTTTTTTTTCAGATTAAAAACACATTCACAAGCTGTTGGCTGGTACAGCATACCTGAGTGAGAATATATAACCCCCATCACAAACAGTAATGTAAGCTATGAAAAGCATTCAAAAGGAAAAAAAAAGTATATATTTATAAGAACAAATTAAGTTTGTGAGTGCTACGTATCCATGTTAAATGTTAAATTTCAAGTCCTGACGTCCAAAGTTTTATAGGCAATGACCTAACTGTGTAAAATGTCCATGATCAAAACATGAAGATTGGGAACAACAAAAAAAACTGCAAAAGAGAAATGAAAACAGTCAAGCTACTTCACACATTTTGAAACATTTAAGACGAATAGCTGTTGACTCGTGCGGAGCCACATCTGCATGCAAGCTCCTGAAAAATATAGGTTCAGAAATTAGTTCTTCTTTCGTTTGCTTTTCTGCCTCTCTCGTGCACGCTCTCTCTTTCTCTCTCGCTGGTTCTCTCTGGTACCAGTCTGTCAAATGCCCACCGGGGTCGGGCTCAGTTGGCGCTGACCGGCTCTTGCGTCTCATTGTCACTGCTGTAGTCCGATTTGGGCTCATCCTCAAAGTCTTCGTACATGTCCATATCATCATCTCCGTTGACAGCTTCGCCGCTGGTCAGCATGGTGCCAGGCTCCACCTTCATGCTATAGGTGCTCTGGATGACAGGGATGGCGGGCTCAGGGCTGGCCGATGCACTCGAGCAGTCCGATGTCATCTGTGGAGAGGGTGTGGTGGTGGCCATGGTTATGGCACCAGGGTAGACTACGCCTGCACTGGTGCTAATGGGAATCTGAGGTTGCTGTCTACAAGAAGGAGAGGAAACAGAATGGGGTGTTGGGAACGGGAAGCAACTCGAAGGAAGACTTGCAAAATCATGCTTTTTAGGGATGTCACCTGAGAGCTGCTAGGACCAATTGCTATAATTTAAAACAGATAAAATACAATATACACAGTAAAAAGCGGAAAGAATGCATGTATTTTTATCAGGAAATTTCTAGGGATTTCTGTAGAAGAATTCAAGTAACACATTCTCAAAGTGTAAAAACGGCTCATGTTTTTCTGTAATAAAGATCCAGGGGGCAAGACTTCCACACTCCCTTGCGTGTGTGAAACCCAGATGACTGCGTTTGGCCAGATGACTGCGAACACCTGGATGGGGCCTCTTCTCACCAACCACATGCCATAAATTACAGGGCAAATAGGAGATGTTTTCACCGTAGCCATTTCTTTAAGTGAACACTTAGCTTTTACATCCTATCATAATGTCTTCATCCAATTTCCTAAGCTCCTCACAGCCTGCTATTGTCCTAATTTAATAAAGGACAACTATTAACGTTCAACCCAGTTTAAAGTTGTGGGCTTAGAAATGCATTTGAGTGTGTGCTGGGATTTATCTGAACACATCCAAAGATTTTTGCCTTTCTCATTTATTCTCTCACAGTCTTTTTTTCCTCATTGCTGTCTTCACAGATGTAATGGGACAACTGCAAAAGTTTATGGAACTAAAACCAGAAAACAGCTCTCATTGTTCAACACCCTATTCATATGCATTAATGAAATTAGAAAAGCTACATAACAAGCTTATTTAGCATAATGTCAGAAATTGTAAGAAGATCGTGAGAAGATTGTGTATTGTCAGCGCATTTGTATAGTGAATTTTTTTCGCAGCCTGCCTAGTGCTGAGCTGCTCTCTGTGTGTTGCAAACCAAGGGGGGCACTCTGCATTCACATGACTACAATCAGATAAAAAAAAAATCCCCAATATCCCAAAATTCATTTAATCTGGCCTCTGTTCTTTGGGAATGGTACTGGGACACTCAGATAAACTGAAAGAAAGTAATACACAGAGGCAATTTCACACGAGGCATTGCCAATCCGAGCCTAAGAAATACACACAAAAGTCCGAAGTTGTAAAGTTCCAATGACCATTAGGGGTGCTGAAGGAATGTGGCTCAGCTGCTCTCTCCAGCTGCCTTTCTTCACAGCGCACCTACCCCACTGTGAAGAACTGCCGCATCTCCTGCCTCCGCGAGCGCATCATCTGTTTGTACTCGCCGATGCGCAGCTTCTTGCCGTCAATGATGCAAGTGCGCTTGGGGCGGGGCTTGTACTTGTAGTTGGGGTACTTCTCCAGGTGGATCTTGCTGAGCCGGGCTTGCTCCTCGTAGTAGGGCTGCTTCTCTTGATTGGTCATGGCCTTCCAACGCGATCCTGAAGGACACATAACTTTCTTGAGAAGACAAACCAACATGATCCCTTCCTCTGCATTTGGGTTTTTTATGGAATATTCCTAATTGAGGATGTTAGTCAGGTCCTCGTGTTCCCGTTCTATTTAGATCATTAGTTCTAACTGTCGACGGATATAAAAGACTGTTTTGATTAAGCTGTCAACATGATGGCATTATTTGAACAGATGTTAGCTTATTGCAAGGTCTCACCAAAGTAGCTAGCGCTGAAAATGTAGGCCGTGGTTGCGGTCAATTATAAATCACTGCACAACGCACAGGACACGGAGGAATTTCGGTTGTTTATCAAGATTTATCTAAACTCTCCTCACCACCCTATCTCAGGACGCCACTATGCAACATTTTTGTAACATAGCGTAACTCCTGTGCAGCTGTGTTGTTCTGTGGACAGTGAACGCCCACGGTGTTAAATTCCTTACAGGTTCGCTTTCCAGCACAATACCCGAAACAACAAGCTAGTATATATTTCGAACATCCACTGTACCCTGCGTGACGCGGCTTTTAGTACCAGTGATCTATCGACTCTCGGAGCTGGGGGAAGAGACCCATTTAGCTGTGTCATTTTTCACAACAAATAATGCCTCTGCGGCAGGCCATAAATCCTTCCAGGAATGTGGGAGATTTGACTGAGGCTGCCCCTCGCTTTCTCGTGGTGGCAAACACCTTTTTCCTCAGCTGCCCCGACCCCAGAACGCCTTTAGCAAACATGCATTCATTCAATAAAAATCAGAGAGACGCCCAATTAAGTACACACTCGACTCAGCAAAAACGGCTCTTAATTAATTAGCATGTGGTGTATTTGCTCAAAGCGATCTATTTCTTTCCGACGGACACAATTAACATTCGCTACTAAATGTGTTGTGCGTTCGCCATGGGTGTCGTGTTACTAAACCGACGAGAAATGAAGCATCTCACTCAGGCGCACACTTGGGGAAACACTAGCTATCTAAAACAGCATTTCACTCATGGTCAGTGTGGCTCTGAGCCTCAAACAGTGCAGCACTTCAATTCGTCCTCCCAGCCAGTCCCATTTACTTCCACAGCGTTTCAGTGTTTTATGAATGGCGTTCTGTTCCTTGTTGTTATTAACATGGAGCTTTTAAACGCTACACATCTATCACTCTTGCCAAAATCCAAACAGCAAACTGTTTATGCAAAGCTGAAAGGGCATTTAGTATTGACTGGAGACCCTCACACAGGTATTACAAGTCCAAACTGAAGCCGATTATTGGGTTTATACTACTGGTATTTTTTATTGTGGAATTTGTGCATATGTACTTTTTTATTCAGCTAAGATGTTTTCTTCCAGTTTTTTGTGACATTTAAATATATGCATTGTCTTAGCAGTATTTATTCCCTTTCTTAACGTACATACATAAGTCCTTCAATATTTGGAGTAACGTAGATATTACCCCTTTAATCGCAAAATTCTATATTATGAAAATAAAAGGAATACAAAGAATAGAAATATAAAATAAGCTTCCCACAAAACTAATTATATTCTGGCATTCACTGAAGATGAATAGCTTCATTTGTTCTGTTCTATGGGAATTATTCAGGATTAATATCCATTAGGTATTTAGAGTAGCTATATCTAAGAGAGAGGAATTTAAGCAGTATGTATTTTAAATCCCTCTGAATGCTTTTAAAAGGCTAAATTAAAAAGAATAGAAACATAGTAATATAATCTTATTAAATTTTATATCTGTAGACAAATAGTGTTTTGAGAAAACACTATTTAATTTTTGATATCTTATTTCTTCTTATGTTAAAGTATTTTCAGTTGTGCTATTTATACTAAAAATAAACATTAAATTAATATTAAAAATGGAAATTAATTTCACTGCATTTTACCATTTAGCAGGATAAATTTTATTTTATCCATTTTGCTTTCAATTTATTTACATTAATTATTTTACATGACCACGCATTGCTTCGTATTTTACGTTTTTTACACCTGAGTGGAATATAGAGACTGTCAAACCAAATTTAGCTAATCTTGTGTGGAGGAACACATTTAGCCACCAGGTGGGTTTCACAGCAATGATTCTGACGCGTAGGTCATCACGACCGAACCTTGAAACAGGTGTGAGAAAGGTGGCTCACCAAGGATTTTGCTGATGTTGGAATTGTGCATGTCTGGGAAGGCCTGGAGGATCTTCCGACGCTCATCTTTGGCCCAGACCATGAAGGCATTCATGGGCCGCTTGATGTGTGGCTCGTTGCTGTTCCTCCCCCGGGATTCCCTGTAGACACGCGCCTCAGCTGTGCTGGTGCCTCCTGTTGGCCAACAATAATATTGCTGTGGTTTATCTGCTGAGCCATTGACTTCTTTGTTCCCTGGGAGCACCGGAACAGGGGGAAAGAGAGAGCAACACAAAGGGTTAATGAGCCTCTGTCAGATGAACGCCCTCTGTCTCCAGCAACCGGCCTCCGCCCCCTCCCTGAATGAACAGCCACCTCACCGCTCCGCCTTTAAACAACTCCTAATCAATACTCATGCGATGAGAGATCCTACTTGTTCATCAAAGGCCACAGCACATCAACCGATATTTTTCTTCTCTTACAAGACTGGTCACAGCGGTATCTCAGCTATCTTAGTCCCATTTCCAACAGGTCTCACCCAACTGGGCATTTAGATGACCGCGAGCGAAGGTTTACTTTGTGCGGAAATGATCAGCCCAGCCTCCGGAATCCATACAAAACTAGGACCCCCGGACAAATGTCTGTTAAATATTATTTCAAGGCTTTTTGCGAGCGTGGTGCTTCTATATTTGACTCCACGCGTTTCAAGCTGACGCTGCAGTCTGAGTGAGGCTCAGAAGAATGCCAACCTAAATAAAGGCATGTGGTATAAGGTCATTAATACAAGGGAAGAGAAACTGTAGGGAAAAGACAAAATCAGAAAAACGCTTAATAAAACATTCCTAGGTTTTTAGGGCAGATTAAATGCTGGCGGCCTGCGACAAGACTGTCAGCGTGGACCAGTCCAGTACGGAGAATCTGCCTCAATCAGGCCATTCGCTGTCAGAACGGCAGATTTCTCGCATTTAACTTTAAAGTGGAGTGAAAATTATTTCTGTTTGCATGCACATTTGCCTCGTTTTATATGTAAGATGAGAAAGAATTAAATAAAAGCTGTATGAATATTTAAACAAACAAAAACATGTTCGATAATCAAGGCTTGAAAAATAAAACAAAAAAAAAAAAAAAAAAAAAAAAAGCTTTCCATATGCTAGGATGCATCTTTAATGATGCAAAAACTGGAAAAGAAAAAGCTTGGAAAGACTTATGAATATTTCATCATCCACATGTGAAGCGCATTCATTAGGTCCCTCCGACGGCACGCTTGGCGCGCTACCTGTTCTCACTGCAGTTATTAACTCAGTTTACAAATGAAACAGAATCAAACGGAGTGATGGAGTCGCTCTCTGCTATGATATCATACTGGCGACCATCACGCGACACGCCAGTCGCTCCCCGAGAGCGTCCCGGCATGAAAACCAGGCAAAAGATAAACAAATTGTGCATCGCGTGCCACAGACCCGCTCGGTCTGAACTGGCAACTTCCGCCCATGGGCCATGTGGGAGGTCTACCGCGCACGGGAACAACAGTCGCGTCCTGGCGAATACGGGCAGGGGACGGCACTGGAGATGGGCCGTCAGTCACGCGCAGGGGTCCCACTTTACAATCTGAGTTCTCTGCTCCCCCTCGGCTCCAGTTCCCTCCCAGAAGGGGTGTTAATCCATTCCTGCCGTCTCATGTTTAACAGTCACACCAGCACATTTATGATCCATAAAGGCTTTGCTTTATCTGGACGGCCAGTACAGTTTGCTCATTCGTTCTCATTCGCACCGCAATGGTGCATCAGACACGCCCCCCAGGCCACCCCGCCGCCTATCATTTTATATCCGGTAGGGTGGCCGAGTGGCGCTCGCAGCTGGAGCCCGTGGGCTGCTCGCCACACTATCAGTCAGCAGAGCGGTGGGCTCCAAGTGGTTCCACCCTCATCGCAGCCCCTGACAGCTCATTCCATCATCCTGCTTTTAAAGCTTTCGGGCAGACGGGAGCCGCTCCCCGAACAGGAAGTGCTTCGTCATTTGAATAAATCTCAGCGCAGAAAAACAAAACATGACTGCTCATTTTTATTTTACTCCTGTGCCTGAACAACTTGCATTAGGAAGGATGGAAGACTCCTGAAAATTAAAAACATCCAGCCATGTCTTTGATTATGTATAAAATCATATATATATAATATTCATTAATCTGATTTAAAATTAATTTTGAAAGAAAGAATATGAGCAAGCATGCAAGTACACACAGACTTCCTGATTCTTCTGACACATTTTCCCAGACCAACTGACAATGTGAAGTTTATATACTTACAGCTACTTAACAGTGATTTACCCATTTATACAGCTTGAAATTTTTAGTGGAGCCATGTTTTAGGTTAAGAGCCTTAATCAAAGGAACTACAGCAGGAGGTGGGATTAGAACCTGTGTCCTTCAAGTCCAACAGCTGCAGCTCTAAGCACCGTACTACCTGGAACCCCACGAAAGTCAGCTCCCACAGCTACGGCCCGCACCGATGCAACCGTGCAGCAGGCCAGAGGGAAACAGGGGTTTCCGCTAATGACCCTCCCCCCCCCGTCTGAGAACTGCCCTCCAGCTCCCGGAGCCCTGTACCATGCCTGCTGCTGTTATCCGCAGGGGAGCTGGGCTGAAACACTACCTTGCCTGCCACCATCCCCCACAGTACATTAATTTCATTTAGCACGCACTCACTGTACAGGATAAATTGATTTCACTTTGTGCGGCCCTGACAGCCATGTTTATTGTGCAATGAAATGTGGCATGGCGTGGGGCTGACAGTATCCATCAGCGAGGGCCGATCTGCTGACGGCGGGTCCAGATGAAGGCATCCATTACGCCGGCAGCATGGCACAGGCCCACCCCGCCGCTTGCTCAGACAGGACAGCCACCGTCTGCTCCCTGCGATCCTGCGCCCTAATTTATGACGCCCCTGGTGCCATTACTCCAGCGCTGACACTGATTCGGTAATTTATACAGTGGCGCACACGCACGCGAGCAGAGGTGAGGCTCTCCGGGGTCCCGAGGGGAGTACGAAAACAGCGCCGTGGGCAAGAAAACGAGCCCTTTCAATCAGCTGATTGGAATGAGCTCATGCGGGCCTGGATACCGACACCAGTACATCTATGTTCAACTTCTTGTCATTTCAGTTAAATTTGGGTCTCCCGAGACAATTTATGGGTGGATCATCCGAGACATTGAATTTCTTTTTGGTTTTATTTGCCTGTGATGAACTGGCACTCAATCCATTGTGAACCCTGCTTCACACCCTATGCATAGGGGATTGAATCTAGACCACCGTAACCCTTCATTGGACAAGGAGTTACTGATAATGGATAAATGAACATATGAAAATTTGAATCTCACTTGTGATAACAGCAAACGAAACTCAAAGACATCTACAGCAGTCCAACATGACCTCAGCTGCAGTAATAATGAGGCTCAGCCACCTCCTCTCTTGTGGGACGGAGCAGATCCAGGCTCTGTAGACAATCAATCACAGCAAGCCAGCGCACCACAAGAATGAGGCCCGATCCTGGCCGATGGGCGCGGCTGCGTATGGCGTCCCTCCCCGTCCACATGTCTGCGGGCACACGACACAGTGCAGCACATGCGCTCGGCTCCAGGGGCCTCTCTGAGACACGGGTGGTCCCCCCGGGGTCCCCCAAACCCCCCTCAGCCAGATGGGAGGAACCCAGACTTACGGAGATCCGGCCAATCAGACTGCAGCCCAGTTCTATCTTATGTTTCTTCACATAAAGTTAACCTCGCTTCCTGCTATCCTATTAAAAAAAAAAAAAAAAAAAAAAACACTGAAAAAGTACACAAATGACAGGTCTGTCGCTTGCATAACAGCATTAATTTGGTGCATTTGATACAGTAGGTGTTTTAGGAAGCTCCTGGTTAGGTGTGTAATTGTGTAAATAAACACAGATGTTTGGCTTTGACATGGTGAGCCCCTTGGGTGTGTGTGAAGAGAGGGTGTGTGCATGTGTGTGTGGAGGAGAGCTTAATAGTGTTTATTGTGATTTATGGGGCCTGGTGTGTGGAGTGACAGAACACCACGGGAATCTCTGTTTAATCTCCCTCCCCTGTTGAAGGTGTAGAAAAGCAAAGGGGGGGAGGGGGGGGGGTAGGGTTTCCTTCATTGTGCCCCCATTGCTGAAGAAAGCAGTGCTGTCCGTCACCCCTGGCCGCTGCGGGTTTAAATTCAAGCGACGCCTCCCCGAGGACACAATCCCGGCCCGTCATCACTCTACGCAAGAACCTGCTTGAATGGGAGCACGCCGCCAAGTAACCTGTCTGCCCATTCTTTGCAAAACACAGCACATAGCGCCAGCAGGTGGCATTACGGCTAGAGCTGCAACCTTGCATTCTAAGGGCTCAAGTTCAACTCCCGCCTCCTGCTACTGCAGCCTTAGTCACAATACTTACCCTAAACTGCTCCGGTAAATATTACTCAATAATTAGTTACCAAAAATTCAAGGTAACCAAAAAGTTATATGTGACCTTAGAGTAAAGCGTTACATAAAAAGCGTTTATTTAAAGCTAAAAAGAGCGATCTACTGTATGTAGCCTTTGTAAAGCGTCGATGAGGTGCAGATCTGGAGTCCTGCTTCTGAGCCTCGTCAGCACTCGGATCACAGTAAATATGAGTACTCATTAGTTGCGCTTTAAAATGCACACGTGAACCGGTGTTTTCCTCCACGTCGGTTCGCCGGCGCACTTCTGCGAGGACAAACAGTCGACATGTCGCCACTCGCGCTCCCCAGCTATTATTTCCATCCTGTGCATTTCACCTCGAACGCCAGAAGGGTTCAACTCAGGCACGTTAAATTCCTTTTTGCACCTCCGGCGATTCGGGACGTATCAATAAAACGTGACCCCGGCTGACGTGCACTTTGTGAGCGAGAAAAACAAACTTGCCGCTGTGAGACGCCGTACCGTAAAATTCCACTTACACAGGAATTTCAGAGATACTTCTGCTGACCTGTATGTGTGAAAATGGCACGCCGAAGGTCATCGCTTTTTATTCACTTTTTATCTCCATTTCCAAGCTATTCTGGATGTATTTATACCACTTTTTTTTAGGTGAAATAATGAATTGCAATGGGCAAAAATCCATTTATATTACTGTAAGGCGAAACAATTTCTTTACGGAAGGTGAAATTGAATAAATATTTTAAAAAACGTTTCTGACATCCGTAAGTATATACTCTTTTAACGGTTAAGGGGGAGCATATTTAGCGCTTTTAATGATTTGCAGGGTCTCCAGCAAAATCAACAGTACATTTCCATGCCCCACATTTAGGAAAACATTAGCTTCTCATCCAGCAGTAATCATTTCTCACAACAATTCACTAAAAGTGCAGCCAAAATGGATAAAGAAATAATTGTAGAAATAAATCACAAAAGGGGAGGAGAAAAATCCCACTTTACAGGCCAGACCATATGGAGTCAATTGACCATTAATAGCTAATCCACCCCTCCTCTTCTCGCCGCTCTGATATTGTCACCAACCACGTCCCGATTAGGCCATTTCCGGCCCCGAGTCCCTCGGCGCGTCCTTTGTTGTAGCGCCGTCCCACCGACGGAGCCCGTTTTAAACAGGCTCGCGGCCCGAGCGGCCCACAACTTAGGGCCGGCCATATGTGAGGGAACAAAGGAGGCCAGGCAAAAAGCCTCTTGTGGTATTTGTTAATGTTTTTCATGTGAGCTTAAAAAGACCTAATGACTTTGCGGCGAGCGATGCATGTGGCTCGCGGCTTTCTGCGAAATGAAGGAAATTCTATCTGGCTCCAAACCCGGCTTCCAGTTTCCAGGGTCCCTTGTTGCAGCTTTGGAAGCTGTTAATTCGGTTGCTGCGTGCATTACAAATATTGGTTTAAGCGAACAAGGGGTTTCGGGGCACTGTGGAGTGATGCGGGGGGCATTCCTTCGCCACGCTGCGACAGACATGGGGGGCTGGCCCGGCGGGACCCCCCCCCCCCCCGTGCCAGGTGCTTGCGTGATCCTCTGACACATCCCTTCCAGGGGCTAAATATTTGTACAAGTAGTCCAGTTAAAGTGGTTGTTTTATAGCTATTGCCCTTAAAACACTTCAATTCAGCTTCGCTCGTGCGCCAATCACTACGTTCCCACTTTTTTTGCGCAAGTGCCTAAAAACCAGTGAATAAAACCCCTACGGCGAGCCAAGAACGTCGTTTTCTAAGTACCTGCAGAGCTCCAAACACGGGGAGATGCAACGAGCGCGTTTAATTTTTATGACCGTTCGTGTCGATCCCTTTCAATTTTAATCGGGGTCATTCGTACTACACGTATTCACGCATCTCGGAGCCGCTCCGTACTACGGAACGCGTCTCCCGTGCTGCGGGGAGCAGCAGCGCGTTTTCCCCGATCGGCTCAACTGAAACACTTCCAAAGCTGGAGCTCCAAAGCAAACCGTGGCGCTCATATTTCCACATGCCATAAACACATTTTGGTTGCAAAGAGAAACTTTCTAATGTGGGTGCAGCACCGTGCGAGTAATTCTCCCTCCGCTGGTGCGGGTGGCTCTGCAGAAACAGGCAGATGCGTTTGTGGAGAGATGAAATAGTGACTGGGCTGAGAGATATGTGCACCGCCCTGGCTCTCCTCCACCACCTAACCGGTCCCCCATCAACCTCCCCTGGGAGGAGCCCTCTGGGGCCCAGGAAATGAGTGTGGGCCTCATCCGGGGCATGCGAAGAAATGGGACCTGTCGTTCGTTCACGCGTCCTGTCCTGCCTCTTTGACCGAAAACAACGCAACGTGTCGTCTCACCTCTGGGTTGCCGCTGGTGCCCCATCCCTCCCAGGCCCCGAGCGGGAGCCCGCAGCAGCCGCAAAGGCTTCCCGTCAGGGAGATGGCCCGCAGCTGTGCCGAGGCCACTGGGAGTCCCCAGCGTGGGTTCGATGAGCAAACATACAGCTCGGGCCAGCTGCGCTGAGAAGACAAGCTACTCACGAGTTGCTCTGTTTATGGATTCGATTTCAAACTAACGTCCTGACAGATGGATTTTAATTTGGATAACCTGTAAACAAGTGCGTTTATGGGAACCAGGTGTGTTTTTGGGCTGGAACTGGACAAACAAAAATGTTTTTATTGTGTTCCCTGATGGTGCATTTTTGTGTCTCCGTGTGTTTGTGCGGCACAAACTTTTATGGACAAACAGGAGGCTGAAGGCTTGCATTCTTCCCCAGGAACACTCCATCTGAAGGCCGTTGCTGCACTTTTTAAAGCGAATCCGTGTTCCTCCACTTCAGCTCCCGAAGAGCCATGGAAACAGCAACAAATATTTAGGTCCTGGAAACACTGGCACCCAGAAAATGCTCTCCTGCTGTCATTTATGTGCTAGGGGCCACAAAGGGAGATGACGCTTTGTCGGGCAAGTGCGACAAGGATTGACACCTCTGTGCCGAGCTCCTCAAACAAGCGCCGCCGGCGTCGGGGTGCAGGCTGGAGAATGGCCAGCTTTGTCCTCCTGGGCTCCGCGCCCTGCTCACCATTGCACGAAAAACCCATGAAGGGCACTAGCTGAGCGAATTTGTCTTCGCTTCACAAATTCCACTAGGGGCAGTGCAAACCAAAAACACAAGGGTCCCTCTGCTACTTTCTCTCTGCTGAAAGGCTCTGATCACCGATCAATGCATTACTTGCACTTATTTAGCCGATGCCTTTGTCCAAGACAACTTACCATGTCTGTACACTGAAGTACTTGCCGTTATTTGTCCATTTATTTAGTTGGGTAATTTTTACAGCAGCAATTCAAGATAAGTACTTCAATAAAGGGTACTACACTGGGTGTTGGGATCCAATCCTGGGTCCATCTGAACGCAAGGTGACAGCTCTACCCACTATAGCACCCACTATCTCCAGTCATTAGCAACCAGCCCATAAATTGTCACATAATGACAACCATTAGCTGCTAGCATAACCTGAACTCCCTGAGTTCAGAAGTTAAATGGAATCAAAAATTTAAGTTGCTTCCGTTTGATTCCCAAATGCTACGAACCTCTTAAAGCAGCAGGACAAACAAAGAAGCAAGAAAACAAGATAAAGTCAACAGCGGAAGCATGGCGTGGACTTGGAACGGTACATTTCAGCGTAGAGTGCACATGTGGACTCACCATCCAAGTCTTCTGGCCTTGTGAGGTCGATCACTCTGTGACTCATCTTGCCGTCCTCACCCAGCTTTCCCAAGTGTTGGCCAAGGCTCTCGAAATGTGCCCTGTCCTGTAAGACAAAGTGCAGAGTCATGGTGGTTACTTAGTGGCTACTGGCAGATACATTTTTGCTTATTGCTTCAATGTTGGGGACTCCACAGCAACCTGATAAATGGATGATAACAAAAAATTCTGAGGACCAGTTTAATCTCGAATCGGACTTTGCTGTCCGTAAAACCTTGGGTACTTTCAAGGTAGGTCGAAACCTTCAGCCATAACCTGTAGTGGACCACTCTACACAATGCAGGTGTCTGATAGGTCTCTTGGTCAACCTTAACTCGGCAAAGCTACACCTTCCTGATGACAGAACACTCAGGACTACAATGTCAGTGAAGTCTGAGTCCACCTACAATTTTTTATTTTTTTTTACGAGGCTGTCAGTTCACAAGTCTGAGAAGGGAATGAGGCACCATGTCTTTTTGTCTCTTCTGCAGCATTTCCCAGGACGATGAACACCTGTCTGTTACTTTGTTTTCGCTCTTCTGTCGAGTTTTCCTATACAGGTATTGCCCGGATTGCCCATGTGCACTATCACTTTGGACAGGTAGTGTAGTGCTCATGGAAGCAAAACGCTACTGTAAAACAGCCCTTACCGAATTAAAGGCTCTGGAACCTGTCATGCAAAAAATTCCACCGCTTGAACTTTTTTCAGATTAACTAAACAAAGTTTATAGACAAACTAACTGGTCTCCAACATACAGATTGTTAGTGAGGGGGAAAAAAAAAACGAATTGAAACGAATAAGCATGGGGATGACATCCATTTGGAAGGATACACTGGAGGAATCCTGGATGTGCGCTGGGGCTCGGGGACCTGCTGCACACGCTCAGATTTTTTGCCTGTAATTTTGCCCACGCGTCTCGCTGGTCTGTGGCACTCAAAGCTCAGTGGTAATCATTTATTCAGGGTGTGTGCTTTAAAGAACACACCGTGTTTTCCCTTTTGTCATGTTGCTTTATGCTCAGATTAAACTCGGAGGCGCATTGTGCTCGACACAGAATGAAACCCTGTCATTCACCACTCTGCGACAATATCAAATGTCATGTCCGTGTGCATTTACAGAATAAAATAACAGCTTTCGGGGCTCTGAGTAGTTGCTGCACATTACACTTAATGTATTATGCAGAGGAAGAGTGCCTACTGCCGCTCGCTCCATTGTTAAATGACCTAGTTCTGCTGAGAATGTATTGGGGCATTAGCAAAGAGCTGTCTTCTTCTTCACAGACTAAAGTAGGGATGGAGACTTTGACTCCGCGATACAAATAATCGTCCGGCCCCCCCACCCTGCCCGACTCGGATTCATCTGGAAGACACTAAAAGCAGGCACATAGCTGTGATTCAGAGAGGAGAGCATTTGTTTTACTCCCAGAGTGAGAATTCAATCTCTGCCAAGGTGCTCCATGCCGCCAGCCCCCACCCACCTCCGCTCACCCATGTGCCCCCCCCCCCACCACCTCCCGCTTCTTGTGCTCCTTCTTTCTGAAGAACACTCATCACGCGCAGTTTGAACAGACACACAGGTGGGCTCTGTGTGCTGTGCTAACTGGTCCCCAGCCACACACACCCAGACACACACACACACACACGCTCCCAGGCGCACAAACACTTGTGCGCACGGGCCCTTCTCCTGGCGCCATTTGTTTGGTTGTTTGGCGGCCGGCCGGCTTTGACCCAGGTTCCTACCGGGGCTGTCCATGAGTCTGTTTACATACCATATTTAGAGAAACCTAATCGTCTTCAGCACTCCGTCAAAAAGACAGGTTTGCCTGTTTAATTTAATACACGTGCCGATCTGTGTAAGTAATCTACACGTGACAAAAGTATATATGTAGCATTTATACAACGCCAGTGTCTTTGTCAAAAAAATTACAGTCCATTCGGATGAACACATTTTTATCTTATGCCACTCCATAAGGAAAATAATGTTACATCACAATTTTTCAACTCTGTGTTTTGCGACATATCAAAGGACCGATTCTTCCCAATGATTTTATTAATTCAATAACTATTACTCAAAAAGAAAGAAAAAAAGACACCAAGCACTGCAAATTACCATCACGCTTCAAGGAACAATAATTACTCATAGCCGTGTGAGTGACTCGGATGTACAATTAGCCACTACCTGCTTATGGCTGGCCATTAAAGAGAGCCAGCTCCCAGTGTGCTTTGCTTATTTAAGTGTTTTCTAATTATGATAAACGGGGCGGCCCCGGCGGAGCGGACGCCTCGTGCGCAGATAAGATGGAAAGGCCGCGTTTGTCCGTCGCTCCACGCTAGAGTGGCCTCCATTGAAGCAGGCCACCGATGTTAATGATGGAGCCAAGCAAGCCAATGACAAATAGACCGATGTGTGATTAGCCACAACACGATCCCTCCTTAGCCACCCTTGTTGGACTTGGGAGGCTTCTTGTATGGGCCGGCACCGTTATAAATACTCTGGATCCTCCTATATGCTCTCCCCTTATCAATCAGCCCCTTTTATAAACTCATGATAATTAAGCTTCACTTCCGGATGAGAGGATAAGGAACCAGCACCATCCATCAACGTGCACCGTTAATAAACATCGCAACGCTTCTCCGTCTTCTTCACCGGGCCACCAAACCTCCATCATCAGACACAGCACAGTCATGCGCCACCGACCAGACGACTCCCGTCGTATTTGTCAACGCGGATGGGATGCGATCAGCAGGGACTTGAGCGAATTAGCAGAACTTTACTGCTGCATCACGGTCATGGTCAAGCAGCTTCATGGAAATGTGCAGCTGTGCATCTGTGGCAAGGTTAATTTCCATATTTAAATTAAGAACACTTGCTGGAGCACATTTTCAACTCTGTTTATTGCCAGCAGTAAGAAATGCAGCACAGTACTTGATCAAAGTTTCCCCCCCCCCACAACAGCAGATCTATAGCGAGTGCTAATGACCATTAAACTAACTCACACCTTTTCAAAGCAGCCCACAATGAATTCCCACTAAAATTTTATATACTTTGTTTTATGTACTTATTGGTTATAACCTGTATAATTTATACCCAAGCATTGGAATTACACTTAAAATTAAGGCAGTAATTTATATCTGTAACATCAGGATTCTTTTTTTTTTTTTCCAAGGCTTGAAAGTATTCTGCAAACTAACATTACTTTACAACCCCTGCATCAAGTGCTGTGATAAATTAATGGCATTTTTATTATTTTATGGTGTCATTAAATTTTTACTGATCGCTCCGCTGCTGACGAGTACCGGAGTGGAAGCGGCCAGAGGAGACACGAGCCGTCTGCGCAGAGAAAGGCAAGCTGCTGGTTTTTTTGGTAAATAGTGAGCCATAAATGATATTTACAATGTGTATTACACTGGGAGGCAGGCAAGGAGGGAAGGATGAAGGAAAAACCTTGTATGAGCGGAAAGAGGCGGGGACGGAGAGACAGAGCAGACAGTTGAAGGACAATACGTGAGATGTAACGTTAAACTCCCCTCCCATCCACGGCCTCTGATTAGCAGCTGCCTCGTCCCTCAAATGAGTTCCGCATGCAGCCTTCCGTCCCGCATCTAAAATTACAGCAGCACGCTCGAAGCTGCAGTGGAAAGAGTGCACCCACAATAATCCCGTCCACTCTGCCGTCCCTCCCTCTTTTCACCTCAAATTTGGTTACAAATGCGTCCTGTCCGATGGCAGATGGCTGCACGGTGAGGTCATGTTGTAGCAGCCAATAAGCGGCGTCAGTGGAACTTATTAACTTTTCATCCTGAGCCAGAAAAGGGCCAATCTTGGTGATTTAACGAAAGCTTTAATCACACGAGCCACAGAACATGTGTCTGAGGACTGCAGCTCTGCCCACAGGACATATTTTGGGCAGCGGGGGTTGGTTCGGCTCTCATCATTGTGCTGCTGGCCATCTCGTATTTACGCATGGAGCTGTGTCTTTACTGCATTCCCTACTATTTTATAAATAGCGTGTTGGAGGCAATAAGGTTTACAATCGTTTGTGGAGGATACAGAACTCAGAATCGGGGTAAAAAAAGCGAGCATTAGGCTGCAAAACGTTCGACCAACTTTCACTAAGTTAAAGGACACGTCCCCCAGGAAAGGGACAGTATAGTAAGAACAAGATCAAGATAGGTGAGGGACAGTGATATGAAGCACAGCTGGATTACTCCTACAAAATTAAACAGTTAGCAAGAGGCACCAATATTCATACAGTGCAGAAACTCATGCTGGTGGCACTCGAAGCATGGGGAGGTGCTGCTGGACAACGGCAGAAGACAGAGCCCACGGCTTATCGTGGGCCAGCTGTCAGATACTGTCGGAAGGCCGCTCGCTGCCCGAGATTCAAATGTGGACCCAGCCTGGGGTCCCTCTCATGGCTTCTGGATGTTTGCAATGGACCAAATATAGACAATGACTGCACCTCATCGGCAAGTGTTGCACCCATTTAGCTCCTCATCTGTTTTTAATCACAGCCGTAACCCGACGGACTGTTATTTATAATTCTGCTGCTCCCCGGTAGTTGCAGTTATTGAGCGCCTGCTCTTAAGCACATCCAGTTGTGCGGTAAGCCCTGGGTCCTTTTCATGCGGTCTCCAAGCTTTTATTCAAGCGCAGGCTTCCTGCACAAAGTCAGCGGCGCAGACGACGGGTGCACGGAGTCCAGGATTCCGAACTGTTCCAGCGCCGCTCAACACAAGTCAACACAAAGAAAAATTTCACGGTCTCCTGTTTCGATAAGGGGACAACCAGGGGCTTGGTCTGAGGAGCAACTCAAGGACTCGTATCATCACGTTTAGGGCCGTTGCCTTGCGGTCTGCTTTGAATCCCTTTGCCGATGTAGTGCCGTTTGCCAAGCGGCTTACCGTGAACCATTACAGTAAAACAACTCAGGTGTATAAATGGGTCAATCATTGCAAAGTTGTTTATGTGACATTTTCAGCCACCCTGGACAAAGGTGTCAGCTAAATAAAGGTTAATACATTTTAACAACTCTGGTTTCTACGTTCAGTTAGGTAGCAAAGGCACAAACATGAAGTATACCATGTCTGGGCATGTTGCCAGACCTGTATCATTTCTGTTATTTAACGCAAAACACGGAGCCATTGTACTTTAAACCAGGTTTTCTTCATGTGCCCTCTTGAATTACATTCATATTCTCCATTTGAGAGAATAATTAATCTTGTTAAATATAGCTTTATGCTTCTAATTTGCACACCCTCTTTCATTTCTTTCCACTGCATCCCTCTACACGTGTTACCACATGACCAAGCCACTCTGAGCCTGTTTTATTTTTTGGCGTGCGGTAATTATAAACTTGCTTTATATGGATCTTCAGCTCTCGGTGACCCTAAGCCGTTCTCAAAGTCCTGCACGAGCAATTAAGACCAACCGCCGTATCTGCCATATCATGCATTCCATTTGCTACAATGCTTGTCACAATAACAAGAAACAATCTGCGCCTCGGATCAGTCATGGCTGGCTTCTCGGGAACAGAGCCTTTATTTAGCGATCCTGAAATTTCTATCATGAAAACAGCTGCTCATAAGCAGGCCATTGTGATGGCTTCCCTTGCCCTGTTCTTTCTTTGAGTATGTACTCCCCAGCATCAACACCATCCCAGCGGCGCAATTCAAACTGCAAGGGACTCGAGCATTGCGGCCGGAGGAACTTTTTAAACCGGCTGCCCGGTTCTAGCGATAGCCAATTTTGCACAGCGCTGATGGAAAATTGCGCTCGGGCTCAGTCAGCCACTGGCATCGGAAGCAGGCCTCGATGTCTTAGTGGGGGGCAGACAAGACGGAGTGAAAGCAGTGGCATCGATTTAGGCCCTGTGCACGACGCACGCAGACCTGCATACGCACCTACCCGCACATCCCCCATGCGAAAGAGAAAGGGGCTATTTTTATGTCTCTGGCAGATGCGAACAATCAGAGGAGGTATTAATGTAAGGCAATACTCAACAATGCCACTTGCTGGCCGCGGCCGGCGTCTGACAGCGGAGTATAATCAAATTTGGATGGCCGGGTCCAGCATTTGCCAGGATTTACACTGCGGCCAAAAAGCCTAGCTTGGCAATTTCCAAGACAGCAGCAGAAAAGGAGCAGAAAATTGCTTCCAGGGCTGCAGACCAGAGCAGATTATACTCAGGTTCTTTGTGCGGCCTGCTTTGGATGGGCCCCTGCACTCACAGGGGGAGAAGCCTGGGCCCCCTTTCCCCATCACCGAGCGAGGAACATTGTCAGGGAAGCTCCACTTGGAATATCTCCAGCCAGGATGCAAGAAAAGAGACCGTTATGGTCATCAATAATATAGCAAGGTGGAAGGGCTGGGCCGGTTCAATAGGTCAGTGCATAGGCCCCGCTCCTTTCGATTCCTATTTGGGAGGCGTCAGCAGTGGAACATATCTCTCTGGGCAAACCACTGCCCCTATTAAAAAGAACCACACTCCTGGGTCTCCAGTAATGGGGATATTCACATAAAGAATCTGTGGTCTCGACCAAATACGCCCGACTCCTTTGTCAAGTTGCCAGCCCTCACTTATGACAAGTTGTCTATTTTTGTGGCGGTGATGAAAATGCTGCGTGAGCTTGAACCTGGGATCTCGGTGGGACAAAGCATGCGACATTTTAAAATACGCTCATAGTCTTGTGCGGGGCTATAGTATGAGCATTTTAAGTATGGGTTAAGTTCTGCCTCTGCCACCACTCCTTGGTACCTTTGAAGAAGGTACTCATGTGTTCCACTAAGAATACCTTGGTATTAAGAGGCTGCAGAATGCAAAATGTGGTGAAACTGCCTGCTGCATTGTCAGTCTCGCCTATGAAAGGGCATCCGCAGAACAAATGAATAATGTACTAATGTCATTTCCTGGTACATACAATAATACCTTCACAAATAAATATTTAAAAAAATAAAAGAACGGCAAATTTTTTAAAAGCTTTTCTTGTAGTCGGAGAATGCGAAGGACAAACGACAGCAACAAGGCGGCCTGTTCCAGCGATTGTAAAGCATGAATATTTCACACGTGCACCTTGAGGACAGCGGCACTAAACGCAGGTTCTCTTCCACCTCAGAGGGCAGAGAGGAGCAAGAAACGAGGACCAGTGGATGGGGAATAACAGCGTGGGTGGGGTACAGGCCTCCGATGGGGACTCTGTAGCCACACTTTGTATTAATAGATGGATTGATCCATCTCTGAACAGCACTTAAGCCCACTCTGTGGCTCGGTCGTTACACTGGGATAAATCAATATTTAATATCCCCTCCAACAGCCCCAGTAGATGATTTTAACCTCTCCTTAATCCCATTTAAGTTACCTTTCCAGAATCTTCATGCGAGCTTTCACATTGATAAACTTCCAAACAGCCAACTGGGAAGGAACTATTAAAAGGTCCACGGTATTTATGTTAGGTGAGGAACATCCCTGAAATATTAATATTGTGAAACTGAGCAAAGTGGAAAGGCCTTCTCTGTAGTGTTCCGAAAAACCCTTTGGAGCATTGGGTTGCGTTGAGGATAGTCTTACACAGCTCTGGCAGCTTCCAGGCTGAAACAAATGTCATTTTCGCTATGGATGCATTCCGTTTGTTTCGTCCACGCTTCAGCAGCGTTGACCTGAACCCTGAGCGCGGCTTGAGACAATGTTGACGAATCAGAGCTGACCTGGGGATCCTCAGCATAACGGCCTCTCTTCAAAGGTCGACTAATTCCCTTTATAACTCCGCGCGATCCATTAGCAGTAATGAAAGAGGAATACAAATGTCACTGCTTTAATGCTATTGGCTTTAATAACTAGAGCCACCCTCATGAACGTATCTTCAGGGTTTACACAGCTTATTGATTCTGCACGCCTGGCCACGGAATTGTGAGCTGTGCACCCGCACTTCTGTTTGCACTGCAATGGAGCCAAGATGATGACAAGCACACAAGCACCAAATCTTATGCTCCTATGGGGATTTTCATATCGGCTCCTGAAGTTGCATTTGTCTCCTTGGATGATCCACCTTCGTAAGAAAGTTCTACAGGATCCTTTATCGCTAAACTGATCACCCAATGGTGCTTTCCTGCTTCGTGACATCGTGGGCTCAACTGGATGCGGTACATGGACACGTGTCACAAAGCTGCTAATCATCTCCTCAGATGTCCCCTTTCACACCTGCGAGAAAGTTAAAGAAGAGTTGCCATAGCAGAAATGTGGAAGTTTTGGTGCTTTTCTCAGCAACCTCAAGCAACAGCATAACCCCAATACACCACTCATATTTCCTGCCGAAGAGCAACCCTGATAATTAATTATTCCCCGCTTCTCTTCACAGCCCTGTTAGTAGCATGATCTTGAATGGTTTTGATTCCGAGGTGAGCCTGCCACTTCTCTTGCCCTGCTCTACACTCCTGACTAGTTAGGCCTCTTCATTCTCTCTGAACTTGAACTCACAGGCCTGGGTGTGAGCAAAAATGCAAAATGCGAGAGATGAATTCCAGGGCAACTGCTCTAAACACGAAAAAAAATCTCTTTTCAGTGCAACTTCGGTAGTTTAAATGTTACCCAACGCTGAAGCGTGCACAATAGAGTAGGGACAAAACGACGGTAAACAAAAGACAACAAGAAAAGGCGTTAAGCTCTGGCTGGTAATGACAATGCGAGTGTGGGTGTGTGCAGCCTGTTGAAAACACTCCTTTTCTCAGGTATTGTTCAAGCCACGCATTCACATCGTGTCTCAGCGATGCCTCTCATGCCTGGCTGACCACAGACGCACCCGGAACCGCTAATCACCCTCTGAGACAGAACGAGGGCCCTCCGCCCCTATCCCACACCCCTACAGCCCCACACACACCCACAGGTGCAGCCGTGCTAACATTCACATGTCTTTTTCACCTGAAGGGAAATTCCAAAGAAAGTGTGATCCACGCACAATGATGGTGTGGAATTTTGCTCGTTATTTTGAGCGATACGGGATAACCGATGGTGCAGCAGCTCTGAAAAATGTGATCGGACCATATTTGTTTTTTGAAGTCGAGAATGTCAATCACCCTCGGAGCTGGCTTTTGTTTTCAGACTTTTGATGCCTAGCGGTGACTTTGTAGACCTGTTTCTCCATTCGGGAACAATGCATGAACTCTGTGGAACGCGTCCTTACATGCTAAAAACATGCGTGCTCCAAACATGCCTGAGGATGAAAAAACAAAGAAAGACTTTAAACCAAGTAAAAGTCGGCCATGCGGAGGCTGTCAGCAACAAACAGCATAAACAGGCATCTGCCAGTCACAGCGAACAATTACTTTCAGTTTCTCATCAAGTGTGTCATTGGGAGACTGAAGCAGTAAACCAAAAGGTAACACTTTTCGGGCGGCAGCAAAACGGTAGAGCACCGTGGTCAATCACACACCAATCCGACACACACGAGACTCATCTCAACAACCTGACCTGTGCTTCGATATGTGCCTCTCAAGTCACTTTTATGTCTAATTCTAAAATTAAAAGTGGAAATCAAAATAGATGTTCAAGGACTTTTTTATATATACATTGACCTACTTGAGGCTTCTGGTTGAAAGTATTAGGAACTGAAATATTAATGAATCTACACTCCCAGTTCCTGTCTACTCCCCACAGCCAACTGGCAATATGGCACCAATCCCTTGGAAGATGGCGATTTTTTTCTCCCTCTCTCGCTCCTTGATTGACTGATCGATTGAAGATATTTTTAAAGGGAGTCCCTGAGAGCATGTGTGCTCCCGGTACAAAGTGGGCCCGTCCCACACCCGGGGCCGGAGGGGGCGCGTGGCTGCTGTAATTGGGCAGAGACTTCACAGTGAACCCACAGAGGGCATCAGAGGGCCCGCACTGCCCTGCCCACAACCCCCGTGCGTACAGAACATACCAGCACCAACTCCGCCGCCTTCCTGCCAAACACAGTCGCTAAAGAAATAAATAATTCTGGGTGGCAAAGAAGGAAGTGTTGTGGGGTTGGGGGAGAAACTGCTGTAATGAACTCTTTGCTTTCCTCTGGGTTGCACGATACAACAGCGGTCCAGAGAACATAACAAGGTGTATTATTACAGTATCATTATTATTATTTTTATTATTATTAGTAGTAGCAGTAGTAGTAGTGGTAGTAGTATTATTAGCATTATTATTATTGCACGTCTTCAATGCAGGATGGAAGGAGCCATTGAGAAATGCAAGTGAAAAAGTGATGTGTGTGTGTGTGTGTATGTGTCTATGTATATGTATGTTTTTGCTTGCACGTGGTTTTGTTATAGGGCCGCACCCCACCTTGTCCACTCGGCAGTTGTTGAGGCCCATACTGAGGCCGGGGAGCTTGCCGTCCACACCCTGCGAGTGGTGCTGCAGCTGCTCCCGCTGGATCTGCTCCCGCATCTTGCGGGCTTCCTGGATAGCCTTCATCACGGCGTCCTGGTCCCCGAAGAGCGCACTGGAGTTCAGGCTGGACAGGATGTCTGTGGACCGGGCCACACATGTGCACAAACACACACGTGCACAAAGACGGACGCGTTACGGTCCTACCCTATCGACCGAGCTGCAACAGGCAGTGACATCAAGGCCAGCGTCAGGGAAACATTTTGCAGCGATTGCCTCTCCCACTGTCCCCCTCACACTGCTCACGTGTGTTTGCGAGGCTGATTTCTCAGAAACAAGGCAGCAATCTTGCTGTCGCCTTCTCTGTCTAATTAGCAGATGAAAGCGAGGTGAGGCTGGGCGGCAGTTAAAAACACAGAAATAGAACACAAACAAACAGGACGGCTGCGTTCAAAGGCCTGTTCCGAACAGGCCGTGGAAATGCATGCGGAACCGCTAAATTGTTCTGGTGTAATGAGTGGTTTGGGATTGCATTCAGTGACAGACAGCAGAGGCAGAATAAAAAGGCTTAATATGGAGAGACAATGATATGCAGGAGCTCTTAAAAACAAATTACGCATTACGGCCTCTGTGGGTTTACATTAGCCTGCATAGATTTAAACACAAGGGTTATGACAAAGATTAACGGTTGGATTTCTGTCAACAAACTCTAAATACATGTTTTAAAGTCCGATTTTGACCATGAGTAAGGACTGCAGGATGACTTGAAATAACTGGCTCATCGGCCAAAGACTAGCTGACATTTTCTCATGCTCTTTTGAAGACTTTAGCAGGGAAAATGGTTATCAGATGAAAAAAAAAAAAAAAAACCATGAACTTAAGTAGCTATTCAGAAAAAGACTCTTGTAGGCAAATACTTGTGAACTATACCTATTATTATTTATTCATCTTGTGCTCTTACTGAAGTAACTGAAATGTTTGGTAGCGCAAGCTACTTACAATTATTTACTCATATATACAGTAATTTCTACTGTATAAATTAAAGGTAAATACATCGATCAGGAGCATTACAGCAGGAGCAGGGATTCAAAAACAAATAGTTTCAGTGCAGGGCAATATCTTTAACGACTATGCTACCTGCTGGCTTTTTAGAAAAGCAATTGGACCGCGTATAGAACGTTATGTAAGCCTGCCGATGAAGGTAGCGAAAGAGCGGATATAGATAAGCCGCTTTCTTCAGAGTTGGTTTTCTTAGTGTAAGTGCACCATTATGATCTAACGTGGGCTTGACAGTGATGCTAAAATACAAACAGCTCCAACAGGGAGAGAAGAGCCCTTAGTGGGAAACATGACTTGGTAGCGTCAAGGCCAACAGTGCGAGGCTGTTTGTACTACTCTTACCAAGAGAGGAGCCCCGGCCCAGGCCAGAGATGGGGCTGGGGATGCCCTTGGCTGACAGGCTGTTAGGGCTGGCCTTGCTGCTCGGGAACAGGCTGTGTGTGGGGGAGGTGGGCGTCTTCACCGGCTCACCAGTCTTTGGCCGGGCAGAGAGGTTCAGGGGCTGTGTTCCCTCGTCCTGTGGGGGAGCAGGGAGAGGGAGAAAGAAGGGGAGACAGATGTGAGCACAGCTGCTGTGGAGCAGGCTTCCTCCCAGGAGTTCTCTCACCTCACAAGTAAGACAACGAATGAAGAATACTTCATCTTGAAATCCTTGCCTTCCTTTGAGGCTCTGATACGATGCTTTTACACTAAATAAAACCAGTGCCTTGTTTCCTTTGCCATTTTCGGTTCCTGAGCTACACTGCTTTGCTGCCATATTTTCCTTCAAAAGTCTCCCCACAAAGCCACAACATCACACCGCATTAATTGCTACTCCTTCAGAAAGATAAATAAAAATCCTTTTTCGTACCTTTTTTAGTCTAAAATATTGTGCAGCTGTTCCATTACACTCATATATAACTCAAACTGTATCCTCCGTAGCTTATTATAGAGCTTGGGTCTTTGAAATTTTAAACGTGTATTTTGGTGTCAAATTGATTTAAAGCAAGTGTTGAGTGATATTCTGCAGAAATTCCCATGGCTAAATGGGGAAAATTCTTTATTTCAGCAGAGTTGCAGCAAATGAATTTAGCTGGCCAGCTGAAGTGCTTGTCAATTTGCGGAGTGATTCCAGGCGGAATAGCTTGTCAGACCCGTGAAGTGCTCCTTTGGCCATTCAGCAGAAGAGCGTGTGAGGTGTGCTTCTGCTCGGCTGGTTTGGTTTGCGGTTGTTCATCAGAACTGGGAACAGTGCAGAGAAGTATGCATTGTTGAGGCTGATGGGATATGAGCCGTGGGGTTCCCCAGGGTCCCATACACAAAACTCAAAAAAGGAAGGCATTTCTTAGGCAGGGCTGCTGTTGACCTGATGGAGATGTATATGTCACACACGCACCAGTGGATAACAATTAAATGTGGAGAGGGAAGTAGTCAGAAAAGGCTCCAACAAGTACTTTTGTCCACAGAGGGTTTTTAACTGAGATTACTCTACATTCAGAGACTAACTGCATCTGTTTTAATGCCTAAGTGTTCCCCTGTGCAAAGCATTTTGCCATCACAGACAGCCTCCATGTCTAGATATTGTATTCTTAATTACCGTTTGTCATTCAATAAAGCTCAAAGTGGACATACAGACCACTCAGCCCCCTTATTAACCAAAGGATGTCTTCTGAAGGGCCAAGTAGGACTAAAGCATTTGATAGCTTTTTTCCTTCTTACATCGAAAGTTCATGACCGCATTTTGTTGAGGAATCCTAAAGAAGTTCAAATAAAAGCTACATGGAGGAATTAGGACAGTTGCATTAAAATAGTCACAAGACTATTTATGCTGGATAATAGTGCCCTTTCTCAAGAGAAGGCTAACGAAGATGGATCCAATTTAGCAATCATATGGAGGACACAGTGCAACACTGTACGGCGGTTGGAGCCTAGGAGGCAGCCAGCCAAGGGAGAAGGAGGCAGCGTTTGTCAGATGAAAAATAAAGACGGCCTTCTGCTGTTTAAAGACATGACTGATGCCTCTCGCATCTATCGTGATGTTCATTCATACTTTTGCAGATGGATGCATGTTTTTGATTAGTGTCACGGTTAATTAAGATAAGTCATATGCTCTCCTTTAGGACCTGAAATGAGGTGATCTGTGTTCTACAGCAGCAGAAGCTGGGTGAAGAACTGTGATTAGTTTGATTAAAAAATGGGAAATTGTCAAAACATTTTCACCTTGTTTTCATTTCAGTGCCCCATTGTTTGATAATAGATTTGCACTGTACTGCTCAGTACTGAAATGTGTTTTCAAAGTACTGCTCTGTGGTAAAAGCATAGCCATAGCAACTGTGCCCACAGAGTTATGGCCAGGAGGGCCACAGTGCAGAGGAACTCAATCAAAATCCATCAAGACAGATGTCCTCAAAAGAGTTGAGCGCGGTGACACAGCTCCCAAACTGCGAGTTCTCTTCTGATTGACCCAACCAGCGCAGGTGGTAGATACACGGGCGGACAAGGCATATCTTACCTTTACTTGAGTGACAGGACTCGAGGACCTCTTCTCATTCTTAAAGCCTGTAGGTGAGATGGGCCCAGAGGAGTTGGGTGGCTGAGGAAGGGAGGGCATCTTGGCTCCTGGGGAGACCTGCATGTTCGCCAGCTGGGCTGCATACAACTGCTGCAAGACCAGAATGGTGGTGGGGGTAGACATACAACATGATTTTAGTGTCAAGAGCCACCATTCAAAACTGCCCAACACTCTCTTTTTCAACTCCTTCAGGGAATCCAGACCAACCTCTAACTAACCCCTATCTGGAGACTAACAAAGGCCCTCAAATCACATGGCTATAGAACAACAGCATTATACTAATTAACCTATCCTGATGTGCAATTTACATTATCATTTTTTCAATGAGCGGCAAGAGACAAAAAATCATTCATTTAGCCACACAAGAAATGTTTGTATATCTATGGTTGAGAGTCTGATACTGTTGGGCCAATTATGTGCTAAGTCAAATGGCTTTGAACAGCGATGCGGTTTTTTTAACTCCCAAACAGCAATGTGAAGTAAAAGAGCTTTAAAAACAAAAATCCTTCTCAAACTGTTCTTCATTCAATTGTTTTACACAGATTTTAACTACTACGGTAACATTAGAAGAAATGACCTTTCCCCTACAACATGACATGTTTGATGCTCATTTGCCTACATCTAAATGACTACACCCTTATGCTCCGCCATCAATAACAGTTTTGATAGCCAAGCACAATAATAAGCTAAGTGAAGTGCTATATTTCCATGGAGCAGCGTAAGTAAATGGGGTCAAGCACAATAGCACTTTACTGTTTTCTCTTCTCTCTGTGAGGCGAGGCACTAGCCCGGCCGGCTGGCTTCATTCAGCTATTGATCGAGGACCAAGAAATTGGTTAAATGGGTTTTTGTCTTCCTTCGGCAAGGAGCGAGGAACAGACAAAATAGGCTGCCTGTTAGCGCGACCTCCTTGGAGCGAGGGGCCTAAATGTGGCCCTTTCAGGTCTTTTTGGGAGAGACATCGCAAACGTGGAGGGAGCAGGGTCACCCCCCAGCCTTTCGCCTCACTGTTCCACTGCTTTCCTCCCTGTAAATACAAAGCTTTGTCTTGGTGCAACCCACCAAACCAGGTAGACCAGTGACTGAAAGGAAAAAACAATCATTCACTTTAGAGTGACAGCCAAATCAAAAGAGCACATTGACCCATTTTGCACATGTTCTGAATTTTCTGCTTATTATTTTATCATTAACTATTCTGTAGATGTCTCCACATCTTAGCAGAATGTAAAATCCTTTCTCTCTCTTTGCAATAATCCTGATTATTCTCTCACAGTTACTATTATCCAAGGTGACTTACAATGTCTGTATATTAAGCTACTCATAGTTACAGTTTTTACCTACACAGCTAAGCAACTTTTACTGAATAGTACTGCAGCATCCTGTGGGATTTGAACCTGGGCCCTTTGAGTGAAAGGCAGCAACTCTAAGCATTACACTACCTGCTGCCCTCGGTTATACACGTATTCCATGTGAAAAGTGTATGTACACAGACTCTAACTCAACCAACATCCTGCCCCACCTCAAACCTAAAAGTCAAAATAGGTCTCGATGTAAAATTTCTGATATATATCTTTCAGAAGGAAGATGTCCACCTAAACATTGTGACTCATGGGGGATCTGCTGGAAATCTGTTAAATTTGGTGGCTCTGGTGCAGCAGCAACATCTCAACTGTCCATCAACCATCTCAATTTTGCTCAACAAAATTCTTGTATCAGCCACCTTTGTCTTCACTGCTTTTGGGTGGGTACAAGGGCCAGAGAACTACCGCTGTAGTCAATAGACCCACTGTATTTTTGCCCGAGGTGCTGTGTGTAGCAGCACCCAACAGGTCTGCGGGGCAGATGTTTGTTTCCTGCGCAGTGGATGTACAGAGACCCCAACATCACGCGGGGACAACTTTATTGTTCCGGAAAAGGAACATAATTGAGCTTCACTTCAAATTAAAGAGAGCGAGCCTGCCTTTCACGAGGGCTGATTAATAGGTCACAAGGCAAGCGAGCCGCTGGGGCTTGGAAAAACAAACAGAATCAAGGGACAGGAAGTGGGGCAAATTCGCGGGTGGTCGTTTGGAGATGTCAGCGCTTGAATAACGTTGTTGCGACGTTGCTGCAATGTTTCGAGTGCAGAGAGGGTGAAGGAGGCCAAGCGAATTCCAAAAAAGAGCAGACGGCGAAGGAGGCCTGGAGCATGCCCCCCGTGACCTCGGCACACGGTCCCCGAGCCAGACACATGTTCCGGTCCCTTCGTGAAGGGCATCTGTCCGCTCCCCAGTGAACCGCGCGCACAACCCCCCCTCCACTGGAATGTTGGGGCACAGCGGCAGAAGGTAATAAGGGTCAAGCTGAAAGTCAATGGGCAGACAGGGAGTGGGGCGGGGGAGGGGGCTGGCTCCATGCCCCTTGACCAACGCCGCCCTGTGATTGTCAGCCTCCCCTTTCCATGGCCCTTTATAGAAACATGCGCAAAGTTATGGACTCCTGTTGCTTTAAAAGCAAACGCACCGGGAGGCTTCTGTGCGTCGTACAGTTGATCCCAGAGCGCTTTCAATGGCTTCATATCCTGCTTTCAGTTCACCGTGGGTACTGTGTTTGTAAAGTCGTAAAAAAAAAAAAAACGCACTGACTGAAAATGAAACTGCTAACCGGCGCTTTCAAGTCTGACGGCTTCCGGAGTACGCGGTGCGCAGTTTTCCATTCCCTTTAACACCTTTAACTTGTTTCCAGCTATTTCTTAGGGTTTGACATTATTCGACCAAACTTTGTACTGGAATCGTTTGACTGAAGAGAAAAAAATCCTTTCTGCTTTCTTCTAGGGATCTTGACAGAGCAAGGGAGCGCCCTGTCCGTGTCGTGTCTATATGCACGCCTCCTCCCACACACACACACACACACACACACACACACCTCAGCCCCTGCTGTGGCCCCACTAAAGCAGCGTTGCCCTTCTTACTCCTGGGGATGCTACTCCTTCTGCTACATACAGAAACAAACACAAAAGGAAGACTATTCATACAGATTCTATACACACGCAAATAGACGCGTGCCTCAGTCTCAAACGCTAGGCTACCACGACGCAGCGATGGTGCTGACTAAAAAAAAAAAAGGCCGTGTGCAAGATCTGCTTGACGTGCTATTTGCTGTACATATCTGAGAGAGGGAGGAGCGTGACAGAACTGCAATGCTGTGAGCGTTTCCCGGTACGGCCTGAACCCCCGCGGAGAAAAGGCCGGGTCTTCCCCAGAGACCGAGGCAATACCTCTGTCCATTTGAGCATTAAATGACTCTCCGCAATACAGCTTAGTTAGAGGCAAAGAGAGACCTGCGGAAAAAGTGCCTTCCGGTTCAGCAGTCTCACCAGTCTTCCCTTCCCTCCATCTCTTCTAACGCCATGACTCCAGCCCCCCACCGCCACAGCGGAAACTTCCCCGGGAAGGGGGCTCCGAGCAGCCGGGTCGGGCCCAAGGTCAGCCCATTAGCCCCCAGTAATTAAAAGCAGCCCCTGTGGAGAAACGAGGGGTCAGGAGGCACGTTTCGCTTCTTTGTGTTCTCTCACGAATTTCGCGGATTAAAACGGAATCTGCTGGTCCCCTTCTTGTCACGTGGCCTGAACTTCGGCTCCGGCGGGCAGCGCGGGGGTCGCAAACCTCACAGCTGCGTTCTTATTGGGGAGTTTCGCTTTTGTTTTCGTGTCTTTCTGCGCTACTCGTGCAACCGCGCCGGTGGATTTCATTTTGTCATCCGGCCCGCGCCGAATGTGGAGAGCCTGTAGAGCTTTTTTCGCGTTTCTGCTGCCTCTTCGCCGGACGCTCTACCCCGCCGAGGGCTGCGGCTGTTATGACGGCACAGTTCTTACGCGTGCACGAGATCGGCTGCTGGTCCCGAGGAGGCCACCTAGGCTCGCCTGGCGCTAGTTCGGTGATCCAAGTCAGAAGACCGTGAGCGGGCTTCAGACGGTGTGAGCGCATAGAGATCGCCGGCGGTGCAGTGGAAAGAGAGGTGGTGGCCTTGCTGTGCTTGTGAACAGCAGGAGGTGCAACTCTCTACATGTCACAGTTCAGGATATATCTATTTATCAAGACTCTTACTTTCGTCCATTTACTATTAATAACCACTTGTACACTGGAGGCCTGCAGTGGTGTGGAACGTATTCCAGATGCAATGGGCATGAGGCAGGGTACACCCTGGATGAGATTCCAGTCTATCACAGACACACTCACTCACTCATTACGGCAAACGCACACTAAGGGCAATTTAGAATCACCAGTTCACCCGAAACACGTCTTTGCATTGTGATCATGGCAAGAAGATGCTTACTGAGAACAGAGTGAGCCCACTTCCGAACATTGCGCAAAAGGAGCTGTGGCACACCAGCCTACCCACTGCGCATGTTCTACTGGAGTAATTCAGATGGAGTGTCCTGCTCAGGAGCAAACCAATGAGGGCTCTACTGCAACTCAAACCGGCAACCTACAAGTTATAACTGTGCCCCCTTAAGCGCCACACTGCCTGTGGCAAACTTAAAAAGAATTTCAAAGTCAAGGACAACTTAACGTACGTGAAATCGCACCAACGCTTCAGAACGCAAGCTAAATCGCATGAGTAATTCCCACTTTCCCTCGTCTGACAGAGTGATAGACGGAGGAGACAGAGAGAGAGAGAGAGAGAGAGAGAGAGAGAGAGAGAGAGAGAGACAGGAAAAGACAGAGATGTGAGCGCTGGCATCGGGCTGTCCGTGGGAGCATCAGTCCTTTAACACGTTGCTACTGAGTCACCACGGGCGATCCGAACGTGTTGTACGGATAGGAAAAGAGGATGGAAAGAGACTGAAAAAAAATTGCATCCTTCAGAGAAACAAATTTGTGCATCTTGTTTGTTATTGAAGAGCAGCTCTGTGACAGATGTTGGGAAAAGCAGTGGCAGATTTGGTGAGCGTCTGGACAGCCTCCCTACTCGCAGTCATGATGATGCATCACGCGCCCTGACAGGGCTGCGCTTCCAAGGCCTCCGAGAAACACGACCGAGCGAGCAGAATGGAGTCCAGTGGATGGTTGGAAACCCTGCTGCGCTCTTATACTTCTTAATATGTATTCACTCATTTTTGTTTGGTCATATGTTTTTCCGTGTCTCAGGTAACCTAGTAGCTTTGAACCTTGTGCCCGGCTCTTCTCCAAAATCCGTGCTTCCATGTCACCGCAGCAGGATGCTGGCATGAAGATGAGTGCGGTACCTCCGTGTTAGCTGATCGCCCCGCCCCACCCCACCCCACCCCCCTCACCTCCACCCACAGTATTCAGGCTTACTCCTCAGGGCAGGCTGGCTGACCTGGGATGGCCCAGATGCCAGGAGGAGGGGAACTGTGCAGGCCGGGTTCCAGCAGGGCCCGACATCTGCTGCATCCCCCGACCTGCTCCCCAGCCACAACCCCCCCATGCACACAGAAACACAGACTCACACACACACACACACACGTATATGAACATGCAGCAGCATCAGCTCCAAATATAAATTCTCCACTGGGCCCCACCCCTCATCAAAAGCTCCCCCCTCTACATACCTGTGCGTATATCCATCCGCTTGCTACCTGTTCCGTCCGGTAAAGGACCCAACCCAGTAATGTGCCCTCATGTCCTTCTTCCCAGCTCCTCACGGCTCCACGTTACCATCATTGCCATTCCATAGTGAGCGTCATCTGCCTTGGTGTTTTGCTTCCGCAACGAACCGCGGGAAGCCAAACAATGAGGGGTTCTGGTTTCTTCGGACGGTGACAGAAACGTCCGCTTCCTTAAAGACCGAGCGACAGCACGGTGCTGGCTGCCAAGGGCGCACTCCCCAGCCCTGATGTTCTTTCGGAGCCGAGAAACCATTTGCATGCAAAATAAAAAGCAACACGAGGTTCCCTCCTCTCTTTTATCTCCACTGGAGGACTTCCAGCAGGAGATCTTCACTGTCACTATTGCCATTTTTTTCTCTTTTGAGCATTTCTCCCCCGAAGTGGGGTGTCTCTGGTCGTAGGTACGGCCTGCCTTCTGCTTGTTTACAGCACTGAGCTTGAACAGCTTTACCATGAGCTGTGAGTGATGCCATTTTCAGAGTGATGGATGGTAATTGCAGTGTAGTCACCGCTCAAGCAATTTAACATCCAGTACTTTAAAGCTTAGGGATGTGGCAGGGCTGAGCAATTAAAAGGAGGAAGAGAAAGAAAGGAGATTTCATTGAGCGCAGCAGCCGGCGGGAACCGACGAGGACCGGCGGAAGCCAGCCTCGATCTGGGCCCCGGGGCCTTTGCTCGCTTGGCCACTGCCGGGGCGCAGATGTTCCGCCTTATCTGGTAATGCTTGCTTTAAAACTGCTTAGACCAAAGTCTGTTTCTAATGATAAAAAACAGGCCCTTTCCAAATTTCATTTCTGCCTTGTTGAAATCTCAGCAAAATGAGCAAAATACACCACATTTACACCGTTGATTTTAAAACGCATCCTGGGTTTCAAGCCGTTAAAATGTGAAAAAATGTACATAATAGAATCAAAGAAATATAGTATACATTAAATCTCATAGTAGCATCAGCTGTGTGTGTGTGTGTGTGTGTGTGTGTGTGTGTGTGTGTGTCTGTGTGTGTGTGTGTGTGTGTCTGTGTGTAGGTGAATCAAGTAGAGAAGGCTTTAGAGAAATTGTTTTCCTCTGTACAATTGAAACAAGTCAATGGTGTTCGCTGCCAAATTAAGTGGCAATCCAAGGAGAATAGAATACAATTCTTGATCTGAATTAGTCTAATTCCTCTGACCAGGTCCTCATTGTTTTTTTTTCCCCCAACCTCCACAATTGAATATGGTGTGTGGAGACAGCGCATGGGGGCACCCAGCAGATCTGGAAGGCAATTTTGTGGTCTGGGTGAGAGGTGTCAGTTCTAATAAGGACCTGGGGCTGGACCAGGACATGGCCATTGTTTCCCGGTGCTCATAGTCTCCTACACTCGTCGGAGCTGGCGGCACAGCGCTAATGAAATGGGGCACACGGCCCAGCGGCCGGCGCGTTGCACTGGACGCCATCTCCCCTGTGAGCTGCGGACGAGGAGCAATCTGTCAGGGAAGCATTGAGTGAAATTAGGCAGCGCACAGCGATGCCTGACGACAACCACCACTCCACCGGCCGGCACCCGCCACCCGCCACCACCGCCACCCAATATCGACAAGCAAATTACACTTTCTAAAACTCAAACGCTACAAGCCACAAACTCATTTTCACCAATCGGGCCAGAGCCTTTTGTCACTTTTTTTTTTTTTTTTTTACAACAGGGCAAAAAGGGGGGTTTTGGAAGTCGGCCGGGGTCGGGGGAAGGAGGGGTGGCTTCCGTACTCATGCGCCCAGACTGTTATGACATAGAAAATTGTGAACGCGCCCGTCTCTGACATTAAGACTGGCAGAGCAGCCAGCCTCCGCCTGGATGGCTGAGCACATTACTGCTGCATTGTGGGAATTCATTCCACAAATAAGATGATTTTTTAAGGTTCATATATTTTGCAATCTAAACAGCATAAATTGGGTAAAATGATACCTTGCCAGATTGCTGACAGGCAGGGATATATTCATTAGGGAGACGCACGTCGGGCTGGTATGCGATCGGTCCCCTCCACACAGGAAGTCCTGACCTGGCAAGTACCTAACTACAAGAGCAGCTGTCTTACGTCTGCACGCTCAGGCTCGTGTGCCCAGACTGTCACCGACATGGACATCACTCAGCATGGCACCTGGAGCACTTACCCCGATTAAACTACAGATACCATTCATTAATCAAGCGGCCACAATGCGACGTAAAATTAGGCCTGAAACACTTACAAAACTGGCCGGAGCGGTGAGGGAACGGAGCGCCTGCGGTTCACAGGTATTCTTTCAAAAGATTACAAGAATCAGCGGCGATGGGACCCCACCAGCTGGCACCTCTTATCAGCAAATTCACGCACCTCGGCTCCCACGCGGATGCAGTGTTTTAATCCGCACGACCTCGTTGGTCCCAGCGGCGAAAGTGAGCCCCTGTTTGATTCGCTTTGCGGGACATCATCCAAGGGCAAATAGCAGCCGCCACTCACGGTATATTGCGAATAAGCATACTTCAATTACTGGGAAATGCTCCTTGTTTGTTGACCATGTTCTCCAAAGGTCAGCCCAGTCAGGGTGCAGGAAGCCCTGGTTTTACACAACACCATGGTTAAATAAATTATAAGAATCACCGGTGAAATATAACCCCCAGGTTTAAGCCGAGGCTCTTTGTGACCTGACGGACAGCTCAGTCTAAACACTCCCAGCCTCCTGTACACAAAGGCACAGCCTGGCATGGATCCCATCAACCCGTGAGAGGTCTGGGTGTCAGTGTTCGTATGCGCAAACGCGCACGCACACACGCACACAGCTTTTCAAACAAGATTCGACTGGCCCCATAATCTGCGCGTACCTCATTGTTCTTTCCAGGGCTGTGTGATAAAGGAGGACACTTGAAATCCAGCTGCAAGCATTGTTGGGACTTGCCAAGGCTCATTAGAGCTGAGAGCGATAAGATTCGAAGGACAAATTTTGCTCATGTACCATATGGGCGGGTGCGTGGTCAGGGTCGAAAAAGTTACCCTCAGCTTTGTTTCTTTCCCATCACAGCACGAGCCGCTCCGTTGGCTGCGGCGCTGGCTACGGCAAAGCTTAAGGTCCAACCGCTATTAACAAGGCATTGCTGCTGTTGACAACATAGTCGCGGCCTACGAAAGCAAACCGGCGAACCCCCCCCGTCTCCCCATCTCCCTCGCTGCTTTGTCTCAAAGCGGGACAGCTTAGGAGCTGCCTATCGCATTCGAGATTCTCATTCAAGTAGTTTCAGAAAGCCTTAAATATTTATGATTACACAGTTTCAAAAGACATCACCCAATCCAGGCTTCATAGAACAGGCAAGAAGGCTTTGATAATTTCTCAAGCAGGCAGCCAGGAGTAATAACATTAGTATAATTGCACAGAGGCTTCTGCTACACATGCCTGTTCTATGTATTTGTTATGTAAATACAACTCAAGTATATCGTGACCGAGGAATACATACTGTATGGCCAATCTGAAAACAAAAGCCTCGTGAAGATTTGCATGGAGCTTAATGGCTGTTAATTATAACTATAATGAGATGAGGGGAAGGAATCCCAACGATGATCAGGAACAGGCAGAAGCTCTTAAAGATACCCCCCCCGTACAAGTTCACGAGTGTAAGAGTCGCCTGGAGGAAGACTCGAGTGCTTGACAAGACCAGCGCTTCGTCCCAGCGGCAGGCGATATCCAGGGATAAAAACGTAAATTTGCACATCGCATCTGACAAGGGGAAATGCACCGCATTTAACCAGGAACACACTCTCTGCTGTGCGTTGCAGTGATGATGGGATAAGTCTGTCATTGTGTTGCTGCCTCCGATTACACAAAGGGGGTTAAAAGCTCCCATGGAAAGGCAGTGGAATGGAAAGCTGACGGGGGCAGGCATCCAGGAACAGGGAGCACGAGGCTTGGCCCGTGTCCTGTGCATTCTTTGCAGTGACACATACCTGGAGCTGGAGCGGGCTGAGTCCTGAAGCGGCGGCCGCTGCCATTGTGGACGGAATGAACTGCACCGGGTAGTTATCACCTGTCGGGAGAACAATGTGCACAGGTTGAGACAATGAACAGGCCCCGGCGGCAGGCAGGCAAGTGCTGGCAAGGCCCTCGGGCAGCCACGCCCCCCACAGACACACACACACACACACACACAGACACACACACACACACACACACACACACACACACACACACACACACACACACACACACACATACACACACACACCCCTAAGCCCCCCTCTCTTGTGACTTGGCGTGTTGCCCAAACATCTGCAGTAACAAAAGCTCAGTTGGGTGGACTCCTGTGGGATTGCACAGGAACCTCCCATCCCCACCCACCACCATCCACACACGGTGGCATGTGAGCTGGCAGCACATCGACACGGGCATAAACCGCCTGAGGATCTTCAGCACATGGCAGCAGACACAGGTCAAGCCTGAAGTGTCTATTATGTACTTGCAGATTGCTGCGTCACAGCCGCTCTTGCACCAGAGACACAAGTCTTAAGGTAGGGTTAGGTCATTCAAGACAATAGGAACCAACATTAGTTTTACATTCTGCTCCGTTGTTCACTGAGAGGCAGGCCTTTTTTAATGTTAGGAACGTTTGTGAAATAAGTCTTAATTGAGGACCAAAAACTGTGCTCAACTTCCTGATTCAGAATTACAGCTTTACTAATATTGGATGATTTGAGGATTTTATGAAGAATGTGTGTGTTGCGGGTGGCGCAGTGGCGCAGTGGGTTGAACCACGGTCTTGCTCTCCGGTGGGTCTGGGGTTTGAGTCCCGCTTGGGGTGCCTTGTGATGGACTGGTGTCCCATCCTGGGTGTGTCCCCTCCCCCTCTGGCCTTACACCCTGTGTTGCCGGGTAGGCTCTGGTTCCCCGTGACCCCGTATGGGACAAGCAGTTCTGAAAATGTGTGTGTGTGTGTTGCTAAAAGGGAAGCGGTGGCTTCATCTTTAGTCTAGTTCTAGCTAACATGCAGTATATTTCGTTAGTCGGATTTTTCATCATACCTATCGCCCCAGTGTAGGATAGATCGAGTTTTGCAAGTAGAGCTGTCTTCCCATCAGTGCCCAATTTTTTGAAATTTCTACTGATGACTTTGCGAAGCAAAAGGTATCATGGTGGCAACCTAATGTGGATGATAAGTATGATGGGCTACAGCACGCTGGGAGCCAAAGGTACCTTGGCAGTTGTTCGGCCATGATGATTTCCAGGATCTGATCTGGCCATGCGTAGGACCAAAGTTAACTGAAGGGCTCTGATCACTCATTGTTCCTCTATTGTCTGAGACCTACAGGTTATGGAGTCTATTATCTCAGGCACCTTGCTGCTCCTGGGCAAACCAGGGAGAATGAATCTGAGAACATGGTCCCGCTTAAGGGGATCAGCTTTCTCTTCAACATCACAGACCTGGAACATTGAGTCCAAAGAGCCCAGCCTTATCATTTACCACATACAGGGAGATATTAATAGCAAAAGTGTTATCAAAGTCCTATTTCTACCCTATTCTATACCAACCAACGAATAGGAAAAGAGGACCACAAATGGCTGCAGTTGAAGATCACACTTTTACCACTGCCTTTTGCACCTTCTTTAAAGAGCTGGCAGGACGTCAGGCTGTTAAATAATGTTGAAAGAGCTTTGCTTGTAATAATAATAGTGGAGAATCTCATCCGATATTCCTTTTTAGCCAGATGTCATGCAGTAAAGCGAGGAAGACCAATTAGGTGGGAGCTGTCAGGCTCACCATCGTGCTTCCTTTATCTGCAAGTGCCCTCGTGTCCTCAGTGGGCTACGGCGGTTGCCTCGGGTCCAGGCTGGGGGACAGAAGTGTCCGCGCTAAAGAGGGCAGGGGTGGTGAAGGAACACCAGGAGGAGCCAGGAGCGAGGCCTCGCTCCTCCACGGAGCACCCAGGCCATGCAAGTTTCAACGCTTTCTTGGAAAGTGTTTAGAAGAGAGAAGCTCGGCTGGTACTGGAATAGAGTAAATAAACTCCCACACAAAAACAAGGGGGCTGGCTTTCTAGAGCAGGCGCTGAGGTTAAAGTTGGAAATGGAGTTAACAAGTTAAGCGTGATGGGACTTCAAAGTAATGTGGCAGAGCTGGTCTACGGCCATGTCTGAGCAAGAGAAACGGTGTAGAGTAGCTGGGTGAGGAGGAAGTCAGCAAGGCATTGTAGCATCGCCATGACAGCAGGCGCCGTGACCGAGGAACCGCTCAGAAGCTATATCCATCCCCAGGAGTCCCATTCAGCAGCCATTCTATAGCCATTGCTTCACAGGCCGCCAAGAGAATGTGCATTTCACACCGCCTCGTCTTCGCATCTATTTGTTTAAACGATGAGGCTCGACGGCACTCTAGTGCAGGAGCGGGTCATTGAGCACAGTGTGCAGGCAGCAGAGAGCCAGTGCCCTGGCAAGGCCACCTCAGGGCGTCTCTAACATGGCAGCTTCAGGGTGCCCGTGGGTGTTCCCTCGCGTGGGAACAGTGACAGGTGCCGCAGGCAGACAAGCCACCAGCTCTTTTCTATTCCCAGGTCGCGTGTTACCACCT
This sequence comes from Scleropages formosus, assembly GCF_900964775.1. Classification (NCBI taxonomy): domain Eukaryota; kingdom Metazoa; phylum Chordata; class Actinopteri; order Osteoglossiformes; family Osteoglossidae; genus Scleropages; species Scleropages formosus. Next base: position 9,333,878 of record NC_041807.1, read on the forward strand.
GGAGAAGATTAAGTGAGGCTGGGAGTGGGGTGGTAATGTTGGAGGGTGGAGGTTGGGGGGGGGGGGTGGCGGAGGAAGCGGTTCGGCTGCCAAGAAAATAAACTGTAAGCAACTTCGGTGGAGTGCATAAATTGTTTTACACACTTCTCTCCTTCTCTTGTTTCGTATTCTTTATGGGCCCATGAATAATGCAAGGCCTTTATAACAGGCAATCCTAGCTGGAGATTCTTTAATAACTCCTGTTATTTGTTCTAAAACATTTTCCATGTCAAACATATTAAAAAAATCAAACTCGCAGAGAACCCCCTCAGGCACGTTATTTCGGCTGCCATGCCTCCGTAGCTGCAGAACAGCTGAAGCCCTTTTTCACCGTGTGGCTCTACAGTAAATTTATTGTGAGGCCGGCCACGCCCCCTCATGTTCCTCCTCTCACCTGCCGACTTGCAAATCCTTCCTGTCGTCTCATCGTTTTTTTCTAAGGCTCACTTGCTTTCTCCTGCGTCTTGATGGATGAACACAACAAATGTTTTTATCGACGCTTCAGCTGAAAACAAAACGCGTACCCTCAGCCCTTCCCGATGCGTGTCTTCACACATTCGCATCCCGGCCCTCTTAAACTCTCTCTGCTGTGCATCTTTTCCGCAAGTTCCGCTACTGCCGCTCGGAGAAACCGCGAGTGGGCAAGTTTATTTATTTATTCATTTATCAAATTAATTAATCGGTTTATTTATTTATTTATTTATCCTTTATTTATTTGTATTTTTGTTTGTTTCTCAATGCCAAACTGTCAGTTTGTTCTGTGTGTGTGTGCGTGCGCGTGTGTGTGTGTGTGTGTGTTTGGCAGAAGGGGGTGGGCCTGGGGAACTTTTTCTTTACTGATGAGCACTTGGGGGCAGGAATTTGCTTTAATTTTTAATTAAAAGGAGTTAATGACACCACCTCTCTAATGATCCGAACAATAAGGGGATGGGTTGGGGATCAAGGGGAGGGAGTTGGTCCACAAGCCACTGCCATTCTTTTCTCCCCCTCCTCCTTCTTTCCTCTTCCAAATTTGTTTTGTAGCCTGGAATGCTTGCGTGAGGAGCGACTCTCTTCTGCGTCGCACACAGGGAGTGGACGGCATGCCGGGACAAGTAATGGAGCAGCACCCCTGGGGCTCCTAAACCCTTTGCCCCTTTCAGTGGGGGGAAGGGAGATGCACCCTGGTCCTCAAACCTCTTCCTCACACCTCCGTACTCAACATCTACAATCGCGAAGCTTTGTCGCAGTGGCGGTTTGACTTGATACACAAACAACGTGGGTCAATGACCAGAAATCCCGTCAGGTTACTGTTTCTGGAAGCCGTCCTACTCCATTCATGCTGTTCGACAGGAAATAAAATTTCAAGGAGCTAAATTCATTTGTTCTTTCAGCTGAACCTTTATGTCAAAGTGACTTAGATTGTTAGGTTTGTACACTAAGCTTCTTGCTGTGTGTCCCCATTTATTCACATGGGCAATTTTTATTGTATCACTTCATGGTTAGCAGCTTGATCATGGAAAACACAGCAGGAGGTGCAATTTGAACCCTGAACCTTTGACTACAAGGGGACGGCTCTCATCACTATGCCACCTGCTGCCCCTACTTTATGCAGAACTAATTTGCAAGGCACATAGATGAGTAAAAGAGGATAAATAGTGCTACTTAACAAAACACCTGCACATTTGACTTAGCGAAGAAATAAAGATGCTATTGGCGATCGGGGCCAGGTGTTAAATATTTCCTACATTGAAAACAAACATGAATCGGCATTCAGGTCAGGTAGTAAGTGCCAGGAGTGTTCGACTGGCGGATCTGAACAAGCGGTCTGGCACAAAGATAGCAGCCTGTCACAATCCGTCTTTTTTTTTTTTTTTTTTTTTTTTACACACGATTCACCGAGACGAAAGCGCTCTTTTATTTATGATGTGCCTTTACAAGTAAGATGTATTCCAAGAATTTCTCACTACTGTCGTGTTTTTTTCTTCCCCTGGACCTGTCTTTTAATCGTTCATTCCACAGCTAAGTTAATGAGTCTGTGCATTTTCTCTATGGTGACCCCCCCAACATCAGGTCCTGGGGTGTGCAATGGAATGCAGACTGGGGGAAAAGCAAGAGAATTTGGACGAAAGCCTCTGAGGAACAGGTGTTGACTCGACTCACCGTTTCTGCGCAAGGACTTTCGGACCCTTGCGTAAAGCAGCTGTATTATGTTACAGGGCTCATCCCAGGCCGTTACAAAGATGTTGGAACTGACATGCGGAGTACGTTCCTGCGCTCCAACATCCGACTTATTGTTCCGCGCGTAAACCAGCTCCGAGATCAATCCTCACTGAGCCTGACATTTCCAAGGTGACACATTTCACTGGGGCGGGAATTCATCGCTTTGACAAGGTGAGAGGATTGTTCATAGCCTCAGCGCAGTTAACTTGGCTGAAACATGCGCACGACTCGTCGAGGATGTTTTTGCTTCTTTGTGACGACTGGACGACGAGGAACATGGGGTGCTGAATGGAAGGGGGTTGATCAAGAGGCTGTGGGCAACGGGTGGAGTAGTGGTTAAAGCCGTTGCCAACAGGTCGCAGGTTTGTATCCCACCTCCTGCTGTGGGACCTTGATCAAGGGTACTTAGCCTAAATTGCTCCAGTAAAAATTTCCCACTGTATAAATGGGTGAATTATTTAAGTACCTTAAATTGTATGATGCTTTAGAGAAAAGCATCAGCTGAATGAATACATGTACAGAGTGTACAATAGAGTCCCCATTGCCTGCGGGAGGGGACAGAGGGGAAGGGGGGGCTGCTGCTGCAGCCTTGGATCAGTGAGCGACAATGAAAACAAACCCGAGCACGTGTGGACAGGAGGCTGCATGAAACCCCGTCCTCCGCCGCTGCTGTCAAAACACACACGGATGGGTATGGGGGCCATCCCAAGCTGAAACTGCGGCGCACGCGCACCCCACGCGCACCCCACGCGCACACCCACATACACACGCTCGCAATAACACGTAACAGATACTTACTCAGATGTGAGCACACGCTCACACTTACAGACTCTTAGACACCGTCTTACACTTGCACACATTCCAACATGCTCACACGCTATACGTTCTACGCACAACAATGAGAGCGGACCAGGGGGTTGGGGACAGATGGAAAAGAGAAGGCAAAATGTCGAGGAAAAAGTAATCTAACATGTAAATGCAAAAAAGGTGACAGACGCAGGTTAGAGGGAGGTTGAGGATGCGGGTTTACCTGGCTTGTAAGTGATTCCCGGAGGGAAGAGGAACCCCTGCTGCGCCGCCGCCGCTGCTGCCAGAGTGCGCTGATCGTGTGGAAAAATGGGGATCATGAGCGGCGGCATGTGACCCTGGACCTGCTGAACACAAAGACAGCGGAGATCAGACACCGACCAAACGTGGCCTGACAGGCGGCTCCCTGGCGTCGGGGGCACGTGCCCCTTCCCGCAACACCTACCCCCGCCACCTTGCCTCTGACCCCACCTTCTCCCCGTCAATCTTCCATTATCACATCAAAGGCCCGGCCCCGCTGCCGTCCGCCCCCAGAGTCAAAGGTGTTACTCGTGGGATAAGGGCACTTTGTTCACACCTCCCGCGATGGTTTCTCGCTTCCTGGGGCCTGTCCTAGTGTCACCGCAGAGCAGGCGAGGGGTTCGAGGAGCGCATGTCTGAACTAGTGCCTGGGGAGCATCTTCAGGCTGGATGTGGAAGGGAACCTGGCTGAGGGTTTAACTTACTGGACGTGCTGATGTCTTGTTTGACCACTTGATAGGGCAGCCAGTGGGAGCGTCTCCACATGTAGACAGAGAGCTACGCCACAGACATCTAAAGCAATCATCAGAAAGATGCTCTAATCAGCATCCCAGCAACCTGCCCTACGCCTCTCTCCCTCCCCCCTCCTCAGGGGAGTGCTGGGGGGCTGGCACTGAGGGGGTGGGTTCACAGCAAGTCAATATATTTCCTGTCCCAAAATCAAATGAAGTCTGCGCATAAGTAGGGGACATTCGCTGGAGCAAGGGGGGCTGTGTTTTACACAGCAAGAAAATCTTGAGTCAGCAGGTGAAGGCCAGCTTACAGTGTCAACGTGCAATTCTCTGTGTTCACGATCGTGTGTCTGCGTAAGGTACAACAGTGCAGAGAGCAAGCCTGGAACAACCTGTCACCTCCATGGTTCTGACCAGCAAGCAAAGACCACATGGAAATATGACCTCATTCAAGTGTTTTTGAACATAAATGTCCAAGCATTTCGTGTTGGCGCTTGATTTACAACATCTGCAGCACCACATCTGCTTTCAGACCTTCATGCATTACCACCCAAATTGTTTCCTCACTTTCCTTCAGCTGTAACTGTATTTATTCATTTGTCTGATTCTTTTCCTCAAAGCTCCTTACAATGTTAGATTTTTACACTAAGTTAACCATTCATACAGCTGGATCATTTTTACTGTATCAATTGAGGTAAGTGCCTCGACCAAAGGCACTACAGCAAGAGGGGGAATTTGAACCTGGGACCTTTGAACTGTAAAGCATTAGCATTAACCACTAGGCCACCTGTTGGCATGTTTGCTGCCTGGGTGGAAATGAGTTATGAGGCTAAAACAGGGTATCAGTGTCAGCCCAGCTGACCCATCTTGGCTCTCTGTGGCAGGAAACAGCGCTATTGCAGTGCCATTCAGGGTTAATCCTCCAGGCTGCACCGCTTGCCACAGGAGAAACCACCTGGAAACGGGGTTAATAAAGGTTGCCTGTGAAAATAAACACTTTACAGTACGTTTCTCAATCTGCCACCTCTTTAAAATCAACCTGCAATAAAAAATAGGGGTCTGGTCGCAATTACTGGCATGCCGTTTGGCCGTGAAATCGACGCTCTCGGAGCGTGCGCTGCGCTCGGCAACTCCACCGAGGCTGATTGCATCCGCTTTTTCACCCCGCTCTCCCCTCTGCCTCCCCGGCCTGTTTAAATTGGGCCTTTTCCCTGGGCGCGCACGGACCCTTAAGACAACCCTACTGACCCAGCAGCCCATTTGTTCTGACTGTGGAGCCTGAAAATTGCTGACTCAGCAACGTAGAATAAAAACACAGCCCATTGTTTCCAAAAGGAGCCGACGGAACATTACGTCTGCGCCGACCAGAGGACAAGTGGATTTCCTCCTCTGGTGCCAAATATCCCGTTTCTGGGTGTCGGGTTTCTGGAGAGCAGGCCACCCAGCTGCACAAAGGGGAGCATTTCGCACAGAAAACAGGATAATTAATGGCACAACAGGGGTTGTGGTCAATGGCCTGGAGGTCCAGGAGTGGAAGCTTCATTCTGTCGTGGGTAACATGATTAGTTCTGGTTTGCAGGCTGCCGTTTTCGGGCACAGGGGTCCGAGGCGCACTCCTTGGCAGCGATGCTCAAAACAGTCATTCCTCTGAAGTGTTTCAGTGAAGGTTATGAAGGCTAGTCGTGTACACACCCACAGACGCACAAAACACACGTACGCGCACTCAGCTATCCTCACACATTGTCTCCTGATAGGTCTAAGAATTCTCCGCTCAGCAAAACAGTACTTCTTAAAAACTGTTTATTTACTCATTATCAATGACGATTTGTCCAGAACTGGAAAATGTGCCCAGTTCAGGGTTGCACCTATCTCAGAAGGAAAGGGTGTGAAGCCAGCCCATCGCACATGCTCATTCCTTCACACACACACACACACACACACACACACACACACACACACACACACACACACACACACACACACACACACTATGAGCAATGTAGAGTAAAAGGTTGACCTAAAACATGTTTGTGGACTGTGGGAGGAAACCAGAGCACTGGGAGGAAACCTACGAACACAGGGTGAACATGCCAAGTCAACGTGGACAGAGTCGGATATGAACCGAAAGCCCAGCAGCTGTGAGGCACCAGCACCACCCGCTTTGCCATCAACTTAAATAGTAGTTTAACTTAACATAATATTAATAATATTTAAAAATTTTCTAGGTACATAGGACTCCCAGACAATGAGTGAACATACGTGACTCAAGAACATGTTGAAGAAATGTGATCCAGCCAGTTACGACAGTGGAAGAGATTCTCACACAGACCGGCCGAGAGCTGAGAGGTATGTCTAATTGTAACAGACTCTGGGGCCCCCAGTGAACATGCCTCACAGTGCAAGTGTGGAGAGGGCATTTGTCACGTCCAGATTATCGCAATCATTTTCACTGCCCTCGTATTCAGCCCCACTTGGAATAAAGCAGTTGAGATAATCTCTCATCTGTTTTGCTGAATTATATATTAGCGCTAGGACAATAGGGGTTCCTTCCGCCATCCATGCCCCCTATCCGTCGTCTTAGCTGCTGCCAACAGCAGCTGCCCCCCCAGCCAAAGGCCCCCTGGGGGAGGGGGGGGGTCATCATCCATCCAGAGGGTGCCCAGGGGTATTTGTGGGAGTCTGGGAGTCTGAAGTGGAGCAGACGTGGGTGGAGCCTTTCCTGGTGTGTGCAGACCTCCTTCCAGTCTTACAGGTGCTGGTGCTCCTCGCCATCTGGCTGTCGGCCCCATTAAAGAAGCACGAGTATGAGGAACAGGTGCCAGCGCAGCCCCCCCTACCCAGGAGTCCCGGCAAGGGTCCGATTCTGAGCGCCCGCAGGTTGGCATCTGCAACAACATGGAGGCTGGTAGGGGTCATGAGGCCTGGAATGTACAAACCACATGCCCATCCCCCGCACACAACAACACAACATGATCAAACCTGCCTCTGACACATGATCTTTGATGATCCTACCGTGGCCCACGGTCTACAGCATCACTTTTCCGAGCAAGATGAGAGCAAGGCCACTGAGACTAATGCACGAAAGACATTTGGCAAAAAAGTAAAAAAAGGTAAAAGCAGATCAATACCAACAGAAGAAATGTTGACATCAGCACTTAGATGCTAAAAAGCTTTACAAAACCAGATAATCCCTGGGTCGCACAGCCCACGGAAATCAAACTGTACGGATTGACCCCCGACCCCATTAGCATAAGGCATGCCAGGTCAGGAGTAGAGAGAGATTCCTGGTCAGTCTGCTCCCCCAACACCTGGCCACAGAAAGCCCCACACCTCCTCATCACCATGCAGACAGGTGTGGGCCGACACAGCACATCGGCTGATAGGAACAGAAATGAGAAAGCTGTTACCCCATTTCACAAGAGACCCTGTCAGCAGTTTGCACTCTTTTAAAGTCTTCCTCAAAGAGCCACACGACAGCCCCGCGACAGTCCCCCCGCTGGCCCTCAACTTGAAAACAGCGCTTGATCTGCAGCAAAACAGCCACCCTTAGGATGTCGTACAATTTCGCTTGTGAGCTGTTTAAACACATCTAGACCTCTCTAACTTTGACAATATAGGAGAGGAGGAGGAGGTCGGGCAAAGCGTTGCCACGGAAGCACATCGGGGGACAAGTTAGAGAACATCAGGTAGAGCTTCTGCTTACCATGGTACACAGCTAGAGGCGCAGTGCTAGCCAAAGGCGTGTTCTCTGTGAAGGGCTCGACTGGATTCTCTTTCTTTCTTTATTGTAGAGTAGATGCTCCGCTGAGAGAAACTGATGATGCTGTCTGACTTTTATTGAGGAATTAACAAACCATTTTATATGTGGGAGATGCTAATAAACTTAAAACGTTTTAAGTGATTTATTTACAGCTCTGGAGCGGACGTTGCTGGTAGACACCCCTCCGTAGACCAGGCTAACACAGGCAAACCTTCCCTGACTTCCCAAGGAGCTCCGAGTGATGGCGCTATGCATCGCCTTGCCTCAAGGCCAGCACTTTTATGTTCCGCCAACCTTGCCGATTCTTCACTTCTCACATCTTTTTGACAAGTCGGAGAAACAACCAGGGAGAGCTAAGATTATCCCAGGAGGGACAGTCCCCGGCAGGGGCTGTTATTAGCGTAGCTTCACACTTCGCTCCCGGCGCACGCCATTGACTCGGCTCCAGCGGCCTGCTGGAGAACATCACTTTAGCGGAAGGTATTTAATTAATGCAGAAGGCAAGCAACACTTCCCTTAAACGTGGGAGATTCGCACCTGGCACCTTGGAGCCGCCACGGCGTACGCTTTTCTTGAAGCGTTTACCAGCACCGACTCAGCAGGGCACTTAATTCTGGGGAGGCCGTCGCCCTGAACAATCTCAGAGACCTCAGGGCTCGCGCTGATTTCGCATCACGCCGTTTATCGGCTAGCCACGATGCTCTACTAAGAATGTGGGTCAGCACTCGGCGCTAATTCGGTAGCATGGCTAGGAGAGCGAGTAAGCGAACAGGCGACAGAGAGAGAGAGTGAGAGAGAGAGCAAAAGATTTGGCTCGCCCTCCCACTGGCCAGGCTCGCAGATCGATACCGCTGAGCCGGACCTCCGTTTCAACGCCACCACCTCCCCCCACCCTCTGCTACGCCTGGGACAATGGCCAGGTCTGTTAGTCTTCCACACAAACTACATCTATTCTTGGTGCAGTTTAGTCGGGGGGTGAGGGCAATCCGCCTCTGAATTACAGGTCACCTACAAAGTCCCTTTGTGTGGTCGCAGCTCGACTCACCCCTGCCACCCCGAACCCTCTAGTTTGATACTTCTTCAGTTTATCAGATCCAAGAAATGCCTGTTTTTAACTGACAGATATGAGATTACCATCTAGAGCCACAGGCACATAATCCGCATTCAGAGTCGGCGCCCCCACCAACGGACCGCTTGTTTACTGCATGCCAGGCATCTTGGACAAAAAGGGCTGTCTGGTGGAGACAGGTGTGCCGCAAACCTATCGATCCGTGCCGTACCCGTGGAGTCGGGTGCTCCGGCAAGATTGGCTGGAGGAGCGACTAATAGATGACTTCTTGTTCCACTAATTCCTCACACACGGAAACAAGCTCTCTTGGAGGACAGCCACTGCAGTATGAGTATAGTGGGGAGGCCACCGGAGCACAAGGCAGCCCATCCCAAACGTGATGTACGGTATAGCACAGTACGGTACACTAAAGGCTGGTAAAGACCGACTGGGAATCGCTGCAGTTGTGCCACAGGTAACACAGGTGGTTAAAAACCTGACATAGGAAGGTTTTGGGTTCAGTCCCAGGGGAGCCATGTTGTTATGTCTCTTTCAGCAAGACAATTGTACAGAATCAGCTTTGTTGTTGGTTTTTTTATGAATACAAACTGATTAATGGAAACATCATCTTCTACACTTTTTAAGCAATAATAAAAAAAAACCCAGCACAAACCATCGCTGTCAGTTTAATAAGATATAACACCTTTATCATTGATCTCGTGCTTCAAAAAACCTTGGGTGATGATTTATTTATACTGGGAAACAGAACTAAGAGAAGGTATTTAGCCTGATAACACAAAAGCTTTCACAGGAACAAATTATGTATAAGTTATTTCCTCCTGACACATCTGCTCAGACACGGCTGCGGAGAAGGCAACTCGTGGAAAGGGGCTGCTGCTGAGACACACAATTCGAGCAGAACATATGAAGGAGTACAAAGAAAAAATGAGGATAAAAACAGGCAATTCCCCCATGGATAGGAATGAAAAAGGATCAATGTAAATTCAACAGAAATATGTACTTAAGGCAAATTTTAGCAGAGCCTCACAGACTTAAAATGTAATTTAAGTTAGTAAATATTTTAAGCAATTAGGTTTGTATGGAATATAAAATATCAAAGATAAGCCTTAGGGTCCTCTCTCTAAGAGCATTTTATTTATACGGTGTGTACGCAGTCTCCCTTTCTTTATCCATTATTTTCTTAATGAACTGGGCCTGTACATTTTTAATTATCACCTCCTCCTTAATGTTAGATTTGCTGGAATTACAACAGAGGGTCGGCCCAGAAGTTGCCACTAAGCACGGTGGGGTGGCGTGGGTGCATGGGGGGGCTGTATTTTGGCAGGGCCTGGTCATAAAATTAAAAAGGTTTGCAGTAAACTGGCAAAGTCCATAGGGAGAATCTGAAACAGCATAGGTAATGAGGGCAGAACAGAACAGACATAAACAAACACAGAAGTGAGTTCGGGGCCAACGTCATTATCCCAGATATATATCCCGTATGTATGGAAACGAACGTAAGCGAGACACCTCCATCCCCGCTAAGAAGGCAAGAGGAGTCGTCGAGGATGTCTGACAGCAGTAGGGAAAAAGCAGCCCGTGAATGCGTGTGCGTGTGCGTGTGCGCGCACGCGCGCACAAAGTACTTCATCTTTGTAAGATCAACTGAGAATGGTAATGAATTTGAGTCCAAGGACGACGCATCAAGTTCTTTACCTGTTACTGCAGGATTACCACATCAAAGGGGCTCTGCAAGGAGGTGCAAGGAACTGTGTGTCTGTCTGCAATGTTTCTTCATGGATCTGATTTGCTCTGTCATCCATTCTATGTTACGTACACAACTTCCACAAATACATAACTGTAATACATGCATTTGTACATTTATTGAAATTTGCTGTGAATTGCCACTTTTAAAATATACAGTACATTCAATTACATAAAAAAGTAACTTAAATCTGAACACTAAACTAAAAAGAGTAAACTGTTTTTATTATTATAGTTGATGAACAATGACTGAACATCTGTTGCTGAAATCTAAACATCCACCAAACACACTTGCATGAAGCACTGCTTAGAGCCATTGCTTTGCAATAAAAAAACCTGGGCTTCAGTCCCACCTCCTAGTGTAGTAGCCTTCAGCAAGATACTTACATTGGGCAAAAGTCTCAGTTAAATAAATATTAAGTGTGCCTAAAATAAAAAAAAAAAACACCTTTAATCTGACCATTTTAGTTTTCGCTAGATTTTTCACTTCAGATATGCAGTTTGTCTTTTACCAATTTATTTCAGAATCAGGGTCAGAATCCAATTTATTTGGCCAAGTATGCACACACATACAGGGAATTTGGCTTTGGTTCCCAGTGGCTCTTTGTGTAGGGTAGACAAAAAAAGCTTTCTTAAGCAGTTAACCTGTATGAACAATGCAAATCAACAGGTGAAACGTTTCTGCCGCAAGCCTAATTTGTAAAGGTTGTTAATTTATTCATTGAGACTTTTTCCAAATTGTCTTACAAGCTAAAATGGCAACGCGGTCGGAATGGGGGTTCCCAGATGCTTCATTGATAACCTTCTACGTGTTCAGTGGCAAAGTAGACCACTTAAAGGAGGCCAGCCATAAGGTAATAAGGGCATTGTCTGCAATGAAGCTTGGGGCACCGGACCAGCACATCCCCCTCTTCCTGTCGTCCACAGAGAGACGGAACATCAGCGGCAGAAAGGCCCCCCAGCTGCCAGGACAGTGGGAGACAACAGCGGTCCCTGTGTCGGAGCGCAAAGAAAGTGGACTTGTTATGAGGAGTGACACTGTGGGCGCAGAAGTGAGTTGGAACTCCAAAACCCCCTCGGATGGTAAGGGCGCCCAGCGTCGGGTAGGGTGACTTACGGTGGGGGGGTTGGTACAAAAAAAGTAAACCCGTGTCTATGGAAAAAAACGATTTGGGACAAAACGGCCCATTCATTGTGCCCCTTGGGGAATGCTTGGACTCTCCTCCGCCCTGAAAACAAAAAGGCTCTCTTTTTTGGGCCGCCTTGGGCTGAATGCTTTGCTTTGCCACCCGAGCCCTAAGAAAACACGGGCCCCCTCCCTGCCGGCTGGCCAGACTCCCCCCCCCCCAACCGGGGCCGGCCACAGAGCGGACCTGGGCCAACGGAAAGGCGGCACAAAGACAAAACAGTTTGCTCAACGTTAGCGGAGAAAACACACGGGGTCGAGTGGGCGGGAGGAACCCAGTTGGATCCACAGTCTGAAACAAACAAGCGATACAATGAGAGTCAAGCATAGCGCCCCCCCAGCCACTGGTGGGCTATAGGCAGATGCACTGTAGTCCATGCACTTCAATCTCTTCTTTATACGATATCACAGAATGATGGGGGATGTGTCGGCATTATATTATATATTAACAAGTACGCTCATATAATACAGGCAGAGACGAGCAGTTTTCTGAATGCGCAATTAACTGCACAAAAGCTCAACTGATTTTCCATTTGGTTAATTACTTCTGTTTGCGGCGCGAGCCGAGGAGCAGGTTCCAGATTCTCGGCAGCCCCCTGAGCTTGTTGCGTGATCCCCTCAGGTACCTAATTAATGACAGAGACTCAGGTGTGACTTCCCCCGCGGCGGCTGCTTGCGCAGCGGCCTTTTCCGAAGAACCGCAGCCTCTTAATTGATGCAGCCGAACTGCACAGGGGGCTGGAACCTGCTGCCCCGCCGTTAATTATGGGAACGATACACAAGGCAGCGTCATTAACATTAATAATTGACCTGTGTTTGTCTGCGTTCTCATACTGACACAACAGATACATACGTCGCCGGTACCTGTTGGCCACAAGGCTGTCATTGTACAAGCGGCGGTACCGCATGGCTACCGCAGGCTCAAAGTGGAGAAGGGTATCTTGTGCAGCTAACATATGCTACTCGGCTATAGCAGCATGCGCTAGACACAGGGCTAAGTGTTAGCAAGTCTGTCCGATCACGATAGGGGGTTGGAGAGGTGTATTCCAAACGCGGTAAACTGCCAACTGTCTCATTTGCGGCCAGTGCAGCGCGGCGCTACATCCGGACCGTTAACCCACGCTAACAGTGAGAGCAGTGCCAATGTCAGACAGGATCCGTACCGGGATCGTTACCGTTCCACGGCTAAGGCATCAAACCCTGGAAACGGAGCTCCTGTTTATGTCCATTATTTATGGATTTGTTTAAGCAAACCGGCAACACTGCAGCATACCGTTCATCCACTTAGCTTAATTTCCGAACCATCACATCCATTGCTGAGGTTGTATCTATTAAGCCATTTTTGTGCATCATTAAGTTTTAACTGTGGCCCGATAGTTTTATTGTTCCAGTTGTGTCCCACTTTATTTAACGTCAGCATTTTTCCTGGCTCCTGACAAGAACTCACATTTTATAACTAATTAAATTGATCCCTCCCCCCAGCCGTAGCCACTAAACGGAATTATTTGTACCCAAGTGTCAATATATTAAATCAAAGGGCTAATGAGTCGGGTCACTGCTTTCCTGTATGTGGCGTCCGGCACAAACCGAGCCTCTTCATTGGACGGCGTTCCAGTGGTGGGAGGGGCCGCGCGGAGCAGCTGGTGAGGTCACTGGTGAGTCACAAGACCACTTCACGCCAATAACACCAATTCTTACGTTTAAAATAGCCTGCTCTGTTTAAAAATGAAACTTTTTTCTTCTCTCACTGAGTACTTCCTGTTTGTAAGGAGTGGAGCAGATTGCCCAATTTTGGACACATACCCTTTAATAACAGATTTGTTCCAAAACATTAATGATATGTTCAGGACCTCTTCAGGATATTTCTGACAGAAAATGACTTCATAGTTAACCATGGAAGGTCTGCAGTTTTTTTTTTTTAATCATCATCCTGTGGGCATATCTTTGTCGTCATCAGTTACAGTCAATCAACAAAATAATCCTCATTTTGATGTTATGCATCAAGCACATGGAACAAAATACTGGATTTAATTATGGTATATCGTGGTAATCGTGTAATTCAAATGGAATGGTCGATTGCTTGTGGGCAGCTGATGAAATACTAAGGGGTTTGTTTTTGCAATCTCTGTGAGTCACATAGCCATGCAAGAAATGGTTTTAAGTAATTAACCTGGGTGGGGCAGAGTGGCCTGTGTTTGCAAGGATCTGCCCCCTTCTCATCAATGGAGTTGCCCAGGCTGGGGAGGTCAAGTGTGGGTGTGCCCTAGAGACAAATAAGTACCACCTTTTAGAAGAGCATGGCCTTGGCAAATGCCACCCAAAGGGGTTTGTCTCCGCTGCGTGCAGGGAGGGGGCAATAGTAACGTGGAATGCACTTTCAGTCGGTGCAGAATAATAGAGGTAGCCTTATCGACGTGAAGATGTCGGCAAAGGAGCAGAACTGGATCACCTGCACAAAACTCTGCTGCTAAAATGACACCTTAATTTCAGGACTCGATGTTTAATCAACATTCCAGTGAAGTGAACGGGGAGAGATGCCGTTACTGGAAAACCAACATGCAAGCTCAAGGACCTTGCGTGTAATTAGTAGAGGGCCTGACACTGAGTAGAACTGACTTTACCCATAAAACTTTCCCTGAACGACAGGAGTAAAGGGTTGTAAACGGACAGGATGCAAGCTGCTAAAAATACAAGTGGACACAAGAAAGAATTATGAATCACTGAGCCACAATAAGATAAAGTGCTAAAAACTCATTCATTCTTTATTGACCGCTTGACCACAGTGATGGAGTCTTTCCCAGAAACACAGGGCACGAGTCCTAATATGCCGCATGCCAGTCAGTCATCTCAGTGGCCGCCCTCTTCATACGCATAGACGCAAACATACATGTGCACGCACCATTTCCGTGTTGTTCTGCCAATACAAGCCACATCTGTCTGGTGTTGGAGGGCTTTCCTCCGTCTAATTAAACTGCATGTTTAATTGGTGAAATGTTTAACTTTTGTAAGTCCCCCCAGGCATTCACACCAGCAAAAACCATATGGTTTTAAACTCTGCACTTCCATGTAAAGCCTAAGACCCTTTTCCACATCACTCTTTTGTGCAATAATATCTCTTGCACTGAAGTTATAAGTTTGACCTGTATAGTCAATATCTCAAAATAAAGCAATATTGGGGATTGCCTTGCGTAAAGATGAAAAGACTGAGCTGCAGTGCCACCATAGACACAGAGCGGACGCAAAGAGACGTAAATATGTTACATACAAGGCGGTTTGACGCTACCTCCTGTCTGGGATTAGTTAAGGCAGAGCGGATGCTGTCTGGTTGGGCGACTGGGGGCTAGAGGGGCTGGGGGATGCACAGCGGGTAGAAGAAAAGCAGATCTGGATTTGATAAATAGAACCATGCTTGTGCGAACACTGTGTGTTTAGGGCCAGCGCTAAAGCTGAACACCCGTCCTCCCCCCTCTCCACCCCGCGCTTGCCAGCGACTCTCAAGGAAGAATAAATCAGCACATCCATCAATGGATACTTATGCAGAATCAAAAGCCCATGGTCTGGCTCTGTTCTTAAATTATTACTGTCAATAAAAAGAAATAAGTAAATGAAAAACGCTGGCATATGCTAACGCATGCTAGCGCACAACGCCTTCGTGTGCGGCAAAATATGGTGAGCCATCAGACGGACGCTGGAATGCGATCCACTGTTTGTGGCACACCGCTCCCTGCTCGAAGCGCTTTGCCACGGTGCTCCACTGAATCAATAAAGCAATTCAGAATTACCAGTACAGGAGAATATCTAATCAGACAGGGCTCAATTCCAGCGACATGAGCGAGGCAACGGAGCATCGGTGTAATTACAATACTACGACTAATAGAAGAAAAGCTCGTTAGCTAAAAGGTGAAGGCACAATCAGGTCATCATCACGGGAGGGTAATTTGTGGAGGCGCAGCCTCTGATTAAAGGCATCCGCTGTTTACTCTGGGTGGCAGTTGAGGGCTCCTGTCTTGCTGCTCCGCTGTGCACTTAGAGCCCTGCTTCAGACTAACCTTTCGGGAAATGTTTACTCTATCAATGTGTCTCTAGGCAATGTTGCTCCGCCTCCATCTCTATCATGTGAAGGTGTGGGCTGCAGCAGGGCTTCTGCCACGCTTCGTCATTCTGCGGGAGGCCCTGAGTTAAGAGAAGGGGTGCATAACCAGAGACCTCGCTGGGATCCTACCGCTAGCATCACAATTCCCCTCGGCCTTAGCAGTGGCCCTGTCCCCTACAGTCATACCACACTGCTCCGATAAACCCTCAGATGGGCTAGAGGTGAGACCGAGACTTACTATGCTACCAGGACAGCAGCTGCAATCCATATCGATAACCTATGTATATCTGATACCTTAGTTCGAGGTGACTTACACCGTGAGGTCCGTACACTAAGCTACTTATAATGAGTTACCTGTTTATGCCGCTCTACAATTTTTATTTTATCAACCTCCAACCCTGATGAAGGGTACTAGTGCAAACCTTGAACATTCAATTGCAAGGTAATCCCTGCTGAAGGTTATAACACTCGTGATGTAAAATCATGTCATAATTTACATATTATTACACTGTGTTTTGATTTGAGGCACTGTCAAAGGCGGAGAAGTAGCACTATGGCACCTACACAGAGAATCAGAAGACAGTTAAAAAAAAAAAAAAAAAAAACAGTTTGAGCAAATATTAATCCAGCACACAAATTTTGCTACAGTGGAAAGTGAAATGCACAGACTGTATAAGTACTACAGCCCAGCCTCATTAGACTAATCTTCATTCATCAGCTCCTGCACCCGGAAAGGCTGCCAAATTATAAGCCTGTTGAAAAATCACTCTTTGAAACATGTGTGCTAACATTTGGCCGGCACCACCACAGGATCATTTTATTAACTCGTAGCTCATTTCATAGACTGCTGCTCGTGTTGGTAACATATGCTGCCCTGTCTCCAGATCTTCCGTTATGGGAAAAGCCATATGAA
Source organism: Scleropages formosus (assembly GCF_900964775.1). Lineage (NCBI taxonomy): Eukaryota > Metazoa > Chordata > Actinopteri > Osteoglossiformes > Osteoglossidae > Scleropages > Scleropages formosus. The sequence continues at coordinate 9,350,442 of NC_041807.1, forward strand.
GGAGTCTGACTTGTCCAGAGCTACAAAAAGCCGGGCTTACGAGGATCGGAGGAAAATGATAAATTCAAAAACAACACAGAAAGAAAACGTTAGGTGCAGCGGTTGAACAGACATCTTATCGGGGTGAGGAGGCAGGGTCCCGCTCAGTGGCTATTTTTCTCTTCTGCAGAAGTCAATGGCTTTGTGTGGTCCCGTTTGGCCGGCTTTGCGCACCACTCTTATGTAAGGAACCCTTCTTTTCTGCTGCAGATCAGATTTACTTCAACATTTGCTTTTAATTGTCAGAAGCCTCCCTTTCAGCCCCTAATGGTGTTTTAAGTTCATGCTTGAATCACACAACAGTAATCCCCTCCCTGGATGGGAATTAGTTACATGCCGTACAAAATTCTACAAGAAGAAGCAGCTGAGGGATAAGAAAGGGAAGAGGAAAGCCCATGAGCTTAAACTTCTGATAAGCTGCTAACACAGTAATCAAAACATCTGGCATTTTAAAACAAGTGACATTGTAATCCCGGAGGACAAAGACTCAATCCTCCGCCCGCCCATCCCGAATTCGACTGCACGAGAAAGGATGAAAAGGGAGGGGAGAATAAACGCCTTTCAAAGAGGGGGTCCCTTAAATTGGATGGCGCTGTGTTCCAGACTGCGGCGGCCCTCCGCGATCTTTCAAAGAGACCCCAAGCGCGCAGTTGCAAGCAGGCGGGGGTGTCAGGTTACCGTCCCGGTGGTTTTATTTGGGCCTCGCTCCGTCCACTTTATAGCTCCCACAGATGTGATCAGTTACATCATCAATAACGGAGACAAGGGGGGGGGTGACGCTAGCCAAAACAGTAGCGGCACGGAAAGCGCTCCCAGGCCCCTGTTTGAGACATCGAACCGAGAGCGTGCATGGCTGAGAAACCGGATCCAGACCCTGCGCTGTTTGTGCCCCTCAGCCTCGCGAACGCAAACTGCTTGTTTGGAGTCTTAATGAACTCAAAGCTGTTGTTTATTAAAATGAGTGGCCTTTTTTCTCTCGTCTTTTTTGTTTTAAACAGGACGCTCTCATTAGAAAAAGAGTACTAGTGCTGTATATTACGGTGCAATGCACACAGTAAGTACCCGCTAACATGTTTTGTCATAAAATGCCCCTGTCCAAATTATTTAATTATGAAAGTGAGTTTGTATTCTGGAAGAAAAAGATTTATAAGTATTATATTTAAACAGCAATCCAGCCCGTATGAAAAAAAAAAATAATTAAAATAAGGGTGAAATTTAATTTTTCCCTTAAAGGATACCGCAAAGCATACACAAGCCTTTATGAAAAAAATCAGCTTTGCTCTTTATTAACACCTTTTTTAAAGTTTATATTGCTGAGTTGTACATAAAACTCCATGAGCTGCTTTTAAAAGTAACGCAAAAAGTGAACTTATCTCAGCATCAGCTGATTTTCTGTGTGAACTGACAGTACAGTTTTGTAGAACAAACTTGAATAAACACTCGGCCTCTTCAAAAAAAAAGTCATCAAAAGCAGTTGAGGCGATTTAAAGGCCGTGCGCCATTCATTGAGTTATAAATGCTTTTGAAAACTGAAAGTGTGGCTTTCGAGTGCTCTGCCTGAATTTTGGCCGAAAGAGATGCAGACACCATGTATTGGAAACACTGATCAGTCACATTCACAGTCACTCTCAAAGCAACAGCACACCAACCGCACAAATGATTGTTTTATATGTCATGAAAAACTGTTCATTGTAATCTCAGATCAGGAAAGTGGACATGACAGCAAAATATGAAACAGGAAATGTTCATGTAAAAGGTACTAAAACGGTTCATGCTGTAAGGCTTGTACTGTGCATTAACACGATGGAAAAACAGAAAATAATCTGTACATTGTAATGGTTTAAATAAATTTACATTTTTGCAATATGTCAGAAAAAAACAGATACAATACATAACATGAGGGGAAAAGCTCAGAATGTTTAAATGTACTTTATTCGGCATATTTATCAAATTGCAAATTGCAAAAAAGGAAAAAAAACTGAAATTTCACTAAAAGAATTTTATTTATAGAGGACAGTAAGCACACAGATGGACAAATTAATATGTCCATACAAGAAGCTTTCCTTTTAAAATTGTTTTAATAGGGCCACATAATGGCCATTTCACAGTAATATATATATAAACACAGAGGAATATTCAACCCTTAAAATTTTAATGCATAAGAATAACTACGATGTAAAACTTTGTTTTAAATATCATACACAAACTCTCGGCTTTGCATATCTCTGCGTCTGAGTTTTCAAGCGCGTCGCACAAACAAGAAAGTAGGTCGCGATTTGTGATAACTCACAAAGTAATAACATGAGTAATAACACAAATTTGTGCTGTGAGCTCAAACATCTATAATAGCCATGTTTAATGTGATCAGAATATTATTACATTCTGACAGTCTGACGGGGGGAAAAAAAAAACTAGGATTTCCAAGTTTTAAAACAACCAGAGGAACGTTTTCTTGAGCGGTTTGAGGAGGGCTTAAGCCTCAAGTGCAGACATCCAGATTAGCGTGCGGTGACAAATTCAAACTCGGTGTCTCAAATGGAACAGATGGAGGAAACATGTCTGACTGTGTCTTTAAGTGGGGGCGAGGAAGGGGGGCATCTCAATGAATAGATCTTCATGAAGCCAGAGGACCACTAGTGCGCTGTACCCAGCGACGTTCAGCCTTTTCTCTGCCTAGGGCACATCTGCAGCCATGGCAAAGTGTACCGCCAGAGAGGCTCCACATTTCATTTAGGAGAAACCAAGTGCTACGAGACTCATTTGGGTTCCACACTCGAACCATTTGAACAACTGAATATCTCTGCTGACATAATTCAGCTTTAGTGCCTCGCTCAAGAGTCCACCAGCAGCATACCTCCAGGGACGTAAACCGGCAATACTGAGGCCGTAAGACGACACAATTAACCGCAGTAAGGCGCCACACACACACACACACACACACACACACACACACACGCACACATGCATACACCAATCATCCACCCTCTCATGCTCCCGGGCTGCCACAGGGGGCAGATATGGGACCCTGGTTCTTCTGGAAAGTGGCACTTGAAAGAAGTTTTACGGGGCAGCGCTAAATCACACCGCTGTCCACGGGGGCGTGTAAATCAGCCGAGTTTGGTGAGCCCGGGCACATCAGAGGGACGTGGGGAGGCCTGTGGCAAGGGTGTGAGGGATTGGGGGGACAGCTCCAACAGGGCCCACGTGTTGCCAGACAGGCGTTCCGTCGAAACGGTCCCAGCAACAGAGCTTGGAACCTCGACCGCGTAAGAGAAAAACCCTCAACGCAATGGATCAAAAAAGGGGTTTTCTGCCTGATATTCACCGCGGTCTTATTTCAGAGGAGAAAGAGTCTGTTTCAATTGTGCTGATGCTGCGGGTGGCAGCCACAGTGACAAACTGAGTGTTTATCCTCCTGCAGAACCTCGGGACGGAGCCGGGAGCCGAGTTGACGGGAGGAAGGAGAGGCGGCCTGGAGGAGCAGAGCCAAGGAGTAAAGGCAGGAGGAGACACCCTCGTGGGCTAGAGCGCTCCGTACCCGTCTCCCTGCCTGCGGGGGCGGGGAGGGTTCAAACAGTGCTGGCACGGGCCGTGCGAGGGCTCACAACTTTGGTACACGCTCAGGTTTAGGGAACCGCCCTGACCGCGGTGACCGCATCCCGAGCGCGCAGCCTGGGTGGTTTCTGGCCCGAGATACCAACCTTGACGCACCATCATGTATCAACCGCGCCATCCGCACACAGACCTCCCAACCCTCCCCAGGCTACTACTTCCTCTCTTCCTCACCACATTCGACCATCCAGATCTGTGAACTCTCCTCATTTCTCCCGTCCCGAGAACATCCGCGCTCCCCGCTAAGCAAACTGCATTTCTCAATTTCTATAATTATTTCATCTGAGAACACAGTCCACGTTGAAATAAAACAGAAAAAAAATTAAAAAAAAGGGGCACTAAAATGACCGGGAATATGTACACACTCGCTACTCCAGTGCGGCCTTCAAGCAAAATGCTAGAACAAACATAGTGCACGGGCCCTCACCGATGCGCCTTTCTGAAAAAAAACATTCAATATGTGCTTAAGAAAATGAACAAATATTTGTCAAAACCAGGATTAATGTATTTATGTCAATACAGAGGAGTTGCGACAAAGCCCTAATTTTATTAGAGAACACACTGATGTTTTCTTTGCTTCTCCTTTACAGGCAGAAGCCCCACAGGGTTGAATAACCTCGCACCCGGGCCGTGAAGGAGCCCTTCAACAGGCATTTACCGCATCCATTCATGTCCGAGGCCTCCATGCCTTTTTTCTCGCTAGTGCGTAAGCACGCCTCGCGCGGTGGCTGCCGCGCCTTTCCTTTTTTCAATAGGATGCGCTAATTACTCCCCTCCTAATTATGAATATCTAATTATCAGGCAACCTGTGCAGCGGTGGCAGAAGGGAATGACTGCACGTGCAAAGGAGAGAATCCTAACTTAAGTATCGCAATTCAATATTTGTAATTTTTTGGAGTGGACACCAACTGTTGGAAGTGAAACCTCACTCATCAGGCTGCGTGCGTGCGTGCGTGCGTGCGTGCTTGCGTGCTCGGTCCGACAGGTGACCTTGGTGAAGCTGACCTGAATCTGCTGCTGGAGAAGGTTGATCTTGTGTTGCTGCTGCAGGAGCTGTTGTTGCTGTCTGGCGATCTGGGGTGAGACATGGGATGAGGAGTGGGGGCGGGGGAGCGATCCCACAATGAGCGAAAATACTGCTGGTTCGGAACACACACACATACACAAACACGTCGCGCTAACATCCATCGAAATTTTATGCACGTAACAGGTGTGAAACCTAGGCTTTTAAAAATAAATCCACATTTAATATGCAAGACTAAAATCAAATCAAATTTCTTTAACACGAGCTCTCAGCAGAATGTAAAAAAAATGCCGTTTTCAGGCACGTCCTAAAAAAAAAAAAAAAGGGTGTGGCTCTGCATTTTGCTCCGAGGGAAAGAAAAGTTTGATCTTTAAAAAAAAAAAAAAATGTGGGGGTCAAACCTGTTGTGCAATAAATGACTAAAATATGAATATGAGCAGTGCGATGTAGGAACGAGTGCAGGGAACATGAGGTCTCGGGGTGTATCGCGAGCGCCCTGCTTTGCATGAGGTCAAATTCCCAGCGGTCTCGGGGGTTCCAAACGAGTGGCGAAGTGGCCCTTCCTTTCAGGTCGAGCTGCTGGGGACGGAGTGCGAGCCGTAAGAGGAAACGGCCGACAAAGACGACTCTATTGGGTCGCACAGAAAGTAGCAGAGAGGGATTAACAGCAATGGGAGCGCAGTCCCAGCACTCGAACCACAGTAGACCCCCAATGGCCGGGGGTGTAGATGAGGGGGATCGACGTGTTTGCAGCCGGGGTGACTGACACAACGGCGAGGGACAGGTTTTAGGGGGTTATACCCCCCCAGTCGGCAGACAAAAGGGGGTAGGGGCCGCCCTCAGTCGTTTCAAGCAGGCTCCTCCGACAGCGCGCTCGCTTCACCGAGCATGACAACCTAGTTTTAAGTGTCATTTAATTTTCATTTTCAAGAATAATTACAAAGTGTTCGCTGTAAGATATCACTCGTCTGCAAATGTGTCAGGATTAATTTGTGCTGCCTTCTTCAGGAGTGTCAACAGTTAATTACTGTGTCATGTCTGGATGGTTAAGTGACATTCCGACTCTGCGACTATTCTAATTTTTCCCTTTCTTTACCATGTTATACCATCTCCTTTTTCATTAAGGGTAAGTCTATACTGGCACAAACACACGTGCGCAAATATTAAAGCACATTAAATATGTGCAATCAAGTAATCTGAGCATGCCACATATTTCGCTTCCCATAAAGTCGTTTAGCCAAAAGGAATAACCCTAATAATGATGTCACTTCCTTTAAAAGTGCACATTAATCTGGGACGCGCGACGCCAGTTTGATTTCATTTCCCCGTAACGACACTGGCTCATTCTGTCCCGTCGAGTTATTAAATTGCAATTAAGAGGGTTAGCAATAAAAAACATTTGAGTGCCGGATGCATCTTTTCCTCACTCGTTCGGAGACATAAATACAGTTCAAAGACTGTGTTAATTTGTAGATTTGTTCAATATGCTTCATTTGTTTGATATATGCTGCTGGTTTAGTGCAAGGTTTGTTATAATGTACATTTAATTACAAGATTTATAGGATAATGATATTGAAGGAAGCATTTAATTTAAATCACCATAATGATGAAACAACTAATTAAAGCAGAAATGTAAAGCTGCCTGTCAGAGTTAGAATAACATTAAGTGTGGTCCTTTTGAATGTTAGGAATTTAAACTTTTGTTTGAACCTGTTTTTAAATCGCTGTATGTATTGTTCACGTTGAGAATTTTCTAGAAGCATATTCTCTTTGACAACCAGCAGAAATATGAAGGTTATGAAAATTAATGAAACTTCATTTAAAAATACAATAAAAATTGAAACACTAATAACACCGTATAAATCTTATTATTCTTTGCAATGATTTTATTAAGTTAAATCTCTATTTCTGTCTTTTTTCTCATTGTGGTATTTCTACAAATAACATTTGTCTTTCGTTTATTTATTAAGCTGAGTTCAGAATTTGTCTCGAGTATTACATAAGACATTTACTTTAACATTTCACTTTGGAACAAAAAACATGGCAATTAAAGATGTTATAGAGCTGGGGTGAGGGGTGCGTGACTGAGAGGGAGGAAAGAGACAGGAAGAGAAGCGGAGCGCGGTACAGGCGGTACGGGTCGGCCTCTCCTCCCTCCTCTGCTCACCTGCTCCTGCTGCTGCCTAGCCAACTCCATCTGCTGCCGCTGCTTCTCCATCTGCGAGGCGGCAAGCTTCTTCTGCTCATCGTGGGCGGCCAGGAGCTGCTCGCGCAGGCCGATCAGCTGGGTGATCATGGTAGAGAGCTGGCGCTCCTTCTCCGCGAGGCTCTCAGGGGTGCCTGTCGGGGGACGGGAAGCAGTGAGAGACACATGGTTGGAGGAACACCTACAATTACCGATTGAGGTGCCTCGCTACTGCTGCCTCCCATCATCTGACTGATATACTGATATAGCCCAGTAAAAGGGGAGCAGGAACCACACACTCCTTATCCTTCCTAGCGTCTTGGGCAGATATTTCCCCTTCACTTTACATCTTTGCTTTTCACTTATTACAAGGAATAACCAATGAAATAATGCAATACTGCGGTGTATAACTGTAATATTTATTGCCAGAGTAACTGGTTTAAGCTTTCCAAGACAATATATTAATTTATTTCATACTTTTCTCCAAAACAACCATGTTATTTTTGTACACTAAGGTACTTGCACTGATTTACCCCTTTAAACACCTGGGAAATTTTTACCGTATCAATTCATGGAAAGTACAAGGGATTCAAACTTCGGCCCTTCAAATACCAGGCAGCAGCTCTAACCAATATGCCACCCACTAACTTATAAGATAATTGTGGAAAATTCACAACCAACTTTGTAATATGTATGAAGAGGAATCATTCCATTCCTCACTTTAAAGGGTGCATGTGACAGTGTATGATGCAGTCACACAGCACCATTCTGGGTCTTCCTCTTGCCCCTCTTCTTGTTTCACCATCATAAAACCAAATATCCCCCCTCCGTTGCCCCACCCACGACACAGAAAACCGCCGTGTCGTCATACGAATGGAAACGTTGCCCAACACCTCTGGACACCATGAGGACTCGTTCTACTTCCAGGCAAGCATCCCCAGTCCAGCACAGCCCACTCCCAGCCAATTGCTCTGACCATCTGGACAGGCTGCTGCATCAGACATACAGCTCCTGTTGGAGGAATTCATTAAAAGCTCGGGGTTTATAGGCTTTTCCCAGCCCTCCAGCCAAGATGGATCATGAATTCTTCCTGTAAACAAGGGGGTGTGTTAGCGACAGGCCACGCCAGGCACTGCGATGGCATGGCTCACATCTGAGCTCAAAATCGTCTTCTAGAGGCACAGGGATGGGGCGGGGTTACCGATACAGGTCTTTATTGACCGGCTCGGAGCAGGAGGTGCTACAATGGACTGGCGTCACATCCAGAATGTAGTCTAATGCACAGCGATTCCAGGATAGGCTCTGGATCCCCACAACTCCAAAAAGGGCAAGTGATTACTGAAAGTGGGTGAGTAAGGGAGAGAGATCAGGAGAAACTGAGAGCCCGAGGAATCAGTTCCACTTCCCCAAACCCCGTATGGGTGCCAGGTGACTCTCTCAACAAGATGTTGGTCAGTAGCCTCCCCAGTGCCCACCATCGCTCTCCTGAACACCACATGTGTGCCTGCATAGAGTGTGGGGTTTGAGATGGCGGTGTATCCTCTGGTCCTCTGCCAGCTGCGCGCACACACACGCACACACACACACACGCACACACACGGTACTGAATTCTACTCGGGGTGTCTCTCTGTACCCGCTGGCCACATCTGTCTTATGTCCCTGCTGAGGACCTCTAGGGGCCACTCCAGCTCAGCTATTTTAATTTGACTAAACACCTGATTTATTTTATCTCTCCGATGAGGGAGGCCGTTTGTCTTAATAGGAGCCGTCAACCTCCAGTCCCATTCAGTGCAATTTACTGGCAGCACCGTCGCTGCTATGGTGGAAGAGAGCCGCAATTCTCCATTTATCCTGCTGGAAAAAAGGCACGTAAAAGCCGCCTTTCATTGGGTCAGCCTGCGGTTTCCGAGGCCTCAATCGACTTCTTATTCTCCACACTGCACTTGTTGTGAATGGCTTATATGTAAAATTGATATGTTCGCCACCGATTTATTAACCTTTGGCTCCACCCGTAAAGAGTGGCCTTTGTGAGGCTGCGCTGGTAGACTTAATTCCGCCACACGACACCTGGGAAGGAGCAACCCTTGAAGGAATCGGCATCCAAACAGGACAGAAAGGACACCCACATCTCTGTATGTTCACAGGCACACATGTGGAGCACCCTTCCCTGGGTAAAATCCCTTCTTGCCAGCTCTCAGCTTTCCAAGCATCATGGACAATGACCCGCACTCAGGACAAACAGAGGAGCACCTCCAACAACGCCCTGGTCCAGTCGAGCTGTTCTCAAGAGCCACCTGAGGTCATTCCTGCCAACGATAAACAGACTCTATAATCCCATCTCTGCCGGCGTGGCACTGACCAAGCAGTACTACTTTTATGCATTTGCACTCTTTTACACTTATCCTAAAATGATATTCATTTATTCCACTGTTATTCCTCTATTTTCTGTCACCACATTGTTGCATGTATTGTATACCGCATAAGCCTCATGTGCTGCCCTTCAGGATCAATAATTGTTCATTAAATCTATCATCTCGAAAATTTAAATTTTTATGGTAAACATCATTTAAAAACGGATCAAGTTTGTATGTACATTAATGTAAAAGTTTGATATATGCTAACAAAACTCTCATTTAGTGCAGTGTTCAGCCAGCATGCTGCTCTACATGACACTATTCTGGCCCTGAGTGGATAAAATCTAAACTGATATATATTTAAATGTTGAAACAACAAAGTTACTCTGGAAGTTCTGTAAAATTAAAAACATGATAGGTCTTGTTGCAAACAATGTGTTTGCCACACACACACACACACACACTCATGCAGGCACTCAGCAGCTCAAAGGTGCGGATGAAAGGGGCGGGCCGGCAAGCGGGCCATGCGGCTCTAGCTGCGTGCTGGTCAGTATGTGGCCCATCCGTTGCTCCTGCGCTTGTCTGACAGGGGCTGCACTATGATCAGGGCCCACCGAGGGAGCCCGCAGGGGCTGGCCCGGGGGGCCACTTGGCCAGGGGGCCGCACTGTGCACTGCACACACTGACAGAATACTAACACAGGGCTCATTGTTTTGATGTCAGGGGTTGCATTGTGGGCCACAGGGACCGGTCCTCAGCCAAAGGGGGAGCCTCTCCACTGGCCCCCTCTCTCTCTCTCTCTCTCTCTCTTCTTCTCCCCTGTTTCTCCACCATGACCCCCTCCCAGTCAGATGGGCTGTCGCCAGCATCAGCTTCTGTGAATGCAAAACTGCAAGTACTTCACCGTCAGACTGGAGAGGCTTTTTATTTGCTAAAAAGGATTCTGATTCAGCTGTGTGAAATGTAATTTACAGAGAATGTTTTAGGACAGAATTATTCATTCAGCTTACGTGTATGTACATACGTGTGTGTGTGTGTGTGTGTGTGTGTGTGTGTGTGTGTGTGTGTGTGTGTGAATATAGAGTCGTTTGTTGTTCAACCTCTCCACTATCTAGCACCTCAGCTTTAACATTTGGACAGAACATTCCTGATGAGCATCCCAGCATAGTGGAAAAGCTTTAAAAGACTGGAATGTGCAATAAAACCCTCACAATGGACTGCCCATCTTCCTGGAAGCAGACAGGTGGACAGGTAGGCAAATGTAGCTCCGCCCACCTGATGGGAGCCTGATGGGAGCCCGTTTGATCTGCGGCAACCAGGTTCCCGTTGGGCACCCTGTGAAGTAGCCACATCTGAGACGGTGGACCGACACGTAGCATTTAGCTGTTTTGATTTTGGCCCCCTTTAAATGTCACAGAGTGGGACACAAAGAGGCAACCAAATAAGGCACTAAATAAATAATAACAGAAAACAACCAGGGTTTCAGTGAGGGCAGCCGGATGGGTAGCGGAGCCTAGGGTGCCTGGATAAAGGGCACTTTGTAGGGGTGCGATTTGTTCTGTCCCACCCCTGTGAGCCCACCGCCTCCCCCGATCGTTCCTAATCAAGCAGCCTCTAATTTGAGCTCCAAGTCCGGCATTTGGGAAGAGGCAGACTGCGACTTTGAAGAGTCCGGAGTGAATAACGCAGATAAAAGACTCAAGTCAAGAAAAGGAAAGGGAGGGCTGAGGTGCAGGGTGATGATGGTTGGGGGGGTCACAAAGCAGCCTATTCTCTCCCCTGGCTTTGGTTGGGACAGCTGAGCCATTATGGCCGAGCTGTGAATGACTTTCTTGACGCTGGGGACACAGGAATGCCATTGTCTCCACCTCAGTCGGCCATTGTGGATGCGCTGTTGTGCTGCCGCTCCATCCTAAGTCAATTAAGACCCCTGTAAATGCGGCGATTGTGTCTGTCGCAGCATCCGGACGTGGATGGTTGCATGGACAAGAGCTTTTGGCACTGTGGATGCCCAAGATGCCCAGGATACCTTTTGTCCACACAGGGAAGGTGCACACACTCCCGACATGACCCAGCCGGCCGGGTGCTCACATCCAAACGGATTCCTTCCTCTCCTGGTGTCTTACACACAGGCGTACAGGATGGAGGCCTCCTCTATTCTCTGCCCCTGTCAGCCAACAAGGTCCAGTTCAGACTCTATTAAGAGGACCTCCTGTTTCCCTCATAACGCTGGAACAGGATCATTTGTTACCTGGAGACCCATCAAAATACAGCATCATCATCATCAAGTGGGGCTCAAGGAAACACCTTCAGGGAACATGATCCACACGCTTGTTATCCAAATCTCATAATTGTCCTGGTCAAACTGCTCGCTTTCTACAGTTATAATTGACTATTATCATGTAAGACTTTTTCCGAGGCAATTTAGGTTTTGTTAGGCTGGTACACTAAAGCAAAACAAAAATGACCTTTTAAAAACACCTATTAATAAAGCTGGGTAATTTTTGCTGGTGAAATTCAGGGTAAGTACCTCTACCAAGGGTCTTACAGCAGCAACAGTGATTTGAATCTGGGTTCGTTCAATAGCAAGGCCACAGTTCTAAATATTACACGACCTGTTGTCCACACACTAACACCAAACATACTGCACTACTTCCAGATAATATTTTGGACCGTTTAACTAAAAAGACTTGCACTTGTTGATTTAGAAGCCAACAAGCAGTACCAGTGTTTATGGAGTAACAAGAGAGCATTATTCATTGAATCAAGTTATAAATTTGTCAGTTTATCAGCCAGAAGGGTTGCTGCCTGAGTTCCTCAAATGAAGTATGTTATATTTTTATTGCCTTAAAAGCAGTTTTGAATAACAATGTATTTACATAAATAAAGAATTGTTATCTTGTCTCTCACACTTTAACATAAAACAGCTTTTGATGGATTCCAGCAGATGCAGAAAGGGAGAGCAAGAACAGATTTGGGGTAAATTACACTAACTGCCCCATGTTAACTGCACCCCTCAAATCACTTTGAGGACTTAAACACACACCTATTGCCTGTTCACACCTACAAACACACACGTTGTCTGAAACCGCTAGTCCCGAGCAGGGTCGCGGTGAGCTGGAGTCTAACCCGGCAGCACGGGGCACACCTCAGACGGGACGCCAGTCCGTCGCAAGGCACCCCAGGCAGGGCTCAAACCCAAGACCCGCCCGGCTAAATCCGCTGTGCCACCGCGCCCCCTGCTATCGTCTGTTCAAAAATGCAAAAAAAAGGCCTCATTTGTCTTCATCGGTAATGAGTGTATTTCCTGCCCTCCCCCCTCTGGCCAGTGCTTGACAATGTGAGCAACAGCTGTTTCACCTGGCCTCCCTCCCCCCCTCCCTCGCCCAGGGCATCATGTGACATGGTACAAGCTATGGTTATCCTGCCACTAAAACACTTTCATCAAGCACGGACAAGGTCTTGCTAGCACATTAGCTTATGGCACTCAAACCATTAACGATTTAAGGGTTACAGCAAAATGTAAAAACATGCTGGCTCTGTATAAATTGCCATCCAACAGAGAAACCAATACAAAAGACAGAAACTGAACATGAAACTTTTTCCTCGTGTCACCAATAAGCACAGCGCTACATTTGGAAGCAATTATGTGTGATTAGCTCTATTTGCATATGTTAATGAGAGCGCACGCTAGCACATCCAGCTAAGCGGCACGCATTTCCGTTCAGAGGCATTTAGAAGGACAAATATTGTCAGCCCTATTGGTGTCAGAGCTCTGTCCCGCTTGCATCTCATATAGGTGTGTTTAAATGTTTACCCTAAATTGGTTGGTTGACCCTTGGGTCGACATGTAGCCACCAAGCTGGGTGCTCAATAACGGTGCACTTCAGAGCAATGCATGTGAGTACCGTTTCATATCAGCGCAGGCTAATAATAATATCTCTAGCGAAGAAAATCCATTTAGACACTGAGGCATACTTCAGATAATGTGTGAAGTACTTCACGCTGCATCTTTGACATCAAATAAATCACCCTCAAAAATGGAGCTCCGAGGAGCAGGTCTGATCAGAATAGATCGCACAAACACAGCAGCTTTTGGCTCCAAGTTGGTTATTAGACAAAACATTTTAATTAATCTCTAATAAGGCTGAAAGAAAGGAATGTACCAGGAATGGGAGTCATTGTGTGAATTTTCAGTGGCTGTGGAAAGTGGGAAAAAAATTCCTCGCAAGTGCAAACGAAAACATAAGTTAACCTTGAGGGGGGGCGGGGGGGGGCAAGCGATTCGGGTTTAAGGCATCAACGCATCGGTTCCTTGACCCTTTCATTTTTTGTTCCTCATAAAGGTCACCCCACGTCCCTGACTGAAGTCCTAGCTTTTGCAAGCCTCACTCAAGGCTCCCGCTATCAGCATGACCGGTCTGTTCCGTACGGTCTGTGGGGAGGGGGACTGGGGTTGTCCCGGCAACGTCTGATCTATGCTATCGCTAATGCTGCGGCCAGCAAGGAGGCACTCACTTTACAATCTTCCCTCGCGAGTCAACAACTGTAGGTTTGGGGCATGGATTCAGACACACCAGCGGGATTTAGCAAGAACGACACGTGTTCCAGAAGTGAGCCCCTGGAGCGCAATTCCATAGCACGTCCCTTCCAAATCTCACCCGGCCTACTTGTCTGCTATTCTGGAGGATGGGAGGGGAGGGGCTCGTGCGCTCCAGGAGTTCTGCCCCAGCTGTGGTCGGAAATCCAGCGTGACATGTTCTAACTGGACTCAGCCGTTTGGCGGACACCAGTGCAGCGGTACGCAATCCAGCCCCTCGTGATATTTAATTCAGGGCCATCTCATGAGTGTGGGAAGTGGATGACGGTTTCCAGGGTCTAGTCTACTCTAAATTTGAGTTCTTCAAACATCTATGTGATTAAAAAATTATTTTTGTAAATTAAGATGTCTCATATAAACTGTAAGGTTAATAAAAGTAAACAGTCCATTACATAATGAGGCATAATGTATTGCTGTGTGATATATGATACATCATAAAACTGAATATATTACCATAAATTGATAAATGTAACTCTGAATTGGGGGTAATCCTGGGTAGGCAGCTGGACTTCCAATGCAGTGAGCTCCTCTTTGCTGCAGGCAGTAATGCAAAATCTTCAATCTGAGAAGACTTTAGAATTGCGGAACTGAAGGTTATAAAAAATTACAGTTAAACATCGCTTACATTTCAGCTAGTCATCTGAAGGTTCCTGGTCCCTTTGCAGATTTCTATGTAAAACTGTTAATCTAAAATTGGATGGGTTTTCGCAGATCTACAAGATCAATGTGTCCATAGAGACATAAGAACACAACAGGCACTACCTATCTAGACCCCTCGCATAGCAAGCAGTGAAATTACTGGAAATCGAACTTCAGGTATGTTCAGAGGGTCGACTGTCCCTGCCAGTTTGTTGTAGAAATGCAATGAGCTCCTATAAAGTGAGGGGCCCTGTGCAACCTTGGCAAAATGCCCAAGAAATCTAAGTATGAAGGGCTGTGCGGGTCAAAGGAACATTTCAGCATATGAGCCGTAAGGTCATGGTTTTCACCAAAAATGCTAAGAGATAATTACCCACGGAGGTATCTTGCTATAAGTCAAGATAAAAATATATTTTGGTTTGAACAAACGTATTGTTGGTTTTGTGCGCGTCTGCAGGATGCTGTGGCTTGGACCTCTTCTTGCCGCCTTTTTATTTGCACAGTTAAGAATAAAGGAGAACATTAAATCCAATAACCGTGTTTTCGACCAAACCCAGCTGCAGGGAACAATCGAGGCTCTGTGTCTCACAGCTCCCATCCCCCCCGTCCTGGGGGCTGAAGCAGGGCCCAGGTATGATCGCCATAGGACCAGCCTCAGCTAAGGCCTTGCAGTTCCGCAGCCGCCCCGACACTAAGCGGCTTGGAGTTATCAGCATGCCACAGGGCCCACAGAGCGTACCCCGCCACTGCCGCGGTCAATAATTGATTGGCCGACCACGAGGGGGCTTGGCGATCCTGTGTGTGAGTTTGTGCAAGCCGTTTTTAAGCAAAGTTACAATGTTGAGCAGGACTCGATGCAGAGCATCTGTCCACCCACCTCACATATTAAAATTATTTTCCCCAAAGGAAATGCTCACCATTTTTTTTTACCCAGGAGGACACTTGAATTAAAATGGCCTATTCATGGAAGGGGGGAAAAAAAGCCAAAGACTGGAACAGACTGTGAATGGAGGTGTTCAATGCAGCCGACCGTCAGAATTTGGGAGCTTTTCCCCTGCAAACATCTCTATGTCTCCCTGGCCTCCCTGCATTTACATTTTGACAGATTTTACGTTTACTGCAAAGTATATATCCTTTGGCTGCCGCACCTTGTAAAGCTCAAGAGCAGGAGTGTTGATATCATTCCAGGTATCCGTGACAGACGTCGGTCCACAGCGACCACCAGTTCGATAGGAATCACTTCGAATGCTCAGAGAATGTACAGAATGTGGAGCAGAGAGGCGGGAGGCCCTGTCAAAGGGCCAAACGCATTTAGCGCTGAACGCTAACATGACAGTGAAAGCTGAGCCATTTTGAGGATTTTATTACAGGTATCCCTGAAATGTATCATGCCCTGAAGGGTAACATTTAGAGTCTAAGTACTCTTCATACAGCCTCAGTTCAGGCTGGTTACAAATTCCCCCCTCAGGGCTCCTGCTTCTGTCAGAGTGTCTCCAGACCTCGGCTGTCCAGCCCTTTGTGATTTTTCAAGCGGTTTGGATCTTGGGTCCCACCTCTCTTGTTCTCCTAACTAACAGATGAGCTCATACGTACGTGAAAACAAACTGTTACCTGCCGTACGGCGCTGGCGAAGAGGAACCCCCCCCCAAGTTACCCCACACGGGCAGCCATCCGGAATTTAGCCTTTAACCCTTTCAAGGTCAGGGTTTGAAAACTTTTGCACTGTTCCTGCTTGGGGGCCATCACACCCAAGTTTCTTAACACAAGGTTACGCAAATTATGAAAACACCTCAGCTCAAACCTTGTCTCTTTCTTAAGATCCTCCTTCCTAAAACTTTCAGGGAAAAAATTCTCTCAGGATATTAAGCACAATATGACTTAGAAGTACATATTGCACAATAATGTAATGTACTATAAACACTGTATGGGGTAACAAGCCCATGTTTTTCTCATCTCTGCCATTTTTTGTATGCATTGTTGCCCATGGAAAGTGTGTTTGTCATTCCAGCATGTCGTGACATGCGGGCTTCAGGCTTTGGGGGGAATGTACTCTCATCGCAGGCAAAGAACGCAGTCACACTCCGTGCCTTGCATTGTTCTCTGCTCAAAAGGGGCCCCATCCCTCAGGGCAACAATGCAGAGACTCCTCCTTGGATCGCTCACAAGCACCCGAGTTCAACATAAGACACAGAGCTCCACACAATGTTGTATATCAAAGCACATCTGCGTCACCTGAGGTGGTAGTGACAAGGATGGTGACAGGAAGGAGGATGACTTACCAGTTAATAATTTCAAAAGTTATAATTATTTCATATCTCACCATTTACTTCCGAATGTCAAAAGCAGGCTTTTGTGGTGATGCAACAATGGCACAGAAGAAAAGCGCTACCCAGAAGTCTCAGTAGATGCGCTCTGGATTGAGTGCACCTGGAATCGGGAACACGTGGCAAGGCCAGCTCGTAGGCGGGTCTGCTCCTACCGCAGCGTCGCCCTCCATCTGGGACTGTCTTCCACCAATTTAAACCCACGAGGCTTGCTTGGCCTTTTTATTGATTTTAACCCAACAATTAACATGATTTATAATAACATTTTAGATCCCGGTCGTAATGCTGCTTGGTGCCTTTGTTTGTGTTTTAATTAAGAAGACCTTGTGAGTCTCCAACCCCGAGCTTCCTTTTTAATTGCCAGTATTTACATCGGACCGACTTCAAACGTAGGGAGACATTGGTAAGGGGAGCACAAAGGGGCCCTTTGAAATGCCTGCAGTTATATGAAATGGCATGCTAATTAAAAACCTAAGGCTGCCACTGTGATATGAAAAGTATTTATATTTGTAACTTCAACTCTGGATCTGCTCCCTTTGAGCCGCGTGTGATTCCTTTCATTGTTCTTACCTATGTCTGCCTCCACACCATTCTCTTGCAGCTCTGATTGGTGAAATTATGAAACCCTTTGTAATTAAAAGAGACCTGCTTTTAAAGCACTAAATCATTTAAAGCAATTCAGCCCCGGCACTTTGATCTACAGTGGCACAGACAGGGGCAGGTATGATGAATCTACTTTACCAAGGCATAATTTATAATTGGGTTCATTAAGGTTATTGCAAATGAATACACATATTAAAATGTATGACTGCTTTTTTTAATACACACAGTAAATCTAATCAAATAATTAAAACCTTAGAAAAAAAGAATATTTATTGTTCTGTATAGGAATAGGCATTAAAGTGGAACTACATCTTTTTAAAAAAATGAAATAGAACATAAGTAATCTTGGCAATCTAGCGGCAAGATGATGATCAGGCCTCCTTAAAGAGCACAAAAATAGGTCTCCGAGGGAAATGATAAAATAACGTTCAGGTTTCAGCCTTGGATTCCTGTATTTGTTTGTTTGCCTCAAGGCTTGACTACAAGGGTGAAAAAGAACACTTTGTGAGCCAGAAAGTCCTAAACTGGTAATAAATGTGATTGTACTTGTTTGCAGGTAATTGCGTTTGTTGTGATCTGCCTTTGACAGTGAGCAGTGGAGAGCAGGGAGAGACAAGGGAGAGGGAGGGAGGATCTGGTGCCAGGAAGAGTCCAGGTTATCAGGCAAACTGGTACACTTCCTTTCCAGTAACAGTCGGTGCTAAGGACCACTCCTGCCAGAAAAAAAAAGGTTTAACTCCTTTGAAAATAAACAGAGACTTCAAGCAAAATCTGCTGCAGAGTTTTTGGAAACTTCCCTTGCACAACCTCCATAGGGCTGAGATGAGTTCAAACCATTCTCATCACTGTTTATAAGGGGTCTACCTCCTGCCAAACTCCTGTCAGGCACCTGATTCACACTGTGGTCAGGGTGCAAGCTTTAGCAGGAATGATCAAAACAGCAAAGGCCTCACAGCAGTCTGAAAATGGATATTAATAGTTAAAAGACATATAAATAAGTAAATAAGAACTGGGCCTTTAGTCACTTTCAAGGACAGTGTTTGAAGCCAGTATGACAGAAGAGAGAGGTCTGGAAAGTGGTATTTTGACACAAGAGATAAGCATGCAGAACAGACACGGGTGATGGAAGAGCAGCCAGATGTTTTTGCACGACCTGGTTCTAAACCGTTCCTGCTGGCAGTGGGGGCCCACTAATGAGAACAAGTTGAATTGTACCAACAATGTTTCAAGTTCTACTAGAGATTAACCGAATCCTTCCAAAATTTAGCCATATTCAATCAAGGATATGGCAGATCCTACTGAGGATACACCATAAACTTCAGAGGATGTACTAGATACTAGCCAGACACTACAGAAGAAACACTGGATTCTACCAAAAAATGTGCTGTATTCTCTCTAAGATGTGGTGCATCCTACTGTGGATGAGCCAAACTCTGTAGAGGATGAGCCTGATTGTACTAAGGAAGCATCAGATTCTACCAAAGATGTGCTGGACCCTTCCAAGGAGTATCTTGACTCTAGTGAGAACATAACACATCCAGCTGAAAATGTGCCAGATTCTTCAGAGGATGTACTGGATACTCAGATTATACAGAAGAAGCATTAGATTCTAGCAAAGGTATGTCGGATTCTTTCTTAGATGTACTGGATTGTATTGTGGATATGCAAACTTTAGCAGATGATGGTAGGGCCTCGATCAAAAGGCCTGTAATATTTTGTTTGTGGGCATGTGTTTCCCTTTCTATTCACAGGTGAAGCCGGAAAGACTGACTGATATCCAACTGTTATTGGCCGTCAGAAATGGAAGAAGATGGAAAAATCACATGGCCACGGGATGGATGACAGAGAAGCTGGTTACACCAGAAAGATTTGTGGTCTTGCTGTTGCTATTGAGGTGCTGCACCTGAGCTGTCTATTTGGGCATGAGAACCTGTATGTATGTGCATATGAAGTGTAACGGCCTTATAAATAGTGGTAAAGGCACCAGCTATGTATTTTGTGTGAAATATTTGTAAATAAGGGGGTGCAGTGGCGCAGTGGGTTGGACCACGGTCCTGCTCTCGGGTGGGTCTGGGGTTCGAGTCCCGCTTGGGGTGCCTTGCGGCAGACTGGCGTCCCGTCCTGGGTGTGTCCCCTCCCCCTCCGGCCTTACGCCCTGTGTTACCGGGTTGGCTCCGGTTCCCTGCGACCCCGTATGGGACAAGCAGTTCTGAAAATGTGTGTGTATTTGTAAATATTTCATTGTATATATATATATATATATGTAAATAGTTCACTGTAAATAAGTAAAACCAGAAGCTGCTGGAATGGGGTGAGTGCATTTTCTTCTGTACCAGTTTTTCTCCTGTTTTTCTTTACTTAAGAGTCGAGCAAGACAGGTATATTTTTGTTTGTTTCATTTTGTTAGGGTAGATAGTGTCACAAAGGGTAGGACTCACTTTTGTTTGTTGTGTTGGCATGTCTCACGCCTGCAGAGATTACTTATAAGTTGCCAGTGGTCAATAAATAGACTCTTTTGCATTCTGAAAGAATTGGTGCGCTTCTTTCTGGTGGTAGTCAATCTCAATAACCCTGTGTTGCAGTCCAACCCTAAGCTGGGCTGTACCAGATGATGAGCCCGATTCTATTGAGGAAGTATAGGATTTTACCAAAGATGCACCAGATTCTGCCAAGGATATCCTAGATCCTAATGATAATATGCCAGATTCTACAGAAGCTATTTCAGATCGTACCATAAACATGTCGGATTCCATGGAAGATGCACTGGATTCCAAGAAGAAAACAGCATATTCGACCAAAATGCGGTACATTTTGCCAAGAACATTTTGGAATGTGAAATTGCCAGTATTACTGTGGTGCACAGTCTTACCTTTTATTTCTCCCAGGAGCTCGCTGGTGTTCAGACGCTCCATCTTCTCCTTCCAGTCTTTAGATAGAAGTTTCTCCATGCAAGAGGATTCTGGTACACAACCAAGAGAAAATGAATAAATTTTTTTTTTCATGCAATTACATGCACATCAATCTTTGTTCAAAGGTGTAAATATTATTATCAGATAACCCTTGTTAATATCAGATTCTTCCCATTCACAACACAACTGATGCTTCAGCTGAAGTGACATTTGAAAATTTAGATGCAGCTTCTCTCTCTTGATAAAATCAAGGACTGTATATAGTACAAATCTCAGAAAACACTGAAGGTGTTTTACAGTACAAAGCTGTCAGGGGGAATAACATATTACTGTCACAGTTCTGTTCCAGCACATCTGACAGACAACGATAAAAAAAACCTAGGACATGAATTGTATAAGACATGAATACTGTAACTTCACAGCCAAAGAAAGGGAGAGGGCTGCAAGAAAGACTGTTCAATGTCCAGTAATGAAAGGAATCAAACAGTCCCTCTGTAAGAGTTTGAAATAAAAAGGGAAAAAATGTTCAAAACATTCCGGTGTTAACTGTCCTTCCAGCATGAGGTGTAGTTAGCGGGAAAACAAAGATTCCTGATGACAGCAGAACACAAGTTTTGCACTGGGCAGCCTTTAGCAGGCACAAAAAGACCAAAAGCTAAGGTAGAAATTACAATACTGCCCCCCCCAAAAAAAACAACAAAGTCAATAAAAAAAAAACTGCCTTTGATGAGTTGCTTTTCACAAATTTTCATAAATTCCAGAAAACAGACTCTGCTTCCTATAAAACAAACACTGCACTCTTTCACTGTTTATAGTAATTGCAAGAAATGTAAAACTCTCTCAAAATCCACAGAAGCTGGGCCAGCGGGTGGGAGGGGTGGGTGTTCAGGCCGTCAGAAACCTAAAACAACCACGGGATTTATTTACCCTTTCCTCTGTCCCCACCAAGGTGGTAAATAGTTCTGATTTATTTTCCTACCCATGAAGTGTCATGTGTTTCTCAAAGAGGTCATTGAAAGCCAGATAAATAATAATAAAACACAGGAATAATGGCTGCCATTTAGCTGCTCCCAGATATTCACATTAGTAACTGTCTCTAAGGGATGGCGAGAGAGCTCCAGCTGTGGCAGAGAGGTCAATCCAGAACTGGCTGACAGAGATAAGTGAGGAAGCTAGAAGAGGAAGGAGAAGGGGATGGTCTGGGCAGAGTAAGGGCTCGATCAGCATCCATCTGGTCTGTTAGCATTAGCTCCACAAGCAACCAATCAGCAATGTGAGAGAATGTGGAATCCACCACAGCATCAATGGGGTCTCCAATGAAGAACACGCTGCCCTCTCATCTATCGTCCTACTGCCTACCCCCCACCTCTTACTCCTGCACCAAGGGCAGCCTGTTCCCATCAAACCCTGAGCGTAGACCCGGCTAAACCAAGTGTGACCTCTGCCTCCAGCTGCCCTTGTAGAAGCAGTCGTCACAAGCCTATGGGATGTCTGGCAGAACTCGAGTCCCACACAGTCAAGTCCTAATGATGGAATGGATGGAAGAGCTGGCCTTGAACTAGGACACGTCACTGAGGCAAGTGCAAGGTCCGGGCCACTGATTTCTCTTCAAGAGAAAACACTGCGGTCCAGGTCAACTGCGATAAGGGTTATTGCAGCAGAAGCAAAATCTTCAGGGTCTCCTCAAACTCCTCGCAGCAGCTTTTGTTTCCTAGCTAACAAAAAAAAGGCCTTTTAGTACTAGTTTCTTAATGAAAACACATGAAAGTTTCCAGTTAGTCAGTTTAGACAAAACGTAAGAATTTTATCAGCTGCACTTGCCCAAGGTAACATACACTGTTAGATAAGCAACTTTACAATGATTTGACCATTCACACTGCTGAGTGGTATTTATTGTAGAAGTATCTTCAGCAAGGGTACGACTAGGAGCATGGATTCAAATTCAGGTTGTTTGACTACAAGGTGATGATTAGACAATCTACACAACCCTTTGAAAATAAGGACATATGAGATTACATATTCTTATTTGTTGTTTTTGTTGCTGAGATTTGGCATTTGTCTTAATTATATAATTGGAACATCTCTTTAATTACATATATTGGAACACCCACGATTACAGATATACACAACCATGTGCTCAGTGACATTTAATACACAGAAATATCGAACTGCTCAGTAACAAAACTTCAAAGCATTAAGGTCTTTTATGAAGTTTCAGGGACTACGTCACACAAGCTGAAGGCGTCACAGACCTCCATCCACGAGAGGGAGTTTATCTTTTGTGTTCATTCATGAGGATAACTTTACTTGAGGGAAAGTTTTAGGAAACAAGATTTAGTGACTAACAAGCACCATTTTCCCTTCCTTAGTAGACTGTGTATTTTTTTTAAAATACATTTTCTTATATGTATTTTTAACACAGCCTGTAATAAGTGTACCCGATGGACCCCTTGTCTTATGCATATGACATCACTGTGCAAAACAATGAGCTAGTTATTCAGCTAAAAGGGCACAAGGCTACCCAGCTGCACTCTAGATTATAAACGGTTAAACAGCTCTCCAAACAACAGCTTATTGTGGTCATGTTGCTATAAAAAGGTGAAAAGTCATAACTATGCATGATTTAAAAGGCTAAGTATAATGTATGTATTTATATTTTATGGACTTTATATATACATATTATATACTTACAGTACCCACTGAGAGATTCTCTGGATCTTTGAAATTCTGATTACAGTATGCTCCTTTAAATTACAGAAAGCTTACATGTCAGTTTCATAAATAACCAGAAGCATTAATGGTTTATAGACACAGTATGTGTTTTCAAGATGAAAATATTTGTGAAATGTTAAACTGAAAGAAAACAATATTCATTCTAATTATGCTTTCATTCTGAGATTTTTGCAAAAAGATTCCTTCTATTTATATCTTGTTCCTGATGTATGGATGAGTGACCCATTGTAAGTAGTGTATCTAGCAGTGTAAGTCACCTTGGTGAATAAGGTGCGTAGGCTGATAACACTACATAGAGTTCATTGGAGGTTTTGGAGAAAAACATCTGCTAAGCAAATAAATGTAAATGCTTCTAAGAATGAATGGTTGAATTGAAATGCACAGATTAGACGGGGATGGCTAGTACTCATCGGCTGACAACTGATATGTGAGGTCATATACACATTACCCGATTTTTAATCAGTGAAAAGTGAATAGTTGAACCTGTACACCTTACCAAGGGATGACTGACTCTTTGCATGACAATGTACAATTGATATAATCTATACTTACGCAGGGATGCCTGACGTTCTCCATTTAACAGAAAACAGTTGGGCATCAGTTATGTCCATCTAACATGGGCATGAGTTCATAAGGCCACTATGCTGCTTTTCACATTGTATTTGGTAAGCTGAGACATGGTTTTCTTGAAAAGGAAATCTCGACACACTGTGGTACAGGCACAAACATAAAACAGAATTAGCGACAAGATTTACTGTGGCCACTTAGGAGAGAAAATACAATCTGTAAGTCTGCGCTACATCTGTACTTCATTCCAGCTGGAATTGAGGAGGGAGATTTACACTCCTGGTATGATAAACAAAGCTGACAAGGCAGAGGAAGGAGCTGGGGACACCGTAGTCAGTCTGGCTCTGGGGGGCGGGGGAGGCACTCTTTACCTTACATGGTGTGCTGTCCACCATTACGCCTCTCCTTTCCTCTCCCCAGCGAAGATTTAAACGCTGTTTTGATGTGGTAGATGAACCCATGTTCCTCTGCATCACCTTTTGTATCCACAGTCAGCCCTGTGATAGTGGGATGCGGAACCTCCCCACACAATCACAGTCCAGAACAAAATGTGCAGCACATCAAACAAGCGTGATAGCACCGTCAAGAATCACCTCGGCCTTTCAAGAATAGCCAGTGTTGTTTGAGTCTGCTTCCTTCCTTCATCTAAATGAGTCCAAAAGGACATCTCTTGTTCAGGTCAGTCTGTATGTCATTGGCTGCTCAATGTACTATTTGTTTGTGGAATTGCACCTTGAACTTCAGCTTAGTTAAATCACAAAGAGTTGGAACATGCAGCTCCTCATCCAGAGCTCAAGACCAGGGCTTCCACCACGTAAATATAAATGACTGCCTCGATGTGCACAATGTGCACAAAGAAAGGAGACCATATACACTACAACACAGCCATAGAGGAAGTTGGTGAAATACTGGGGCATGAGGATTGAAAAACACAGATTTCCATCACCTCTGTTCCCACAGCAGGTCATCATGCTTCTCGAACTAACATGGTGTCAAACACAGTAAAACACCTCCCTCCACAGATCCCAGGCCCTGCAAGGGATCACTCCCCTCCAAAACCCTGGCAGAACTCCTCCACAGACCGCCCAGCCCAGTGCCAAGCGGCACAAAGGCACAGGCAGCGGCTGGAATGTGTGAAATAATGAGTTTGCCTCCCTCTTCTCATCCAGCCTCTCTGCACTCGGGCACGTTAAATAACGCCTAAAGTTTATGTCCGCGGAAGTAGTCGAGAAGTGTACTTTTTCTTTTCTGCTGTTCACACACATGCTGCAGGAAAACACTTCAAAGGCTCTGCAGTTGTCAAAAGATTGGTAAACAACTCAGCAGCTTTTTTAACATCTTTGTACGCATTTTGAGCAATTAACACCAGCCATAAATTAAAATTTACATATATTCTAGTTTTAAAAGTTTTCCCATTGCTGTAAAAAATGTATTAATTTTAAAAAGTTTTCCACCAAGAGACATTTTATATTTTTAATTTGGAAAGTTTTTACTCTATAAACATTTCATCTTATTTGTACTTAAGTTTGAGCTGACATGCTTGAGCAAGGCAGCAGCTTCTGGAAAAAAAAAAAAAAAAAAAAATACAACTCGCACGAAAGGTGGTGTTAGGAAGTGTTAGCTCATCAGAGAAACCAGTTATAACCAATTAATGAAATAAGCCCATCATGCGCACATCCTGCTGAGAAATCAATGAGTGACTGCAGAGGATCCAGAGGGGAATGAAAACAACGCACACAGCCTCCTCTCACACTTCTCCAGGAATCTGGAGCAAACCTTGCTGAGAGGGAGCTGGAGATTTGCTACAGCTCACCAGGAATCCAACACGAGCCACAATGGTTCCACATGACTTACAAGACTTCAGTGTTCCAGTTCCACATCGGCCCGTCGGAGTTCCACCACAATCCACAGAAGTTCCCCCATGATCCATTAGAGTTATACTTCTACCATAAGTAGTCAAGAATTCCCCCATGAGCGAAAAGAGTTACACCGTGACCTACTTGGATCCACTATGACTCATGAAAGTTTAACACAATGTGTCGAAGTTACAGTGCAACCCTTTACAGTTCCACTGTGATCCATTATAGTACAATAGTGACCCATTAAAGTTCAGCATGCCCCACTACAGTTAGATGTGACCTATCAAAGTTCCACCAAGACCCAGCAAACTTCCTCTATGACCTGTTACAATTCCACTGTGACCTGTGTGAGTTCCACCGTCAGCCCTGTGTGACACCACGTCCAGCATGTTGTACCACCGAAGCATCCTGCATGGCTGGGAGCCACTGAAAAGCCAGTGGAAATAAAACACACTTTAGCTGCATCCAAATTCTCTCAGCCAGCTACCGGTTTTTCTCTCTATACATGAAAAAGCCACATATTCGTTCGGTGTATACCGACTATCTCTCCAGCAATCAGCAGCAAACATCTTGTCATCATACGGATCCTATCGCTCACTGCAGGTAAATACAAAGAACAAGATTAAACAAAAAACATTTAAAAGCAAGATACCCTGGCAAGATTAAATGCCCACCCGCCAAAAGGGATACGGATTCCTCAATTGTCATCATAAATCTTAAAGACCAAACAGTTTCTAGAACTGTATTTGCTACAAAGACGGCTTTCGTCACGTGGCTTAGCCCAGTGCCAAAACCCAATGTTGAACAGAAACCACAACAATGTGGTGAGGGAAGGCAGGCAAGCCCTGACAGCTCAGCCCATCCCTGCCAGTCTGAACCTTTGTCAAGAAGCCAAGGTGATCCCCCGCCCTGTTCCAGGCTGGCTCGACACTCAGGTGATAATTCCTGTTTTCCATTACCACGATACGCCACAGACAGTAATAAGCCATGATTAATAAACCAAAATGGCAGCCAGACCATAAATGCTTTTAGATGCAATATGCCCCAAGGAAGATTTTATTCAAACTGTCTAATTGATAGCTTTTTTTTTAAAAAAAAAAATAAGCCTCAACGGGTTCACTTGTGTGTGTGTGCTTTTGTGAGTGTGTGGGAAGGGGGTGTCATTCAACGCGAGCCACTATTGAAGCAGCCTCCAAAGCCACAGTAAAGTTTAAGCCACTCAGTGGAAAACGAGATGCACAAAAAAATACACTAATAAGCAAAATCAAATCTTATCAGTTTCAGTTTGAAATGGGGTGTGAGAAACTCAAATTCCATAATTTGTATTCTATCTACCACCCCCTTTTATCTACTTTTCATTCAAATAACCGTCATCACTGGCATTGGGAAATTGACTATAAAAAGATTAAAAACACATGCATTACCTCGTACCGAAAAGAAGATATGCAGCAAATGCTCCGAACAGTGTTTTTAAACCCACTCTGGTTACCCATATGTCTTGAAGCATTAAGATCGGGGGATAATAGTGTAAGAACTATATGGATTTGAACCCAAAGATGTCTACATGTGGTTGATGCTCCCTGCTAAAGAAATTATGTCCCAGGAGAGGAGAAGTGGCACCAGCACATAAACACTTTAATTCCAGCCATTGGTGTTGATAGTAGAGCATCACCAACCACCAACTATCTGTGCCAGATGAGCGTGTGTGTTAGGTATACTTATTTTGCCATTGCAAATTGGATCATTGTATCCCTTTTTCAATGTGTGTGTTCAGATCAGGGTTTATTAAGGACTTGCAAAATACAGTGTTTAACAATTAATGTGTTATTTCTCACGAGGCAACACAGTGATGTTAAAACTTTTACAAGTGTCCTCACCTTACAGGAACATGAGCAAATCTTCTCCACCTGGTGAATAGGTGAAGGTTTAAATGGGGTATTCCTCAGTATCAGTCACTCAAGCAGGGTTCCCTATACCCCCTCACCCCCACCTCTGTGAGGTCTTCATATTTCCAAGAATGACATAGTAGATCTGATCCACCTAGTCTTCACCCAGAAGAACTTCACAGTCCAGCAAGGTGGCCTACCTCTCTGACTCCGTCGGGAGTTCATTTTAATCACATTCTAATGCATCTACATTGTCAGTGTGCCTTTTTAAGAAGGAGCACAAAGGTATCACATACAAAGCTGTGAATCAGTAACTTATCAAAAGTTGATGTTAAACCAGTCAAGGCTGTGTACCTTTCTTTGCCATTATTTAGTTTGCCCCAAACCTACTTAGAATTATTTACCTGTTTTATACACAGCTAGGTCATCTCTACTGTATCAATTCAGTGTGAGTACCTTAAATGAGGAGTACTACGGTGGAAGGGGGGGACTTGAAACTCTGTCATTTGACTGCAAGGTAAAAGCTTTAACCAGTAGGCTACGTGCTTTGTCCAGCATGTACTGCCACTGTACTCTGGAGAACCTTTCTTGGAACTCAAACCAGAGCCCTTTAGATAAGAAGTTGAGGTCTTTGACCAGCCAACTACAGGTGTGGGAAAGCAGCTACACTACAGTGGCCCAAGCAGTAGAAGAAAACCATTTAGGACAGTAAGTCAAAGCATCCTCATTGACTGTAAAGAGCCCCACACCCAGCCCCTTGAGTCCCAGACCTGTCTATGATCCAGCTGTCCAACAGGAAGAATGTGTTGTTAATCAAGGGTGAGCTCACACTGGTCATATTAATAGTTCCCCCTCCTTTAAATAGTTTTGCATTGAAAACTGAATTCACAGTGAAAGAATGGCAGTGATGAAATCAAAGATAAAAATTAGTATGTAAAAATAAGACTTCACACAGCCACTCTGATTTGTAAAAAGCTGAAATAAATTGTGATTCAAAGCAGAAGTGTTGCTGCTTGACAAGGGTTGAGTTGGAGGACACCTTCCTCACAGTGTGACAGTTGGGTTAATAATTATCTTCTAAGCACTTTCAAGTGCAACATCTTTAGCGATACTGGGAAAGAAAAGCTCCAGGATGGAAGGGAAGGAACCACAGAGCAGGGAGGGGAAAAAAGCCATCAAGGTCAAGAGAATAATGTAACTTACCTTCAGTTTGGAGAGGAGAACAAGCTATTTCTAAAGTATTCTCTTTGCTTCTCAACACAATAATTGAGTGACATTTGCAGTCTGTTAGGCAGTGCTGCACTTTCAGCCAATAGGAGTACGCACAAACACTTCAAGGTGCGAGTCATTTAAAAAAAAAAAAAAACAGATGGGGCTGTGCAACGGGGGGCCGAGTGGCTTCCTCCTTTGGAGATCCTTCGAACCCGGGCGAGAAAACAAACTGGAGGCACGGGCAACACGAAAGCCTCCGCTCCCCATACACAAGCGGCGCTCCACCAAATCCTGTGACTCCTAATCAAAGAGGCACTAAAACAAGAAGCCATCACACCAAACAAAACAAAATAATTACAAGAATCAAAGTGAAAGGAGAAATAACGTACGAAAATGTGTTTTGTCATTCCGTCAGTGGTCCCGGAGACAACAGCCGTCGGATGCGCCAAGTGTTCCCGAAGCCGCGATAATCAAAGCGTTATTGAAGCGAGGACAAAAAGGGCACTAATTGCAAGGGACTAATCTAAACGTAATAGGTTATACACCCGTGCGATACGGCACAATGCAAATGCAAGGGGGGGACATGGGGGTGAAACAACATTCTCTGTATACAACAGAGCGTCGTTGCTCATTTTCAGGCAATTACCTTCCCTCCTTGTCAACAGTTTTAATAACCTCCATCATTTCCAGAAGACTTTTTTGCTTCAGTTAAATAATTTCCAACTCTTTAATATGCAAATGCATGTGTTCCTATGCAGGGGTGAAGAGCAGCCGCTTCTTGAAATGTGTCATTGCATTGTGGAGCACCTGCGCTTTGGGGAGGGCTTGATTTAATTGACACCTAATACTATTCATTATTCCACTTAGTGAGCAGCTCCTGTTAGTCACCTGTAGGCTCTCCCATCGGCCCAGGTTCAGCTTGTCAACAGCGGCACCAAACAGCTGTATAAATAGCGTGCCTGCACTGGGCAATGGGGGAAAAATAACCCCGTGCCATCCTCACTCCCCAGTGCTTCAGGAAATGGAGTTGCGGATGGGTAGAGGATCTAAAATGCAGACTGAGAACGGCGAAAGGCCCTAACCATCTGGCGCACCTACTATGCCAAGTCTGATGGATCTCAGATATATGCTGAACCTGCATGGTCCATGCCATGTAGCTGTAGATAACTCAGTCTCCTTAAAGGCGTAATCTTTAGTGTAAGAACTCTAACAGAAAAACGCTGACCACATGGCTTTGTGGAATACTATGTCACTGATAATAACGTGTCCGATGCAGGGTTGCAGTGCTCCAGAGTCTATCCTGGAGTCACACGGTATGAGGCAGGGCAATCACACACACACACACATATACATATTAAGGACAATTTAGAGACCCCAATCCATTGGACTATGGGAGGAGACCAGAGAATCCAAAAGAAACACATGCAAACTCCAAGCAGACTGTGCCAGATTGAAAGACACATCCAAACACATAGTCCAGGAGCTCTGAGGCACAAACAGAATAGTTAAGCTGAAGAGTGGGGGCTATCAATGGACAAAGCCTATATAATGGAGTTCTCTAAAGTGACACTTCTACAAGTCAAAGCAAGTCAAACACTGCACACAATTTTCACTTTAATTGTGATGTCTGCTTAAAATGTTTGCTGCTGCAGGAGACCTCTCTGCAGCGCACAGTGAAGAGCCTCAAACTCCTGGCTGCTTCTCTGCGAGAGCATCTGAAGGGTTTCAGCGTGAGACTTGAAAATCCTTTGATAAGAACGTGAAGACCTCTACTCCATGTCCCGCCTGGACCAGGCAGTGACTCATAGGACTGCTGGATGACTGCAGCTGGACAGCTTGCAGATGAGGAGAAGCACACAGTTACTCACCCCCAGCCCCACCCCAAAACACTCCTGAGACTGGATCTCGAACCTGCGTCTTCGCTACTCCACCCCCGCCCGCAAAGGAGAAGGCTTCCAGGATGCTCAGCACTGGGCTCGCAGTGGCCATATGAAAGAGGAATGGAGTTGGGGGGGTGCACGTGCAGCAAACGTAGTAAATTATAAATCTGAACGAATGTGGTGCGAAGGGGGGGGTTGCTGCACCGATGCACACAGCAGGACTAGAGGCCAGCGACTCCTGAAGGCACCGCTTCAGAAAGGGGGTTTGGACGGGAGATTAAAACAAACCCATTCCCTTCTACCCCCCAAACCCCCGTTCATGAGAAGCAAGAAAAAAAGCAGCAAGAAGAAATAAAGAAGGAGGGAGCAAGTAACTCCGCAACTCCCCAAACCTGGACAAGAGGGGAAGTAAAAAAGGCCTTGAATCCAAACTTTGCAATGAGGAGCCAAGATAAGCCTGTATTCAGAGCCCCCCGAAGTACAATCCCCTCTAAAGCTGGAAACTGGCAGCTGGTAGAACAGCTGGTGAACAGGATTAATGTCAGAAGAATGAAATAAAACTCAACATATGTCCGAGCCCGAGGTGCTGAGGTTGTGCGTGATCGCGGCCCAACGGGCATCATGTGTGCAGCTGGAAGGAGTGCACCCCTTCACCCACTCCCACCCTCACCCCCACAAGGTCACTTTTAGGACCCAGAGCCATTCAAAGCCTGGATAGCACAACGAACCCTCGTTTCACTGCTTTCTGAAGAGCACATAGCTCCTCCGTGTTAATGCCAGTACAGTAAGTGTGGTAAATTCGCATAAAAAACGACCCTGACCGAATTCAATTAAAGAATGCTCGAAGTGCACAATCTGCTCAACATCTGTAACGGTGTGAAACAGAGGGAGCGGCTCATCTTCGTCCCCAGTGGCCAGGTGAAAAAAACGTGAGCGTCGTGTACGGCGACCCGCTGCCGATGAGGGTTACGACACTTAAGATTGCGAAGATGAGCATTATGGGAGATACGTGCACCTAATTTCAATTTATAATTTCCATTTGATGTCAGCAATCATGAGGGCCCACACACTGTAATAAATTAGAATAATTTCAAACAGGAATTAAATTACTGGGTACCTTGCATAAGAGCTGTTTTTGGGGGGGTACCCTGCAATCTACCTGTCAGACATAAACTCTTGCTAATCGATGCCTCAAAACATTCACGTTTATTCACCTGTGTTAAGCTAATAGGAGTGTGCATATCATGCGGCCATCAGCGATCACGGCTGCTAAGCCTGATTTACTGAATTAATGGAGATCCGTGACTGCGCAAGGACCAAAAAAAAAGAAAAAAAAAAAATCATATGCATGCAAGGAAAAGCGCCACAGAGCTAGGTGACAGTGCCACACAAACACAAGAAACTATTTCATTATGAAAGTGGGGCAGATTTGATACGGCAAGGAAATTACCTGAATTATACAAAAAATATGAACGCAGCATGCGTCCGAAGCTAAATGATTTAAAATCCGGAAATTTTGTGCCGCTAAACTAGATTTTAAAATCCAGCTATGGCACTGAGTCATTTGCAAGCTGAAGTCTGAAACATACCTGTCTGTGTGTCATGTCTATTTACAAAGGTAATTCAAAAAGTATCCGCAGTAATCTATTTTCATTTGGTAATCAACACCAAAGCATTAGAAACTCATTTGCATTTCAGCACAAGGCAGAATCTCGTTAGTTATTGTTAGTTCTCCGGACCTCAAAGATTCATTTCAGGAAAACCCTCCGGGTATTTCGTCTATGACCAAACTATACATATCACCACATTCACACTTTTTCTGTCAAAGAAAAAACAAAAAAAAAAAAAAAAAAAAAAAAAAAAAAACCTTTGTGCCTTATTTTCCTTAGGTCGTTAATTTGTGTAATTAGGGAGGCACAACAATGCGGGCCGCTCACCACGTCTCTGACACTTCCACATGGTGCAAAACAGCAATTAAAGCTGCTCATCGTTCCCGGCAGCGGACCGTGTTCGCAGCGGTGTCACAGTTCATCATACGTAAACTGTGCTCTATGTGCGCTGGGGTCCAGAGGTCAACATCTTTAGACACGGACCTCTCGTTCCTTGTTACTCACAGAGCTGGGAGGAAGCACCTCAGCTTACATAGACCAATGGAATGGCAGGAGCAAATTCACCACATATCTCAGCAGACGTAAAGTGGGCTTGGAGAGTGTATCATTGTAAAAATGGTGCCAAATTAAAGAAGGTGTGCACTAGAATAAATGATAAAGCAAAAGATGCCAGCAGCTTAACTCCAATTGATTCTTACTATTTGGATTGTGATTTTTCCTTTCAGAAGCGTCTCCTAATTTTTAACTGTCAACAAAAATGCAGGTATATCCATGAGAATTAAGTGGGTTTTAGTTAATGGCTACATAATTGAAAAGTTGGAAAGGCCTGAGTGTTCGCAGTTCTAGGAAGTGTCCCGTCTGGACATCGGCTCACTGTCTCAACGCACCATTTTTACACTGGGACTCTCCAACGGGTGCTGATGTTAGCTTTCTGAGCCGACCCCATCCCTGTCTTTGCAGCACAGAGCGGGCACGGCCTGGAAAGAAAAAAGCAAGTTCCTTGAAAACCAACTTAAGAGATCTGGGCATTTTAGAGGCGCAACGAGAAACACTTATGAACCTCATGTTTATGCACTCAAAGAGGAGTGGGCCAGAGACGCAACGGCGGTAAAGTGTTAGAAAATATAAAGAGGGTGGCGGCGTGGGGGGGACGGGCTCAGTGGCCAATCAGAGACAGCAGCATTATGACAAGTGGTGTTGGAACGGTAGGAGAGGGTCTATGTCCGTGACCCACTCCATTGGTGCCAT
Source organism: Scleropages formosus (assembly GCF_900964775.1). Lineage (NCBI taxonomy): Eukaryota > Metazoa > Chordata > Actinopteri > Osteoglossiformes > Osteoglossidae > Scleropages > Scleropages formosus. The sequence continues at coordinate 9,383,726 of NC_041807.1, forward strand.
GTCACCGTTGACCATCGTTAGCTATAATCCTCCCACCCATAATTTTGGTGTATGTAATGGATGCAGCCCTGGAGCACATTAACCACTTGACCCCCGGCGACTTGCAAAATTGCCATTCTGAGGGAGCCACTCCCACAGATAGACGGCGAGCGCTGAAAATCATCTCTGGCTCTTGGCCTCTGCAGTACAGTAAAACACATTTCAACCCGGCTTTTCCAACACGCTCATTTAACGTGCAGGCACGCGTAAAGCGGAACAAGGAAAGAGAGTATCGGTCATCCACCTTTGTCCGAGCTCCTGATTTCAACGTTCCACCCTCACTCGACATGGAACCCGGTGTAAACGGGTCCCTTTGTAGGGTAAGTGCTTTAAAATCATTAGCAGCCCAGATGGCAGCAGAGGGGGTGTCAGTTACACCGTCACTATTTCGATCCCCTGACATAGCCCTCGCATTGCTCTGGAATGTGGCTAGGAAACGAGAGCCCAGCACAGGGGTGCAGAGACACGGATCCATGTGGCAGGGTCTGCCAGCCACATCCTGCCCACGTGAGACGCGCACTCACGGACGCTCGAGTACACGCTCTCAGAGTCACTCACATTCACTCACTGTCACTTACTGTCACTTGGAGTCACTTACAGTCGCTCACATCTACACGCTCCAACTTCCGCGGTCCCAGCTCTCGGCCAATGAAGTAAGGCATGTCAACATCTGTTCCGTATCTCTCCCGTTTTAATTTACAGAAAGGAGGCCTGCACAGTGACAGATTTAGGGCCAGTAATGGGCCTCTGTATTCCTGTGTGTCAGCATTTCGCCCTCACTGAACAGCAGGACAAGCGGTGAGACTTGCAGAGGGCAGCCAGTTGATGAACGGCCCCCATAATCCCCGACTTCCCCACAAGACTCCCTTTCCTTTCCCTACCCCAAAATGCGCACAGGCACCCTCCTAGGCTGCATCACAAAAGCATGTTTTTCAGGACATCAATGAAACACATTTGAGCCATCAACGGATGGGACAATCAATTTCCTCTTTTTTGTCCGCATGAGAAATTGAAACAAGGGTGTTTCTTTCCCAGAGTCCTCCAGCAGCTTCCTTCAAGGGCAGCTGAGATGCACCTACAATGTGTGTGCGCTCACAAGCGGGCCTCTGTCCCACCCTGGTCGCAATCTGCCGTGGGGACCATTAGGAGGCTGGGGAGCAGGGGTGTTCCGGAGAGGCTTGCAAGAAAGTGACACAATGGATCCATTGTGCCCCCCCGATGCCTGGGGATCGAGGAGGGGGACGGAGTCAACAGCTGAGCCCGGGGGGAGATGGCCCCCGGAATGCCCCGCAGCAGTTGCTACTGTTGACTAGTCAGAATATGAGAAGCAGGGAGGCCACAGGGAAGCGTCAAAGAATGGCACACTGCGGGAGCAGCTGTTTGTTTTATCTTCGGAGCGGCGGTCTTCCGTTCAAAAGTGATCAGAACCGCGATTCTCCGTCCTGAGGTCTCAAAACCCTAGTACCGTTCAGTGGGGAAAAGAGACTTGTTGGCAAAGTTTTGGCAAAAAAAAGCTTTGGCAGGGCAGCAGGTTGCATAGTGGTTAGAGTCATAGGTGTTGAATCGAACAACCAAGGTTGAAACCCCACCTCCTGCTTTTGTACCCTTGACCAAGGTACCTGTCTTGAGTTTGGTACAGTTAAAAATTACCCAGCTCTATGGATGGGTAAAATATTGCCAGTAGCTTAAAACAAAAGTCGTTTTGGAGAAAAGTGTCAGACGAATAAATATAAAGAGTGGCGACTTCTTTACAAGGGCTCTGCTCGGATTCATGCGGTATTTTTAGTTGTGGCCTCCGTGCTGGGGACCGTGGAGATGGCTGGTGAGGTTCCTGGAGGAGTGGAGGACCTGGGATCTTTTGTAAGAGTTCACATGTCACAACTGGCGGAGAGCCGGTGGCGTACAGCCCAAAAGAGCTATTTAACGTCTGCTCGCAGGGCGACGGGAGGCTTGATTGGCAGGGAGCAGAAAGTGCCGTTTGATCATGTGTCCTAACAAGCCATTCCAGCTCATGTCTCCTCAGCCCAAACCGCTTGCCATTACCTATTCAAACAAAAGTGTCAGAGCGGAGAGCAGAGCGCGGAGCTGTGGCCGGCTGCCTGTCTGGCCCCAACCCACACACACAGGCAGAGAGACACACACACACACTCACACTCACACTCACCCTGGCATGCACTCAAACTGGCACACGTGCGAGCGTGGCTGAGCGAACATACACTCGCTCACAGGTAAAGTGCACACGCATACACACACACGCACCCCCACATACGCACAAGCACGCACACCCGTACAGCTTCTGATTAAACACCTCGCTTTCCTTCAGAAGGCAGGTTGTCAGAATCAAAGGTAGAGAGAATTGAGCCGACGTTATTAAAGAAAGAGGAGAACAGGGAGAGAGAGGAGAGGAAAGGGGAAAGAGGGAGCGAGAAGAAAAAACCCAGGAGTTGAGTGATGTTTGGCCAGTATGTACCGCCTGAGGGATTCGTGGACTGACAAGGAAGGCGAGGGAAGAGCTAAGTGTTTGAATCGTGCCTCAAAATGTACAGGTTCACCTCGGCCAGCAGCCAAGAAGGTTAAAAAAGGGTCTCCAGCTTCATTGCATATGCATCAAGTCAAGGGCTTATAAAACAGATCATTATAACAAAGATTCCTATTAATTAGGGGGCAGAACACAGAGCCAGGCGACAGGGCAGCTGGAGACAGGCAAGCAGAGCCATCTCTGTTGCATTATTTGCACAAGAAGCCTTTTAACTAAAAGCAGAAGCAGGGGAAGGGGTGCGTCATTTACTGTACTAAACCCCATCGTTGCCAAACGTTGCGGCAAACACGAAAAAGCTGGCCATTTTATTGGATCATTTTTCCTCCCACACAAAAAAATGCAGATTATATTCAAAGAAAATGTGTTTTGCGTGAAGGGGAATGCCTCTTGTCTTTTGCACGCGGATGCTGACCAAGCGCGACACCCAGGTCACAGTCAAGCACTTTTCACCACTAATCAGCCCAGTGGTTTAAGCCTGGTCCTTCACCCCAGGAAAAGATGCACCAGACATGTAGATTCACCACGGGGGGGCTGAAACATGATCTTACCACGGGAATAAGTGGCTATGTGCCTAAACTACAATGGATTACGCCGTTACAGGTAAAACTGTCGGAGGGGTGAGTATCCTCACCTGAGGATAAAGAGCGAGGTCCACTGTGGTCTTTTTAAAGTGTTCTTCCTCTACTAGTAATAGCAAAAGCAGATCTGACAGGAGAGGGGGTGCAGAATACAGGTGGGCTGTGAGAGCATTCACTCTCAGACACATGTACTCATACACACTCCAACTGGAAAATCACCAGTTATGATCTGATCCTTCAGCCTCAGTGGACTATAGCTTGAGCAGGCCCAGCGTTGCCGCCTATGAATGGCCAAAGCCTGCATCACCTCATAGGAGACATCTGCCAGGCAAAAGAGCAGTTTGGGTAGCTGCCTGGAAAAGAAACCCACTGCTGTCAAAACCTGGGTCATGTGGGAATTTCAACTGAGATGCCTTGTTCCCAGGTACACACTCAAGTTGCATTCACACGCATGCATCCCTTGAGAATAAGGGAATTCACTCGCTGTCTTGGGAACACTCACATTCAAGGGCTCTGAGATTTATCTGGAAAGATGCTACTGATATTGGATGTAGGGGGCATTCAGAAACAAATGCAGTTATAATTCTAGTGTGACATTATGCCACTGCAAATTACAGTACATCAGATTACATTAATAGGATAATTAATATAGTCCAACCCTTGTAAGCAACTTAAGCCTAATAATGTGCCTCCCAGGAAGAAAAAACAAGAAATTAAAAACGCCACATTGTTCATGACAATCTGTATGTCTCTATTGGGAAAACAGCCTTATTCCTTCTGACAAAAACAGGGGAAAGTCATGTTAAATCTCACATAGACTCATCAAGGGTGTCACTCAAACGGAGTGGAATCACTACGTACTGAGAGCTCCCGCAAACCGACGTCACGTCTGATCTGATCAGGACTTCAAACCGAGGACAGGAGCACATTGCAGCAGGAAAACAGTGCTGCGACCATGCCTGGCTAGCCCCCACACCCCCTGCTTTCCTCCTGTAATGGCACCAAGTCTGAATTCCTGCCACATTTCTGCCTGAAACATGTAATGCTGTAATTCAGACTAGCCAGGGTATAAGCGTGGATTAGAAGATAACAAGCTTTTACCAGCAGCCAGAACAACTCCTGGCAATATAAGAATGCTGACTAACTTGGCAGAGGGAGACTTCCACAGATGCCCAGGCACTGTGAGGCAGTGGACTCTTACTGGGGCTTGCCTTTCCAGACTCAGTCGCCTATGGCATTTGACTATCAAATTACAAACATTGAGAGAAAAGGAAAAAGCTTTAGGTTAATTGTGTTTTCATCCTTCGTGGCCAGACAGACAATGTGCATTGTATGCCAAAGTGCATAAACCATATGACATGCCAGTCAAAAATATTACAGAGCCTTCAACAGGGCCCGAGAAATATACTGTGAAAATTGATGACACACAAACAAGTTAACGGGTGAATGAATCTATCCCCCAATTCAGCAGAATCGGAAAGCAGGAAAACCTTCCCAGAGTTTGTTCAGCCTTCCATTCTATTGACTATTGCATTAGTACATTACATAAAGTAAAGCTAATTGCCAGTGAACGAAAAACGTTCACCTTGGAATTTTACGACGGATTATAAAATTTTTGCTTAATACTGGTGTTTTTTTACGCTGACAGGCACTGTCCAGACAGCTCTCGATAAATAATAAATTTACGTCACATAGTAAATAAGAAGTGGACACAATCGTTAGGCATTGCAGCGGCAGGACCTAATAGAGCTTTTACAGCTAAGGTGACCATTCAGCGAAATTCAGGCCCTGGTGCTGGGAGGACGTTTTCATTCATTAGAGCAGTTGCAAGCACTTAAAGCCCTTTAAGGACCTGTTAAGGAAAAGCCAGGGAGCCAGGCCAGGCCTACTCATAACTAAGGAACCTGGTTCAGCCAGGGAGCATGTGGAGGACTGCTTGGTTTAACCAAACTGGCTACCAACCCCTAATATATTTTGCTCTGTTTGATCACCAGAATGGCACATTTTAGCACATTTTTAGCACATTTCATCTAGTGTGCAGCTCTATTAATGCAGGAAGGACAGGAATGAAGTGTAAAATTTGCCGTTTAAGAAGAAAGCCACAAGGTTACATCCCTACAATCGGATGTGATTCAAACACTGACCAGTTACAACCAGCCAGCCATCTTTTTTTCTTGTTTTTCACGGTCATTTTAAGTTATAGTAATGCCTTCTGCATCGGAATGCACAATGACTGCACATCCAGACAACCTCATTCCAGCATACCGCCAAAAGTTAAGGCAAGAGTTACACATCTTGCCTGGGAAAAAATAAAATGTTGCTGAGAATATGAATACCGAAGCAAAGTTCCATACTGGGAAAGATATTAAACCTCCTGTAGTAAAGCAGATGGGATACAAGGAAAGCTTCTTCTGGTTTATGGCCCTAGACTTGTGAATATCGATGGGAGAGGTGGTGACACATAGATGTCGTCAGAAAGGGGCAGCATGATACACAAATGCTCTAAATACTGTTTCCCCTTGCAGAATGAATGAGGATTTATTCTTAGCCTGCCTGCTTTAACGCGTTGTTAATCTGGTTACTACATTACGTCAAGAGGTTTGCTCCCCTCTCAAGCATATTGCAGGCTACACAATGGAGCTGAACATTTTTGCACTGTGCTGATCTAACTGCCCAAGCCTGATGAATTGCTCATGATGCTGCAGTCAGTCATACGTGTGCTGAATTTGGTTTTCATATGCACTGAAAAGAGACGGTGCTGAAATGCAGAGATCAATAAATAGATTAAAGATTTTGTGTCCTGTCCATTTCACTCAAAATAAAGCCACTACCATCAAACTGATCCCGAGCTGAAGCTAAAACGTACAAGGCGATTTAATTATCATGCAATGATAAAGTAAAATGTATATAACAATCAGACTTATGACAGAAATCTAAAGCAAAACACACTGTGTGTAATAGTTGTCCTATGCTCAGAGTGCAGCGAGATAATCTTTCCCAAACTAATCTGTATATTCGTGCCCAGTGTTTTGTCTCCTGTGGTGAACCTGATCATCCCATCGCAATGAGCTGCCGCAAGTGAAGCCTGGAAGATTACACTAACAGGTCTGTGATACTCTTTCCTCTTTAAGCAAATTAAGCAAATTAATCACATGTTGCCAGTCACTGGTTTCAAAGCAACAACCTGATGTTTTTGCCACACGATGGGAGACGGTGCTTCAGCGAGAGGTGGGGAGTGACCTGAAATGTGAGGAATGTAAATATACATGGGGGAGGAGTGGAGTAGTACCAGTGTACCAAAGAACCTACAGTGCAAAGACAGCGAATGCACCTCCACACACCTAAAGTGAATAGAATATTATTTCCTCCCTTGTATTACTATAGTATTAATATTACTTTGCTTTTCAGCCAATCATTTGTCTAAAGTTTACAAATTTACAGGAGATATATTTATTATATTTTATATTTAATATTTTTAAGTAATTGAAGATGAATAAATTGATGAAAAATACATCAGAGGAAGATTTCCAGGATTACACCTGACAACCTTCAGATTGCACATCTGCTTAATTAACCACTATGCCACCCATAACATGTACACTATAAGACGTAAATTGGCTTTACAATACAGCTTGACAATTATCATGCAACCATACATGACCCTCTCAGGTTGGGTAACTGTGACATGACTCTACACAGCAAGCATTAACCATGCAGGGTCCTCAACTAATGTCACCTATAGTGGCATGAGCAGATGGTGAAACATAACAGCAAAGGATAGTGTTGATCTGAGACAACAGTAAAAAGTCAGGGTAGATTAGAGATAGCTGTTAAGATCATGATTAGCTTGCTGATATTTTTAGGTCGCCTAACCTTCCTTTCACATAAGCTGCATTGTAAAGGCAGCGGCTTTGCAGCACTATTTATCTTCCTAATGGGTTAATCCTACTGTCCACATGTCAGATGAGTTCAAGGAATCATGCATCCAAAGTTCTGAAACCCCAACTGGGGTAGGAAACAGGGAATCCTTGACAAATCACATCTACCCAGTGTTATACCCTTACGGACTGATGGCTTCTCGATAAACCTCAGAGGGCAAGCATATTTTTTATGATGTGCGCTAATCACAAATCGCCAAGACGACACGCTGTTCCCTTGAGGACAATAAACCTTGGTGCTGTGTTGCGGAAGGGTCTCCACTTTGATCTTTGGGGGGCCTCTTGTCGTGGCCCTCAACCCCATTTTGTACCTGATTTCCTGCAACAGGGGAGCCCGTTCCAGCGGCATAGAGCCGGTGGTCATGAGCCTGACTGCAGCTCTGTTATTAAGGGGAGATTGGAACAGCTGTACGGCGCTCTGAAGCACCCTCTTCTGCCTCGGCTGACATACGGCCCCCGGATTACAAGCTGCACTTGACCATTTAAATTACCGCAACAACCAGCCGTGCCATCTGGGCCTTATTACCATACTGCCCACTCCCCCACCCCCGTAAACCCCTCTCCATTGCAAAGGTCTCCAACGAGCTCACCATCTTTTGCAAACCAGAAAAGGAGGCAAGAACTAAGATGACACACAGTTGTCTGCTCGTCTGCATCTAAACCTGAATTACTGGGCGACATAAAACTTGTTCTTAAATAGCAAGCAGTTGGCAGCGACGGGCCTGGGCACAAGTAGGGTGGGCAGACAAGATTAGCGGAAGGTGGGGGGAGGGGTTGCTGGCACCGGGGCTCAAGACTGCAGAATCTGTAGTGTCAGACTCAGCAAGATAAACGACACCGTTTGTAAAAGGAAACGGACAGAGTGGCAGCAGCGCTTTCCATTGACCTCACTGGAGTTTAATGTTGCTCAGTGGAAGGTGATACAACGCAACACAAGGTAAACACTAATCTCCACAAATGTAAAGGCCAATCAAAAAAAATATATAATTTTCGGAGGAAAGTCCAATTCAAAATCTAGTAAATATTCTTATACAGATTAATGCATAAGGTGTGAAGTATGAAATTCTGAAGTGTGAATGTATACACAAATGAACAAATTATTTTTATTTTGCTACCCTCCATTGCCTTGAAAACCAATTGGGTGGTCGCTATGGGTCAGATTTGACTCTATAGCATCATCAGCAACAACAACCCTTAAATCATATTCATTTTTCTACCGAGCCATACACTTAAAAATGAAAAATAAAACAGAATGGCCCTCATCTTTACAAAAATTGCATCACAAGATGTAAAATTCAATTTCCAAAAAAGTAGGAACTTTTTCTCAGTAGGATTAATTGATGGTATTTCATATTATTAAAGTAAAGCAGAAATGTGAAGTGTTAAATGTTAACTCCCAAAACTGATAATTTATTGGAGAGATTTTGGTTGGCGTGACCCTGCTCAGAACAACTGGTTATTGAAATTGGATGGAAGGATAGATTTTGATTGAATAAAACAGTGACTGAATTTCATTCACACCAGGACCTCAAAAAACACCACTGAGACGAAATTATTTTCAGCAAAAAGAGCAATAGTTAATTTGAAAAAATGTTCAGCTAAGTGTAATTTATTCTGCTGATGAACAGCTTAAACTAAAAGCTCCCAAGACAATCAGTGCAACCCATCGGTCCCGAGGGGGGCCATGCGTTCGATTCTACACGTTACACTCAAAGCACTAATTAAGAACCCAGTGACTGTTTTGGCTGCTGTTTTTGAATGTTTGTTTTCTGCGTGTTTTTCTCCCTGTCCTAATCGACAGTGGGCCGCATGAGAGCGTGGCAGCCAGGGGGTTGGGGGCAGGAGTCTGGATGGATCATAGTCCTAATGAGATTGGTTTGGAGCAAGAGTACCAGTGCCCTGCTAATGTGACTTGCAGTGACCACACATGGCAGGCCCAGTTCGGAGTACAATGCTGGTAAAATTGGTGTTTACTATGGAACCATGCAATAGGCTACATGGTCACCCAGATCTACCCTGCTACTGGGGGTGAGACCATTTTTAATGGACTGATTAAGCTGTACTTTGAAATACTGGCTCCAACAATATACCATAAAACACAACACTACCTCTGGTCCCCGAGGCATGCACTCTCACTGAACATGCATAAACATGTTGCGCACGAAATCAGAGGAGCAGCTGTATATCAATCCTGAAATTAACTCCAGGGTTCCGGGGAAGGGAGCAGAACACAGGAGGAGAACCATTTCATAGGAAAGATCAGTGGACACCCGCTTTAGAGAGGAAGCTTTTGTCTTATGATTTAAGGCTTTCGAGAAACTCCTCAAGGAGTTATGGAATTAAACACTCACTTGAAAAGGCTGTATTTGAAGTTAGCACCTTTGTAATTACTAACGTTTCACTGCTTTTTTGTGATAAAATAACACATTGGCTTGGCACCCCTAACAGATATAAAAAGGAAATTCACTCATCACAAAATGACTCCCGTAATCACTGACAGTTATAGCTATAACTATGACCACCTGAAGAGACACTAATTTTACACTTTGCTCAAAGGGGAAGATGAATTTGGTCCTACTTCATGACTTTTGAAATTCTAAAAAGTAATAAAGAAACAAACATACCTCTAAGTAATGCATGTACCTCTACTTAGAATGCGTGTTTATTTGCCAATGTTAGTAATGAACCACATCTCCATAGTTATCAACAGGTTGTTGTAATTTTCTGTCTTTCCCCTGACAGAAGTATAGGACAAGTTCTATTCAGAATGTTTCCATACACTAATTGCAAACTGAGACAAATTTAATCAAATTCAAATCACAACTTGATTCAAAACACAGAGTGAATCGATGCTGGAATCTAAATAAACTCAGAGCACAGGTCTAAAGACACTTGTGTGTAATAATAAGAAAGCTTGTATATTGTCATCCAAAGCAACTGAGGCTCAGACTTGAGGCTATTGACTGGCTGTTTATTTTGTGAGCTCAGCCTTCAGAAGCAAATGTGCTCTGAAGTGTTTCCAGCACTGAAGAGTGCGAGGTCGACAACGTGGCGTAGATTTCCATGGTCAGAGGGTTTCGCCTGGCGTTGCCACAGGAGTCGCGTTGCGCCGGCCATTCACCTGCACACTGGACACAGTTCAGATCTAACTGAAAATCCCACCACGTCAGTTTTCCCAGGTTTGAGGTGCCACACACTCTAGGATGCAGCAGTTTGGCAAGTCAGAGCTGTTGCCTACACAGTGAGGACTCTGGGAAAGTGGTCCTCTGGTTTGGGTCGTCACATGGCTTTATCCTCATCTCATAATCTTCATTAAGTGATGTTAGGAGATGTGAAAGGATATGACTGGATGCAAGGGTACGTAAGTGGATGTGGCTGTACGCTAGCAGATGTGAGTATATGAGTGGATTTGAGTGGATTCCAGTGGATGCAAGTGGATCGGAGTAGATGAGAGTGCATGTGACTGGATAGGAGCAGACGTGACTGGATGTTGCTGGATGGGAGGGAACATATATACACTATCAGAACTGTGAGCACAGCACAACACTCATGAACCACCTTTTTTGCTGATGCTTTACACTTGTAACTATGTTTCAGGAACCATATGCCTACACTACTTAGCTCGAGATCACTTATCATGGAAGAGGTCCATAAGTTCTTGGGTATGGATAGGCAACGAGGGGCATGTCTCATACCGTCCTGCTCTGTCTTGGTCATCTCCTCCAGCTTCTTCTGCTTCAAAGAGTCCACCACATCGGCCAGGCTTCCCTTGCGGCGCTCGGGTGTGCCGAAAGCAGAGCTCCCCAGCATGTCCCCACGCTCGCGGGCCCCCTCCTCGGGCTTGTGCGGTGAGGTAGAGTTATTCCGGAACGAGTATAGGGAGCACACCTTATTGCTGTCAGACTCCTGCAAGAAAACACAGGAGGGAGACATAAAAATGATGACTTACATTTACCTGATACATTTTTCAAACCAATTTACAGTTTTTTTAGCAATGGGTAGTTTTACCGGAGCAATTTAGGATCAGTACATTGCTCATGGAGACTACAGCTACAGGTGGGAATTGAACCTGTAAGCTTTCAGGCCAAAGGTCTAACCAGTAGACTAGCAGCTGTCTCGGAAGGGCTTCGCATTGAACCCGTCTCTTCCATATTAAACGTGCTTCTATGTTGGTCTACCGGCTGTTTTTAAAGACTCAATTTCCCGAGTATTTCAGCCAATTGTCTTGCGGAAAAGAGATGTTTAAACAAAACAACTGCACTACCTTTCACAGAAGATTAGTCTTGGAAACCTAAGCAAATAGTCCCAGCAAATGAGGTATGGCAACATTTAGTTCTGTAATGACAAGACAGTACAGTCACGGTTGCACGGTGGAAGTCAACCCCTTTTTAAGGCTTAACACCTGTACTTCACAAGAGGGGAGGCAGGGGCCATTTTGCACAGGCCTTCAGGCCATGGGTTTAAGCACTGAGTGATCTGTTTGTTTTAAAAACAGGAGGCAAAAAATTCACAGAGGTCGTGGTAAACCGCCACATGCCTCGCTCTGCTGCTGTTGTTTCACTCTGTCCCACCTGTGTGTGGTTTTGGTCTTTAATCCACAGGGTTGGAGCTACAGTTGGCAGGCTGCTGCCTTTCACACTTCATGCTCCCATACCACCAATCAGGAGTAAGCACCACTAGGGAGAGAACAGGAAGGTTGTCTAGCACACCAGCACACTGCTGCTACCCGACATGTAGATATTCCGAAGAAGAGTCTAGCTGCCGATACCCAAACACCGGGCACCTACTGCGCCTCACTAAACCAAAGATTGCAACACACTGTTATACTTTTAGATGACTGCTTGCAGATTACACTATTCTCTAAGCAGAAAGGAGAAATTTGGCCCTTCTAACAGCATAAGCACTTACACAAAGTCTTTCAGTGGTTTATCAAGCTACAGCATGGTATGCACCTTGCAAGAAAACAGCAGTGCAGCCCGGGCTGAGAGCTCCATGTCATCAAGGCACAACTCAAGTGAGAAAAGCTCCTTCTAGGAGCCCCTAATCCCAACAGAGATGCAGGGATGTGCAGAAGTATGAGTTTCTCCCGTGTCGCAATCGGAAAGGCGTGTCTGCGCATGTACCACCCTCCCACCCACCTTTCTCGGCCCACCTGCCCCCTTACACCCCACCAGGAGCCTTGCCCGGCACCTCTGTGACCCTCCATGGCATCACGGCCGGGTCTCTGATTAAGCTGCAGGGGGTGGAGGGTGCTCGTGGGGACCGGAGAGGCGCTGGGTAAATCAGCTGGCCCAGGTTCAGGGCACAGTCCACTCAGACGCATGGCAGAGCACTGCAGTCAGACAATCAGCAGCGGTAGCAGTGTGGAACCCCCACCCTTGCCACCCCCGCCCCCAGCTCTCATGTCTCAAGATATCCTCCTCTTCCACACAGGCATCTTCAATATATACTGATATACTGCCTCCACATCTCTACTGGGACTGTCACTGCCTCAAAACCTCTCTCCTGGGATTGAGACTGTGTCTAAACCTCTCCAGTGGGAATGACAATGTCTCTTTACCTTTCCAATGGGACTGATAGTGCCTCTATGCCTCTCAGATGGGACTGAAATTGTCTTCATAGCCCAAATTGGGCTGGCACTGTCTATATGCCTTCCCCCAGGACTGATAATGTGTCTTGATGTCTTCAATGGGATTGACATTGTTTTCATATTTCCACTGGGACTGAGACTGTCTCTGTATGTCCCCAGTGAGATTGACATTGTCTCCATACCCCAAACGGGCCTGAGACTCTCTCTGTATGTCTCCAGTGGAAAGAAATTACCTCCATACCCCAGTCTGGTTGGCACCCCCAATATACTGAGTCTTCTCTGAGACTGATAGTCTGTCTAGACATCTGAGGTGGGATCGACACTGTCTCCTTACCTCTACTGGGACTGATACTACTCTGTAGATCTCTAATAAAATTCATACTGCCTCTATACTTCTCCAATGAGACTGATGTTTTACTGAAACCTGCACTGGCATTGCCACTGCATCTATCCTACCAGTGGGGCAGACTTTGAATACACTGGGATTGGTATCGATTTTACAATCCTCAGAGATGAAGTCTTTATCTCCAGTGGAATTTCAGTCACTGACCACATAAGTACCCTAGGACTAGTAAACTGCCTTGAAATTCATCATCCATGAAAAAGTGTTTTCTTCTCAATTAGCCTGTGCACAAAGTTAGGATGTCTTGAGACGATTCAATTGCTATTACAAGTGATAATGGACAAATGAATGTATAAGGAAAACAGTACTTCGGAGTCTTCCAGCGCTGCTCGGTGAAGTCTCAAGGGGAAAAAGAAAAGTTACTTCTACAGCCGTCCCACATTTAACATTTTTGTGACACTTGAGTCCGTCTAACAGAAGATTCATTCGGCAAAGTGGGACAACATTACAGGATGGCTTACGTCTGTGTGAAACAAGGCAAGGCAGAATAGGGCTAAGTGTAATGAGACCAGGGATTTGTATTTCCACTTGTGTCAACCAAAATCTTTCAAAAGAGAAAGAAGGGCGAATTCAAAGTTTGCCATGAATATTAAAATGCAATTTCATAAGACTTCCTTCATTATATGAAGAGGATGTTGAATGACCATGATCAGCAACAATACAAAAAAATAAGTACTTTCAAATATAGTATAAATTAATTTTCAATGCCTCTATAATCCAATCAGAGTCATTGAAAACACAGAGCACCTGAGCAATCTTTTGCCTCCTTGTCTTTACTCATTTACATATGAGACAGCGCTAAGAGGGTGCTTGCATCCACAAAAAGCATTTGAGGACAAAGGTGGTATGTCGTCACTTTTTTCCCAGAAGCCCCTGCAAGAAGGCACCAGCAAAAGACTCGTTTAGGGCATCACCCTTCTCTTTTTCATACAAGCGCATTGTCGGGAGGGTACGCAAACTATGCAGCACGGCAACGTTCTTGCAATGTTGCCGTGACCCGGCGAGTTATGCCCGCGGACAGCTCTGGTCCAGCTCTCCATTTCTAACAAAGAGCCGGCTTGTGATGCCTAATTAATTATAGCAGACACATGCTTATCAGACATGCAAGTGTCTGGAGGAAGAGGGCAGAAATCCCTAAGGCTTGGGGTGTTAGAAAGCCATCAGGGTATTTCATGAGATTTCCCTGGCCAGCCTTGAACAATAAATTGCTGTTAGGCCTGTGTCTGGGCCCGCTGCCTTCTGGGTGCACTGAAATTTCTAGCACAGGAATATTTGGGCAGGCTATGGGGACCGGGCCATCTTCGGACCCTCAAGGATTCCGTTCCACTTTTGCATTGTCTCTCTATTTATATACCGAGCAGTTTGGCTAATATGAAATGCAATTCAATATGTTGTTGTCCTCCTCTCCTTACAGTGTGAAGGATCTCAAGGCACTTCTGATGGCTCGGACTTCAAAGGCGGGGGGTTTGGCAGACCGCGGGTTCTTAAGTCTTCATTGAAATTGTTTGGAGGTCTCTGTTGTGTGTTCGTCCTTGGGAGGAGGATTCGTCAGTGCTGGGGTGTGGCAGTTTTTCACTACTTGGTCATGCGTGTGCCCATATGTGTGCGTGTGTGTGTGTGTGCGCGGTATTCATACTCCCCCCGAGTACAGCCTGTGGTTTGTGTGCGCGTGCTCCTGCTCACTCAACACCATGCCCCTGAGCGTGGTATTCTCAGAAAACCAGTCACAGGTTTTTACCAACACACATTTCCAAGGCCACCTCGGTCTGAACACAATGTCTGACTGTGGACCGCATTCTTTGACTGGATGACTATCATCACGCCATCAAAAACCTGTAAGTAATCCCAGCTATTTCCCCTAAAAACCAGCGTGGTTCACTGACAGTAGCAAAATAAATATGAAAAATAAAAAAATATCCAGTGGCTCACAGTCATGGTGGCTGCCCTGGGTGGCGAAGGCGAGTAACATTGAACAAGCCCCCTGCCCAGAAGGACAAGCAGAAAAGATCCCAGTATTACCCAACATTTAGTAAGACACCACACTCTGTCCTCCCTACTCATGCTCCTCAAACTTCCTTGAGACTTGACTTCTCACTTGCCAATTAATAAGTTAAAACTTTGTTCGATGCGAGACGGACGAGGGTGGCAAGCTGAGATGAAACAGACTTTTGTCCGAGATGATGAGAGGAAGGTGCGGAGGCATTGTTAGCACACAGAAGAGCCAAGCTGAGATGCCTGCAGCGATGCCAGCAGCACCTAACTCTACTGCAGCCTGAAGAATGCAACTAAAGAGAATATGGGTGGAATTTCAATTGTGTGTATGTGCGTAGGCACCAAGCAGAGTGAGCCCGAGCAGCCCCAAATGTGTGTGTGTGAGCTACTGTATATGTTTACATTTCTAGAAATGTGTTTGAGCATGTAGCATATGTGAACAAATGTATTGGTCACAAGGCAGAATTGGCTATTTTTCTTCTCATTTTAGAGGCTTTCCATCGTTCTGTCAATTCCTGATGGGACTATGGCACTGTTCTTGCTTGTGGCTGTGTCAACCACCATGTCCCTCCCTAATGGTAAAAATTCATATCAGAATGGTGTCTGGTACTTTCTGTAATCCTCGGAAAATATTCCTTGTGGACGTGGTACTTTTCCCTATTACACTTTTTTGGCATGCCGAAAATTTACTGAACTTGAGTGAAAACATTAGCGCTCCAGAATACACATTCCTCCCTCCAACATATATTAATCTGAATTGTGTTGTCATTTCAGGCCTTGATTACGTTAAAATTTTTACTCACGTGTCAATTGATGCCATTACGGCAGCTGTTTTATGGAAATCGGCTCGACTTAAGAGTAAGTTGGTGTACGTTTAGATCTGTGTGTCCTCACCATGCGCTGCTGGGCCGACACCATACCGTCCCAGTGGGACTCGGGTGGGATGCTGCTGATGTCAGGCAGCTCCTCGGGGTGGGTTTTGCCCTGCTGCAGGCCATGCAGGGTTAGATGGGGGCCACTGTGGGGGTCCATACTCTCTTCCTTCTCCCAGGGCAGGCGCTCTTGGCTCATGGTGTCCTCTCCATCAGCGGTGGGGGTGAACGGAGAGGTGACTTGCTTGGAAGACATTACTCTGTTGGGGGGCAAAAAGGAGGCAAGTGGTATTATTACTATTATGATGATCATTATTAATTTGTATTTAGCTAAAACCTTTGTGCAAGGTAACTTAAATAACTTTACAGTAATTTCCCAATTTACACTGTAAGGTGTTCTTACTGTCTGGAGAGTGCACTACACTACCTGCTGTCCCAAAGCTCCAACAATTACCTTTGGGCTGTGGGACCGGCCCTTGAGCATCTCAAAGAAGACATTTCAGAAGCCAGTCTAACAGCATCATGAGGGATGATGAAAGACTGCAAGTGGAAGACTGGACAGGTGTGGTGCTGTCTCTAGAAGATGAGCTCTCTATGAGATGCGGATATTGGCATTTCCCTTCCATTCCTGCAGCTGCAGAGCTCGACTCGTGACACCCTAGTTTGACAGATCTGCACCAATCGCTTGCAGGCAGCTGGGTTTGAGCAAATCCTTCATGTAATGTAGCAAATGGAAGTGTTTGGCTAACAGCAGAGAGACATGTAAAGTGAAGCAATACTGCTCGCCAATAAACAGCTGCTGCAGCCTGAGCGGCGCTATGCAGCATACTTCCATTTAGCCATACACAGCACAGCTAAAGTGACAAAAACAGTGTCTCCATACAGATTACTTTGTGATGCGGGGTTCATCCGATGGCCTTTTTTTAAATGCGGATATCAGTTTCGTTCTTTAATCAGTCAACTCTGGCTATTTAACTGCAACGTGGGGAGCAACCGCTTACAGCGAATGCAAGACGGAAGACTACCCCATCCATCTCAATAAAGACACTGATTTGTGCAGCCTGTCACAAAATGCATATGCAAGTTAACAGATACAAACCGATGCTTTTTCCCCCTTCCCTTTTCCCCTCTTCAAATTAGCAAACCATTAACTTTTTAGTGCTACAGTATTTCTCCAGGCAAATAAATCCTGATTAAAGCGCTAGGAAATAAGAGGCTGGCAGTGGAAGAGACAATTTACAAATCTGTCACATGCTTTCATGAATATTGCAGTGAAGAGTGTGCTTGACATATCAGGTGCAAAAGAAAATAATGAAGTTAATTCCAATTTAAACAGTAGTTTTACAAGGCGGGCCATGCCTCACGTAGGATTTAACAGCTAATTCCACTTTTCTCACAATTAATGAGCAGGTTCTCAGGCTGCATGCTGCAGTCAATGAAACGAATATGGGATTCGCTAATCTAATTATGCACTTGCAGTTAACAGCTGTATTATGTGGTAGTTCAAGACTAAGGAATCGAGTGTGCATGTTTACTCTTAACCCTTGGGGTCGACAGACTGATCTTTGTTCAACTGCTCTCAATGGAAATATTAAAATAGAGACATTTCTATGCTCTTTTATTCAGCAGCATTAAAAATAGCATCATTAGACCTATCTTTCATAGCAGAACAGAATCCATACAGCGGCATTAAAAGATAAAGCCTGCATTTGGCTGGGACTCTGTATACATACAACCCTTCAACCCCAGTGCAAAAAAAATATGTGGAGGAAAAAAAAAACAGCGAGCCGCAAAGCAATACCAATCCAAGATGTTCTAAACTTCAGCAGCCCACAAGTCTGCGATGCCAGAGGAGGTGAGAAAATTCAGAAAGTGATTATTTTAACACCAATTTATGACCTAATGTATCGACGGGTATCAAGTGTTTGTATCTGCGGCACCGGAGACGTGTGGGTTGTGGGATGCCTTCAGACTGAATACAAATCAACTCCGGCGACCGAAAATTACGACTGTTTCAACTTCTCCTGAAAATGGCCAACGAGGATAAATCTCTCAATGCACTAAATGAGCGCATTGTTGGGCACGGTTGTCTGAAGAGTTGCTCCCCCAGCACAAAACGGGCACGTAAAAGCGAGGAAGCGTCACACAAACGTGTGCCGGTGAAGAGGGAGAGCCAACGGACAATGGTGGGCACATTAGTCAAGAAGCCCAGTGCAGCTGTGCAAACAGCCCCCCGTCCGGCTGTCATCGAGTGCAAGGAGGGAGCCCAGCGGAGGTCCACCAAGCCTGCCTGTTTCATGAGCTGTTTTCTTAAAGGAGGCTGAGCCCACTGTTTCAATCAGCAAATAAATTGTTTCCTGTAATTATATTAAAGAGAAAATTATCCCGAAACTGAGATTGTTAATTGAAAATCAAAATTCTCCGCAAAGTTCTGAAGTAGCCTGCCAATCACGATCGGGGGGATAAGGAGCAAGGGGAGCGCTGCGGTGAGGGAGAGCCATAGATGCTGCCACATTTCTTATTCATGGCTCCGAAGGGCCCGGGCTTCAAGTGCAGCAAACGTACCTTCAATGGAGTGCGAGCGAAACAAAGCACTTCTTTTGTATTACACCCTGAAATCAAGTGGTATTATTTTACCTCTAAAATATTCAGTCTCCCAGGCACTTTTACTCAGGTCTCCAGCCATCAGTCAAACTGCTGAGGCATGAGGAAAGGCGTGGTGAGCGGAGCGAGCGAGGCACCAAAGGCCCACTCTGTTCTCCTGTAACACGTGTCTACGGCAATCTCGGAACGCAGAGCGACAGATATGCGCCGCAGATCCGTAACAGCATTTGTCAGGCGGAGTTAATAATTTATCAGAAGTGCAGGCAGTGGGGTGGGGAGGGGGCGCTACGGTAGTCGGTTGCGGGGTGGCGGCGGGGTTGGCTCTGAGCAAAGCTAACAAGTGAAGAACTCGACTGGAGCAGCGGCGGTGACGGTAGCCATCCCCCATCCCCCACGGCCACGTGTCGCCCGGCAATGAGCCCTCGGCCGGGAAGCAGGTCGGGCAGGGAACATTGATTCATCAGTCGATCCATCACATTTTATTCAATAACTCGCATTTCTGCACAGGTGTTGCTGCAAGGGGATTTCCCAAAAGGAGTTTAAAGAAAATACCCAGACTAGACCAATAAAACAATAAACACACCATTACAATCCCTGAGCCACTAGGATATGTTTTCAAGCAAAAGAAGACATTTACATCTATTCATGTGAGAGTTCTGTTGAAAATGGCTTGCTTTTTTAAATTTTTTTAACAAAAAGATGCTTACAATGATTTACCCATTTATACAGCCAGGTAATTTTTACTGTATCAGTTCACGGTAAGTACCTTGATGAAACGTATTACAGTGGGAGTGGGGGTTCAAACGAGGTCTTTCAGTTACAGGGTGATGGCTCAAAACACACATCACCAGGGTAAAATCTGACACCCCATCAATATCTCTGACTATAAAATCACATCAGCCAAAATGGGTTCACTGTAAAAGTTTGCATTTAGTCTAACAACAATCCCACTGATGAAAATTTCTGAGAATTTTTTTTTTTTTTTAAAAAATTGTACAAACCAAACAGCTTTTTTTCTCCAAAGCAAAGTAAAGATGTGGAGCAGCCTCTTCCCCACAGTAAACAAGGAGTGGGTCTTGGGCAAACATGTCCGATATGCCTTTTTTGTGCATGTGCAGGAACATGGGACGATTTCCCCCAAGTCCTCGGCAGGCCGCCTGCGCTGACGCCTGATTACACAATGACAATGGGCAGCTAACAAACCACGCTAATCAATAAGTTCATAACGCACGGCCTGCCGTCCCAGTCGGAGAGCCAGGGCCCTCGAGAGAGCAACAGAAAGGAGGGGGAAAAAAGGCACTATATTTAGCTGACAATATGGCTGCTGTTGTATTTATAGGCTTTAGTAGCTGTGTTCTTTGAGCAGGGGATCGAATGGCCTGGAATGCTTTGACTCATGAATTGTTGCCACTGATAATGTTTCATCATGCAACAACCTCTGTTTAATTGGTCAACGTTACGAGGCCCAGTACCGGCTGCCATTAAGGTCCCATGATCGGGGGTGAGGCGAGCGGGGAAGGGCATGTGTCCGCAGCTATCCCGTTTCTTCCCTTATCGTAACAAGGCCCGACTTTCGGCCTGCCGTCCCGTTGACCTTTTATAGACAATGGCGACGAGCAGCTCCTGACCAGGCCCTCTGCACTTGGCCCAGATGGCAGGTCGCCTCGGAGAGGAAAAATATTAGCTTACCAGCGACTCCACCATTGCCTTCATCGGGGGTAAGAACAGAGGGAGAGAGGGTGAAATAATGCGATGAAAAATAGACACGAGCACCATTGTCTGCGCACGCAATGACGGGAACGCTGAATATGGCTTAGGAGGGTTTATGACACAGCTCTGAGTTTTCAGGAGTTAGAAGAACAGCGCACACACACACACAGCTATACAAGGAGAATTACCAACTGTGAAACACGATTTTGGCCCCCACACCACCATGCCCCAGTTATAATCGCCCACGGTTCCATATCATTACAACAGAGAGGTAATACACCCCCATTACAGTGGAGGCCAGGAAGAATATGTCCACACCTCTCGCCGCTGAGCCCCGTTACAGACGAATAAGCGCCTAACAAAGCACGCGAACAGAAACACCCTAGGCATCAATTCAGCTCAAAGTCAGAGTTATTTTGGGGCAGAAACATGAAAAAGCAGACAGAGGTCTAAGAGTGCTGCCAGACAATGGTTGCTGCCATTAGATACACAGAGGGGTGTAGGTCACTTTGAAGCAGAACTTCTTCGGAGCGTGCAAACAGCCGAGCAGCGACAAGAATGAGAAGTCTGTTGGGCTCCAGAGGCTGTTAACTCCAAAGAGTGCCACAATAAACACTTCTTTTCATATTTTCACATGATTAAGCGGTTCACTCGTAGCCCAAGCCACGGCAAATGATTCCAGTCTTTGAGCCATTTTGCAAGCCATTACATTTTAAAGTTAAAACAGTTTTGCGAGAAGCTACTTTCAAGACTGAACGACTGTTACAAATAAGTACAGATGTCCCAGCTGGTGAAAAAACACAAAAACTATAAACGGCAAATAAACGCACTTGTATAATGGTACTTTATACAATGCAGAATTATCCAAAACCAAATTAATCTCTGAAAATTATCTACATGTTGTAATCGTTTAGATGCGTAATGATACCTTTTTATACAAGTCTGAAAAAACGTGAAAAATGCAGCAACGCAAGAGACAAAGAAGCAAACCTCATAACTGTTATTAACATCTTACAAAAGTGTAAAAGAGCAAATGAAGGAAATATATTTTTAAAAGAAGGCAAAAGGAAGACAGACACAGGAAAATGTCTTTATGCTCGAAGCTTCCTCACTTCATATTGCTCACACTAACAGTCCCATTTTGCCCTTCTCACCATTGTCCTCCTCCCATGTTCCCAGATCATACAGCAGGGTTTCTGGTTATTTCCTCAGCCACCACAAAACTGGACCACGGGTGCAAAGAGCAGTCTGCAAACATCCACGAAGAACCCAGTTCCATATTATCACCACATACCCTAACCAGGGGGGTCCCAGAACTCGAGAACGGTATTGTGCCACCCCCCTTTCTTCCTTATGCGATCTAGCATGGAATGGACATCTGCCAAAATACACAGGACACTTTCCTTTACTGTGAGCTCATTTCTGAATGGGAAATAAAACAAAATTGCGAAAAACACAGCACTGGATACATTATTCATTATACCAGTATCGTGGTTTATTTATAACCATTATTATCCAATTTCCATTCATTGTTTCTTACGTGTTTACAATCATCCGTTGAGAGTTCAATTTGTGTTACACGCTACAAGACAAAGCCTCGGAGTTCGACTTTTTGATTTCAAATAAAAAATTGATTGAATTATGTGGAAAACATTAATAAATCAAATGAAATACCAACTTACCAATTAACTCATAACCGTTCTCTTATCTCCGAGATAAAGCCAAAGTTTGATTTAGTAGTCAGAAGCCCAGATGGAACAATCCAATTATCAGTAATGATATTGAAGCTGAGTGAGTGGCTTGAAAAATACATAAACTCTAACAAGGTTACCCCAAAGTAGTTTGGATTAATTAGTTTAAATTGTTTGTCCATAAATGTTGACCTTCCAGTAATGTCAAGACTCAATTACAACATCACTCCCACTCTGGTGTAGTGTCCCACCTGACAGAGTTTCCCATTTAAAAAACGGCAGTTAGAGCAGTTAAAACCTACATTTTAAAGACAGCTATACTGAGCACTCTGAGTCGACATCCTCAGCGGCGCACTTCAGATATCGAGCCGAGCACTCTTAATTACTCGCCGCAGTAAATTATTTGAAATAATGCCCTCCTGAAGAGTCCTGTTAAACCAGGCCTGTGTCTCAGCTAGGGTTTTAAAAACACTCACAGCGCCAGGTTCGCTCTGCAACCTAATCAGACTCGCTGCTCTTTTTGTTGCGGGCAGGGATGGGGTTGGAGCGGAGAGGTGGGCAGGCTGGATAGCTTCATCTACAGGGCACGGGTCAATGGGCATTCATGCCCATTTCATAGAGAGGCTTATTTCAAAGCCGGACGGTGTACCACCTTGCTCGACTTGTTGGGGAGGATGAGGGCACTTGCTTGCGATGGCAGGCTGGTCAGTCCTCAGTCACACACCCATGCGGGAGCCTCGCAAGTCAACGTGGGCTTGGGATTCGGATGGAACGGCATAATTTCCCCCCTGCTGGCGACTCACACTGACCACAACAAGACGGACAACAGACGACACAATGTTTGATCTTTCTATTTTACTTCTTTTTCTCTCCCGCTCCATAAAACGTTCGGAGGCCGGGGTCCTCTGGGGAACGAAGTTGCCCGTGGGCCTTTCTGCCTCCGTGGCTGCAGCTTAGCAAACTTTACGGCCAGTCGAGCCACCGAGCAGTTGAGCCCATTTGCCGGGCAACAGTGGAGCTTTGTGGTGTGCCGCCCAGTTGACAGTAAGTTATGAGCCCTTTGTGAGCACAGGGGAAGGAAAACAGAGATCGGAATTTGGCAGGAAAATATAATACAGAATTCTCCTGTCTGTGGAACCTGAATTTTTTGCGGAAACAATCAAGCATTGTTGGGGGAAAGAAAAGCAAGCCTGACAGATGAAATATAGCGGGGGCCCCCTTTTAGGAAAACAGTAAACAAAGCGCCATTCAGGCCAGGTCCCTCCTGCCATTTATAAAGATAGTTTCTTCTATGCGGCTGGGGAGTCTACAGCGAAGAGCTCGGACTCAACAAATCAAGTGTAAAATCTCCCACAGTCCGCGCTGAGCCGAGCGGCAGAGAGCCACGAGAATGCCAAAGAGAGTGAGCGCAAGAGCGAGAGAGGAAAGCGGGAGCTCACAAGTTTCTCTGTTTCCGAGCGAGATACAATGAGTTGACGGGAGCTGGGGGGGGGGGGGGGACGAAGAAGGGGAAAAAGGATGAAGAAAAGGGGGCCCTGAAAAACTCTAAAGGGCTCGCCAAAAAGCGGGAACAATGGTTAATTATGAAGGAAAAATTTCGCCGGGGATGGAGAAGGAGAGGGACACTGGAGATGGCAGAATATGAAAGGAAGCGGCTATTCTGCGCGGCTGCTGGAGAACTGTGCTCTCCGTCTTCGCCGGCAGACCTCGTGAGGTCATCATTGGCAGCCGGCGCCCAGAAAATCTCGGGCTGGTACAACTGTCGTTGGGACATCTGGAATGTCGCGCACAGTGGCCTGCTTTCTCCACGGCCATCCTAATTCCTTTCTCTTCCAAAAATAGGAGACTTTCTCCAAGCGCTGGTTGCCCAAATTGGAAAATTTGCTGCAAATAACAAGAGAAAAGCAGTTTTTGTTCCCTTTCATTTTCATCGCACAAATGAATTGCTGTGGAGGAGAAAATGGAGGAAATTACCTTCAACACTGCTTTGATTAAACGGCTCTATTATTGGCTTTAGATGGACAACAGCCTGTTAGTTTCAACCTGCCCCCACCCATCATTGCTGTGCTTTTTTTTTGGTTCATATCGCAAGACTTTGTCGGATAAAAACATAGAGTCACAGTATGGGTTCAGTGTATCTTCGTGGACTCTCTATGGTGTATTCAAATGGAAGTCTGATGACTGGCAATGGGAAGGACAGCAGACGGAGATACATGACGGATGTTCGGAAGTTGGCCGTTTCACATGGCATACGAATTGGAAAATCAAAACAGAGGTAGCTCATTTGCTCCACCCAGACGAACCCATGTAAAAAGGGCCAACCAGACCACACCTTGAAGATTTATGATTAAGCCTTATTATGTTGGGAAACTGACACTGATTGCCGATTTAAACCGCTGAAACCAGTTCAGCTGCTCCTGTTGAATGAGAAGCATGGTCAACGGTGTGTAGCAATGTGACAGGTTGTGTGGGGGCAGGAGAAAAGGAAGCGAATCACTAAATGAGTGCCAGGCACCCGGGTCCATTCGGAGCTGGTTAAGGGCACAGCTGAGACTGACAGGTGATGTGCAGAAGAGCAGGAAAGGGCAAGGCAGAAGGACTCCTAAAAACAAGAACAGTTCTTTTTGCCATCGATCTGAGTAATTGCCCCAAAATTTGGTTCACTGAGGACGTGTGCAGGCCACGGGTTTAGCAATGCTAAGCGGGTTTCTGTTCACGGACCTGCACCGGAAACCACTAAAACTGAATGTGAAACGCGCGCTAATAAAATCGAATGGCTGACAGACGTGGCTGAACATGAAAAACGTGTAGCTATCCACTTTTGAGGCCGGAGACATGACTGAATTAGCCAGTGGTAGCGAAAATGTTGGACTCTGGTCTGGTAGTAATCGTTAAAATGGATAAATTCCTTTTCAAAAATGAAAGATTGAATAAGTAATAATAATAATGACAAATAACTGAAAATACTGTATAACATGGGGAATAACATTCAAGTTTCGGGGAAGAGTGACTCATAAAAGTTGTCGCAGGTTTCAGCAGAGGTGAAACATGTTTTGAGTTACGCCAACAATATGTCGAAAAACTGCAGCCTCGAGAAAAGAGGCAGGGAATTTGCCCTTTTTTGTCTAATATATTCATATTCAGAAAGACAGTCTGTCAGAGACAGAGGCCTGTATCCAGGAACACCATTGTTGACTAACACCTACTGTGATGCTTTTTTTTCCTGGCGAAGGCACGATGGCTTTCATCATACTCGACTCTCACAATGAAATAATCAACCGAATCACTTTCTTCAAAACCACAAGCGCACAACGCTGTTTTCCAACAGCAGCCGCAAGCCTCCACTGCCCGTTCCCAGGAATCTCGCAAGAAGTCGCCTCCGGCCAAAGAGGAATTGAAAATAATCTGGTAATCTCAGACTGCTCCTCCATATTCCCCCTGTCATGCCCGCACAAAGGGCGCCTTTGAGGCAGCAATGCGCGTTAAGGTTTACTTAAATGGACGCCGAAACTCACAATCGCAAAATCAATCAAAAGCATATTAAACTAATAAATTCCTGCTGCGACAGAAGACTCTTAAAGGGTTCCATCAAAAAGCGACTCTCCAGTTACCATCTGCGCTGCTGGAGAACAGCTGCGAACCTGACATTTCTGCACCAGAAATGCAGCACTCTCAGCAAAGGCCTAGGTGAGGTCTTTGTCTCGAACATGAGCAGAATTTCGCTATCTAAATCTCGCGAATTACAAATTGCCGCGAAACGCATAGAGTAAAACACGGAAAGAACTGAAGAATGACTGGTTTTCGAAAAATAATCGCTGGGAATAATGCCTGATGGAAGATGCGACAAAAGAAATAGAAGAAGAAAAGGTAACACTGCACACATTCACAGGCACAAGAAAGCAGAAGAGGAGTTATCTCCCAGCAGCCGATCTTTGGTTATACTGTCTCCGTCTGACTCAAATAGACTTAAATAACCAAGGCAAACAGACAAAGGCAAATAGCTAGTGAAGGCCAAACAAATATTTGATAAGTGGAAAGAGACTGTTGCTGTTCTGTATGTGTGGCTCACCAATGGTTCCATGCAACACGCCTCACCTCCCCTCCTGCCTCCTTCTCTTACTCTCTGAGTTCGAGGCAACAGATGTGTCTTTCGCAGCCTGCAGAAAGTAAGTGTGTGTGTGTGTGTGTGTGTGTGTGTGTGTGTGTGTGTGTGTGTGTGAGTGCATGCGCAACCAATCTGCAAACAATAGCAGGCCACTGACAAAGGTCATCTTTTGCAATCCGGCGGCCCGCAATGGGAGGCGCTCAGACAGGGTAGGCAGGTCCACAAGGCGTGCAGAGTCCCAGCTCAGAACCTGAGCCCGATCCCTCTCTGCCAACAGGGCAACCACTACGATGCCATTCAAACGTGTAAATAAGCCACTTACACAAGTTTAACCATCCTCTGTGACCTTACCTTAACTTAACAGTTGGTGTAAACAAGTCCAATCCTATTACCTTAATAATATATATGGAGCAGCATGCAGAATCCAAAGGCCTGGCCTCTAAAGCCTTTTCTAAGTCTTAAATACCGCAATCAGCCCTCACCGGCACACAGCTAGAACTTCTCCTGGACTCTACATGACTGCTGCCAACACAGAATAAAAGCCAAAAAAATTATTTTCTGGGAGGCAAAACTGGACAAGAATACAGAGATAAGATACTGTACCAGTCAAAAGTTTAAGTACACCTGGTGAAGAACAGGCTTATCAGGACCATCCATGCCTTTAATTGTATAACTCTACATTAATGAAAATGAAAAATTCATACATGTCGATAAAATGGTCACCCAAAGAAAATTTGTACAATGTAAACTGTTTTGAAAAAAAAAAAAGTTTCCATTGTTTGTCCATTCCACTGTACTCGAGTGTTAGCGGCCTACAATAAAGTTTATTTAAAATTTAATATATAACCAATGCAATTTTTTTGGGTAACACAATGCTATCAGGAAACACTGAGCTATTGCACAACATCTTAAGATCTAAAAGAGTAGATCTTAAATTATACACATTTTAAATATCTATTTAAAAAGTGTAGGCAGAGAAAAAGATTATGGCACTCTAAATAATACAAATAAAATTATCCTTGTCACATCAGTTTTACACATTCTTGACAACATAAAGCCCACAGACAAAGTGACATTAAATAAATCATTATGGCTCATTAATTATATCTGAGGTTGGAACCCCTGAAAACTTATCATATTTATATTTGCTCCACATTTGAGTTTTTATTCATCACCTTTCTGCAGAGACTTGCTTCTATGAAATTAAATAAAACTGTAAGAAAAAACAGAACACAGCTTGGAGAGAGCAAAGTGAGCAGCGCATAATCAGACAATTATTAACAGAGAGTAATAAGGGCTTCAGGGAATACTACATTGTGTGACACATAAAAATGTACATACATAAAAAAAAAAAAAACTTTTCATATGGATGAGAAAATGTATGACTAACTGACAGCCATGTTAACACAACAAGCAAGAAGTGAGGACTAAAACCATGAAAGGATCTCTTGGAGCCTGTTTACAGATTTCTGGGGGAGTAAACATCACTACCCACCCCTTAAAGACAGTGCAAAAGGCCTGGGGGACTTACTGAGAATCCACAAATATTGTAGGTGCCACATAATTATCACTCTGGAGACTGTGAGATTCTTAAGTTCAAATTAAATTATTATTTTGCTTAATATTCTCTCATTTCAGCCACTGCAAAGCAAAGACTTACCCCCCACGCTCACCCCTACAGTAACAAACACATGAAAATAACAAAATCCTTTTCTTCTCCTGTTCAGCCCCTGTATTATTTAATACAATGCATTCTAAAAGGAAACAAATAACAACTGTTATTCAATTATTCAACGATATGAAAACATAATGTCTGCAGATGGCCTCGCGCATTTATTCCAGTGTCAACAGCAAAGGGGGGCTCTTTTTAGTGTAAATATTTAACACGCTGCCTTTTAACATGAATACAATGCAAAAGGCGTGCGAGGAAAATGCAGGCCAGAAAAGGTGTTTCACTCCTTAACAGCGATTTGTGGAGATTGTGTGTACACTAAAATAGAGAAAGTACAGAAGAATATTTTAAGGAAATAAAACGTGCAGCTTTTAAAAAAATAATAAATTATGTAGTAATAAATACATCCACAACTGTGAGTGATGTCCCGTGTATACTGTATTTTGAATATGAAATATTTTTATATCCATGTGTGGCCATTCCTAAAGTTCCTATGTCTAGCCACGGCACCATTCTTCATTGCCGTGGCAGCACAGGATGGGTCTATCATCACACATGCTATAAATAACACTAAAGGGCCTTTTAATTAAACAACTAAGCCGACAAAGAACATCAAAATGACGCTGCTTTCATATTCACCTGAAAACCGGCAGACGTTCAGAGAGGGTCATAAGCAACGTGGCTTCACGCACCCTTCCTGGGCTCGTCGCAGTAGTTCGGTCTCAAAAACTTTCCAGATCCTCCAGCTCGTTCCCATGTTTCTCTTTTTCTTGATGCAGAGCTAATGAATGTAAGCAAGCGTGACTTTCTTCACTTTACTTACTTGCTTCAATGAAGTTCTTTGCTGTCCGAATCACTCCGTTATTGGCATTGTGCTTGTTTGTTATGGTGGACGCAGGGTCCAATATTTCTAAAAGACCCCATTCTGATAAAGTAAAAATCTATAGGTTGACTCATCATTCCATCCCTCCATCATCAATAATCACTTGTCCACTGCAGGGTCATGGTGATCCAGATTCTATCCCAGAAACACAGGGCGTGAGACAGGATATACCCTGCATGGAACGTCAGTAATCTTTAGGCCAGCTAAATTGATTTGTACAGTTTGCGCTGAACATAATAAACCCATCTCTTGCTAGTAAGGAAAAAACCATCACAAGCTAAGATGTGATAAGATGGGGGGGGGAGCACAGCATTATTTAGCTCATGATCAGTCCCAGCAGCATGGGTGGGGGGGTCCATACTGTTTACAAAAGAAGTGGTCATAGGATCCCCCCCTCCAGCCCACCCTGTCATCCCCCATGTCCTGTCCACCAACTCCACAAGGTCCCCCACAAGGTCTCAATTAGATGGGACTTCACGGGCGCACTTCCTGTTGAATAAAGCCGCAGCACTCAGAAACAAGGCAGATCATAATGTGCCTGTGTAATTTTTAATTAAGTTCTCCCTTAGTGGCTGCTATTATCTCTGACTAATGGCATACACCGGCCTCTCTCTCATTACCGGAGTGGGTTTTAACTGGGCCACTTGTTTGATACAGTTGGAGTTAATGCTCTATGAATATGTTACCAAGAGTCATCAGGTTTCGCCGGGTGTCTAGTGATCTGAATACTCAATAACTTCCGTAATTACATGCACAATTCATCAGATCCTATCTGATTGCCAGGGAAGGGGAGGGGGGGGTGTGAGAGCGGAGAGGTCTGATTCCTGGAGGACCGAAGTCTTAATCAGAAAACTAACATTATGGCTGGCACTAATTGAAATCTAAATTGAGAGGCTTGGTTCAGAGGGAAAGTGTCGGGCAAGGGAGAGGGGGTGAGCAGGCTGATGGAGAACCTCAGGACCGAGGGGATGCGGCAAGAGTGAAAGCTAAGCCCGGTCGGTGGAGAGCTGGCTAATGGGGAGGCATGGTAAGAAAAGGGGGCAGTGGATGGATTCTTTGTGGGATGAAGGGAAGCATGTTAGGGGCAGATGTTTGCCTCTGCAGCACTTGCCCCACGTGGCACTTAGGTTGGACCACACACGTGCGCTGCGTTTGGAGCAAAGCCCAGTGGTTCAGCAAATGCAAGGGCAGAACGCAAGGCCTCCTCTACACAATCTGTTGGTGAACATGTGCTTGGTTCGTTTTTTTTTCTGGAAGGGCATGTTTCAGGGGAAGCCGGTTGATTCTGCCTCCGTGTTCATTGTTCATTGTGCGCATGAATACGCTGTACATTACACAGGACATAAAGTCCCTCATTCACCTACATAGTCACTAATGCCTTTAGCTATATTTAAACCTTTCTCGTGCGGCTGAGAGCAACTTGGTCTCACTGAATCATGTGTTTTGTTGGAAAAATTTCCACACATCTTAAATGATATACACATGAAAAAATACAGCTTTTTACCATGCGGTACCACCTGCAGTCCCCATCTAGGACTCTGCTTGTGTTTTTATAACTGAAGAGATGCTGTTTTTTTATCCTTGTAACAAAGTTTATCAAATTAAAGATAATCGTATTTTTAGGACTTACAGGGCTGAAAATGACCCGGTAGATACTTCAGAGACTTTAAAAAAATTATCGCTTTAAGAATGTCATGAACTGGCATTTAAAATTTTCGCCTTCATCATACAAGCCATTCACCCCGAAGAAATATCTGGGAGGTTTCATAGGTTTCATTCATGTACTTTCATAGGACAAAGCAAGTCAGTTCCAGTCTGAAAGCACCAGATGTTTTTCAAATTTAATTTTACCCTTCCTCACGTCTTTGCTTCCAGGACGTGCTCTGACCCTGCGCTGGACCAGCCGTTAGTAAAAGTGGAAAAAAATTAGGGACATATACACCCACGTAATCACTTATTGTTCATACAATCAAACCAAGCAGCAGTTGTTGGTGCTGCTGCAGTGCAGTTGTCACCTGGATCAGGTTCTGAAGATGTTTTTTTTTGAACAGTGGGGAAACACTTGGGTCTTTCTTCCATCAGTATCCCTCTTCATGCCCACTGCATGGAGTGGTCCCCTGTTCGGCACAACCAGCACCCCTGCCCCCATCCTCCATACCCCAAACTCAGCCCCCTCTTTCCAGCCAGTGGATTAATATTCAGCTCTCAATAACAGTTAATTAGTAATGCCAAATTCATTAACCCATGGCGCTGCTACACTGGCCTGTGCCATAAATTAGCCTAATGTGAGCAGACATATTCCACTTGCAATAAGGGACATAAAACGTGAGGAGAAACACATATGGCTGTAGATCACGGGTCATAATAACTTTGCAGTAGTTTTAGCGGGAATGGAGTTCATTTCCCACAAATCCAGCGCTAAGATGTTCAGCAGGCATGACTGCTAACGATGGAAAATAATTTATTAAATTTAATTTAATTACGAAAGTCAAAGAGGCTTGGGCAATACTGGAACAACGAGCAGAATTTGCTGAAAAGTTTTAGGGGGACAAAATTGTGCAAGTTTATTAAAAATCTTAGCTCATTGCTATATTTTATTTGTAAGTATAAATACGATAAATACACTAGCTACCAGTTTTCACGTATAGCAGAAATATAGTAACGACAGGTTTCTTTCCAGAGCTGCTACAAGGAAAAGCCCAAAACTGATGAAGACTACACGGACGGCATCTGACCACACTTCCTAACAGGTGATGTTATTATAAATCTCATCTCTGTTTATCTCGACTCCGGTAACGTAGATACCAGCTGAACGATGTGCTTCCCCCTCCTCTGAACTGGGTTATTCTTGCTCTTGCTTTGTCTCGCACCTCCATTTCTGACTGTTTCAAATGGCCAAGCCGCAGGTATTCAGTTCACCGTCTGGCATGACTGTGGGGAACAAATGGAAGCACAAAACAAACTGCTATTGTAAATGGGGACAACGACCTTTGGTGTCCTTGGATTACGTGGTGACCTTTCATCTCTCCCTATCCCCCAGTGGTCTCGCCTAACAACTCGCACCACAGAGCCTATTAGGGCTGGATTCCACTTTGTTGTTTAAAAAGGGTCCAGTCCTTTCAGAACAGCCTCTTTCTCTTTTCCATTTTTTTTTAAGCCAAGGTAGTGAAGGAACACAAGTCCATTGTTCCCTCGCAGATGGAAGTTGGAGTTACTACGGCAACAGCTCTAATCCTTCTTTTTACCACCTTTCCTCATATTATTGGCCGATCAAGTGCTACCTTTTAACTCATGAGCCAGAGAACCGGTACCAGACCCCCCCCACATCTCTACTAATTAGCCATGATTTTTGCCATATAGACAACATGATGAGCTAATCGAAATTTGCTAAATAATGACGTACTGCCTGCAACTATTCCTTCTCCTGAGGCCTAGTCTAAGAATAACAATAATGAGACCATTATCGAGAGGCAGACATTAAAATGCTGCCCCGTCAGGAAACAGAGGGTGTAATTGTTCTGGTGTTGTCCACACAATCAACAACCTATTGTCACACAACTTGAAACATAAAGGAGCAGAGAATGGCTGCCATAATGATTGGTCTGTGCTGCCACATGGGTCCATCTAGAATTGTCTTACAGAGAAAGTCCTTGATAGACTGCTGATTTGATGAAAGGGATGTGGTGGAAGACAACTGTCTGGATCTTAAAAAAATGGCCTTTTCTCTTTTTGTCTGTCTCCGCGCTCCCTCAAATAAATGCTGGGTTGCCACGGCCCAGGAGCCTTTCACATGGTGAAAGGTTTCATCCGCACCAGACAACCCTTTGGGCCTAGTGTCGCCCCAGCGCTGAGGCCATGAGCGGCCCAGGTTAAAACAGCCTGATTCTTACACATTTATGAGCCAGGGGGGTGGTGGGGAGAGATCAGACAACAGTTCTCTAGACGGCTGATGTCTGCCACACAAGAAGTACCCACACTTATAAATCCCAATGTGGTAGAGAGTGGTGACTTTCATGAAACGGAATACAGTACGTTCATAATGAAATAAGAAACACGCTGACAGCAGGACACAGTTTATATAAATAAGCAATTATTTTCAATGACCACAAGGAGGAGGACGATTGCTAAATTATCTATTTAAATTGTAAAACTTATTTATCATCCGAATCCATTAATCCACACCATGGTAAAAGAAACATTCAGTTTAAAACAAACTTGCCGTAGGAATCTTCATGTACATTAATGGAGGACGAGGCAAATTAAAGTGATGTATCTCATAATTTTTTCTAAATTTAGCAGATGAAAAGAAAACAGGTTTTGGCTCACCATGGAGATGCGCCTTTCGATTGCACTCGGTTGCGAAGAGGTGAAAGCTGCTGAGTGTGTGTGTGTGTGTGTGTGTGTGTGTGTGTGTGTGTGTGTGTGTGTGTGTGTGTGTGTGTGGGGGGGGGGGGGCAGTGCGCTAAGTGGGCCCCTTTGCCTAGTCAACCTTCAGTGGGCTTAATTTATCTTCATCTTGTTAGGCTAAATTAATTAACAATCTCAGTGTTACGCACTTTCTCTTTTCATTATATCAAATAATGGCAAGAATGTCAGGAAAGGTCTTCGCCGGTGGGATAAGGGTATGATTGTGTGTGGAAAAATGGACATTTCTCTCTCTCGGTCCTGAGTCTTTCATGACACATGTTTTGCTCTGGCAATTTTTCAGGGCAAAAAAATTAAAATGTGCTCCATCTGTTTTCAATTGCTTTTCCTAACTCCAGACTTTCAACTGACTACATGGAAAGTCTTATTTTCTGTTTGTTTATCATATACAGTATTCATATTGTGCTCTAGCATTTTTGTATGAATCATTTATGCAGGAAATTTGCATAAAATGACATCAGATATTTTTTGACCCTTTAGGGAACATGCTTTTCATTTATTTCTTGTCCGTTTATAGCCGTCAGATTGACATCTAGAGTGTGACGCTCAAAATAATAGTCATCTCTTGCTTGTTGTATGTATAATATGAAACAATGAGTGAAAAAAGCTTCTGCACAAAAACTTCTTGTAAAGTTCACTTCTTAAAAATTAATGCTCATTTGTTAATGCTAACAACACTTTCATAACCCATAGTGTGAGATTTTTCCACACTTTCGAGACCACGATGCCATTTAAACAAATTCCATAAAATTGTCTGAAGGTGTTCAAAACCATTAAAGAGGACTGGAAAACAAAAGGGATTTAAAAATTTACAAATGTGAAGAACTTGCCCTTCAGTTCTCAGAATGTGGACTTGTCTCAAGATTCATCATATTAGTCTGCAGTACATACATACGCATCATTTTGATGGATAAAATTGGCCCCGGCATGTAAAGCTGTGACTCACAACTAAAACAATGACCCCATTTTTTGATGGAAATGATTGTCTCAGGAAATTCTCTCCTTTTTCCACACTGACACTCAGTGATGGACACCAGTGGAGGGGAAAAAAGCAATAGTCTCCTCAAGTCATTCCAGGAATACGCCCATTCCACTGTCTCAGGCTAAGAGCCCCATCGACGGGTGGAGCCAACATGAGAGCATCATACAGAAATAGATGTATTAATTGTTCCAAGAGAGGCAAAGTTGCTGCTTTTTCGTAATTGCTCTAACAGAGCTCCGTCTGACCTGAGCCCACTGTTCCGTACAAGACAACACCATGACAATCTGTATTGCGCCTTTTTTCTGCCCCAGTGACACACAGATCCAGACAGAGGGATTGAAAAAGTCCCCCTCTCTCCGTTATTCTCTCTTTCCATCTCAGTATCCCCTTCCTCCCCGAATACAATAAACAGTGGCAGGGGAAAAGGACGAAATGTGGGGCAAAGCCGCTCTTTAATCTTGGCTGGATTGCCGAGGCCTTCCTCCACAATCCCCTAGGACTGTGCGTGATCCCTCTCTGCTGGCGTTTCCCATTTAATTAAAACCGACATTGACAGAAGGATGTGGATTAGCACCGTAATGATGCATTTACTTAGATTAATCACAGCCTTGTCGCTGAGTAACGACTTCGACAAAGAACAAAAGGAAACTGTTATGGAACAGGCCTCAGACCAGTCAAGGGTCAAAAACACAGTTTTTTACTCCTCCATCTTGCTTCTGTCAGACCGGGTCTTCAGAAGGCCATATTGGGAGAATTACTGATGAGTTTAACAGGTGTTGGATTTCAGTTCTCTCTCTTAATTCATCTAAAACATTTGAGGACCAAAGAGGTTTGCCCTCAACAGGTGCCAGGAGCCAAACCCAACCCTCCACTCTTCAGCATTATGGAGAAGATAGCTGTGGAATAAGGATGACAAAGGGACAGTAATCCAACACATGATGCTCATTTATCTTTTATCTTCCAGCCAGAGTCAGAGTCGTTTATTTGTCATTTGCACAGTTACACTGGGTACACTGGGCACTGAAATGCTTATGACAAGGCTCAGATTCAGACATTAGGTGGCCAAGGTACGACAGTGACACTTGCACTCTGCCGTGACTGTGTCTACCTCAGGTTCACTTCCAGTGGTCGTTCTGGAGTACAAGTCTACATTTGATTTATAATAAGGTGTTTTAAGAGCAATAAATATATACAAATAGAAGGTTTTCATCTTTAATTTTATGCTTGTTTGTGTATTTGGTTTAATCTCCGACTATGTGTCCCCATACCAAAATTAATTATCCTAAATATGGCAGATAAGCAAAGATTATCCATTAATCTGGGAATCATTTAAGAGAAGATCTTTGAAACAGGTCTGATATCTACAGCTTGCCAAGCAAGAACATCTTGCAGATTCTGTCTTTCTAGAGTATCACCTGTAACCCTGGCCCACCCCACTCCAACATCCATAAGATCCCAAGAGTTGGCTTATGGTACACATACTGACATGGTTCGAACGTTACTGCCCACTTAATCTGCAGAACGTTCAGGGGCTGGGGTAAACCGGGCATCAGTAATTTTCAAAAGATATGCAGCTCAGTCACTTCCAGCTTTCCAAATTCAAAATGCTATTGAGGGGACAGCTCTGCGCCCCGCTCTCTCACGTTGCAATAAAAGGAAGCTGTTAGCGAGGTGTGTGGAGTTCCATGTCTTTAGGGCATGGATTCATTCCACCTCCATGTCACTGCCAAGACAACATGTCCAAATATTTCCACAGGTTCCTCCCAAGGGGAACGTGGCTGTCGACAAGGAGGACAGCCACGAAAAGTGAAAAGGGAGTGAAAAGTCCCTTCCTGGACCCATGTGGGAAGAACCAAGCAAGATGCTAAACCATAAAATGAGTCATTTGTATTTGTCATACTTTTTACAGAGTGCGTTGGTTGAAATTTGTTGGATCATTACTGATTGCTGGTACACATAACTGGTTGGTATTTGCCACTACTGGTTGTCTGGTTCATTTGAACCATTCAAGACTATTAGACGTAGTGAGAAAATCTGAAAGTCGAAATAGGTATGGCTCCTGAAGACGCCTTTCATTGGCCTAAATCCCAGCTATGTCTGCTGTGTTACTTCGCCCTTTACATGATTAGGTTCAGACAGGTTCAAGAGGAACCTGCACAGGCCTAATCAAATAGATGACCCCCATTATACTTAAGCAATCAATTCACTGGGAGAAAGACCATGGCAGTATGAAAGAGGATCTATTAGGTTCAGCAAGGTTTGGCTGACAGCAGCTTTAAAAAGCAGATGCTGCTACTTTTAATGAGACACTGCTAATTAGGAATCAACACTCAAGCACTGGCAAGGTAACTCACAAGCAAGCTTTGGTTATACATACTGGTATTTATACCCTTCCAGTAATGGTGGCATGGGTCGCTAATCTGGATAATCGGCAAAAAGGATGTGTGTGTGTGTGTGGGGGGGGGGGGTTCGTACTGTCCTGCGTTTGTCTTGAAATGCAAGCAGAAGCATGTGATGGAAACACACAAGACTTAGAGAAATTCTCCTCATGGTCACCAGCTCCACTCCCTAGTACCTGTACCCAAGAACATTTATAGTTATTCACTTTATAACACTTTTCCTCATTTTTTACAATGTTAAGCTACCTTCAGCCATTTATTCAACAGGGTAATTTCTAGCAGAACAATTAAGGGTTACTAATTTGATCAAGATGGCTACAACAGAAGGTGGAATTTAAACCAGGGTCCTTTTAGGTCAAGGTTGCAGCTATAACCACTCTGCTGCTGTCTGACCACAAATTGTCATGAATGATTTGAACGACAGTCCTGCTTTACCCACTAACCAGCCAGATCATGAAATGCATCGTAGGAGACTGTTGCCTATGAGGTGGTGTGGAGCCGCTTTCAGTCTTCTTAATGGACCCCCATTCTCACACTCAGACACACAGCAGTGCCAGACTCTCTTCTACATCCCTATTGCTCAGACATCAAGGTTCAGGACTGCAGAAGTACGAGGAGTCCAATGAGTCTGATGCTCGAGACAACGCCAGATGGAAGTGACCTCTGCCATGTTCCTTTCTGTGACACCATGTAGGGTTCTGCTGCGGGCGAAATACCCAAAGATGCATGGCAACGCAGCATATACAGAAACACGCAGAACGGCAAGCGACTGAGGCTCATCTATCTGTTTTTTTAACACATTAGGTCTTTTTCTGTAAGAGCCCCACCCCTCTCCCCATCTCCTATATCATTAGCTGTAAGCCCTCTTCAAAAGAGCATCCATTTGCATACAGCACTGCCAGGCCCCAGCCCTGATGACATGTTTGCATTACACAGATGGTTTCTGGACCCAGTCCCTGAGGGTGGCGATGCTACGCGACCGGCCCGCGGTGGTCCAGCTGCAGCCCATGTGTGGCCGGCCCGCCATGGCTTCTGGGAGCCCGACCGCACAGGGGGCCTGCCGTTAGCCCCGCGCTGCCAAGGATGAGGGTGTGTGACCTTGAGGAAGGGAGGGGTGACCATGGTGCCAGCACTCACCCAGAGCCACTTGGGAACACACGTTTAGAAATTGTCCTGGGTAGGATCCCATTATCCCCTGTTGTCTGGCTTTTTCCTCCCTTCTGTTTTCTTTCAGTTATGACTAAAAAACCTGCCTTGGCTCGCAGCCACCTGCTCCGTTTCGCTTTCTTTTCCGTGTTCAGAGGACTCAAACAACAAATGAGAATCGCCTTCTTAAAAAAATCGCTAATCCATACATTCCCGATTAACTCTTGCAGGATTTTAAATTACTACAAAGAAAGCGTTCGCAATGAGGATGTCCTGGTTGCCTTTCTTCATAAGTACTTGAATGGAAATACTAAATGTACACACAGCAAGTGGTATCAGAAGACCATATTGCGATACACATACAGTGATACCATTTGGTTTCAGAGTGACTCTCACAGATGGCTCTCTGTGCTCATACCAGTCGACTCACACGAATAATGTAGAAGTCAAATCGAAAACTTGCCATATTTGACTGCCATATTTACGCACTGCAAGCACAGCAAGATTTTTCCATGCTTGACACACATAATGCACTGTCAATAGCATCAATGCTGGAAAATAAAAAAATCACACACACAATACAAAAAAGAGAGTGATTCACCTTTGAACTCCTTCAAAGTACTGGTACCATGTAGACAAAGCCACGGTGGAGGCCGAGGTGGACCAAAGGATGTGACACCATCCAGGCCACACAGCACTTAGCAGGAAAGCATCCTCATTCCCCACACTTCCACACCACCCCCAAAGGGCCCAGCCGAGACTTTTGACACTGCCAGGTGTCTGGGAAGGGGGAGGAGAGGGTTCAGGCTGCAGGCGGGTGGCACCAGCAACATGAGCACCACTGGAGTGACAACGTGAGAAAAATAAGAGCAAGGCGACATGGACTCAGTCAACCATGTCTCCTTACCATTCAGAGGGAGCATCTGAAAAAAGAACCTCTACCTCCTCTCTCTGTTTGTAAGGGCAACCGGAAGACAAAACACGCAACAAAAATGCAAACACCCTACGGAACAGAAATAAACACGTGCAACCTCGAACCCGAGAAAACAAATCTGTCAGCAACAGCTGTTGGGGAGAAATGGTGGTTTTGGCCACTGTGGCCCGCTATGTCTGCAGTTTAGTATGTACACAGTACACTGTATACCCAAAGCCACGGTCACGACCCAGATGAGGGTTACAGGATGGTCTCCAAACAAAAAAATATATGAGTGTTACAAGGGTTTATTTCACTGCCACAATATAAAGCATTAGTGAAATACTACTTACTGTAAAGTAGGTATGGATAATGAAGCATCCACATATGCTTTGTATCATTATGTTTAAGTCCGTTCACATCCAATACGTGCTCCTCAAGCAGACCAGCTTTTATTGAATTAAAAACTCACACAGATGTTCACAACTGCTGTAATGCACACATTTTATTTTCTATGAGATGTACGTCGCTTTGGAGAAAAGCATCTGCTAAATGAAAAAATAAAAGTGTAAGTCTTTATGTCTTGTTAAATCGATAAAATACATGAATGTGCACAAGGCATCGAAGCTATTGGTCATTAACACAGCATGTACCAGCATTTAGGGTCACCAGGTCAGGCCAACATTGTGTTCAAGGTGGCCACCAAAAATGTGTGGGAACCACTGCTGTAAGTGTGCCAGGAAATTTTTAAAAATTACACCGGACTTGTCCTTTCCCTGGAGCATCGCAGGAGCTCGTCATCATACGTGGAATCACTGGCACGCCCGTGAGCCGATTAGACCACCGATGTCTCAGTGGTGACAGTAATTAAACGTGAGCAATGACCATCTCCTTTCGTTAAGTGGAAGATGACATGGGGACCACTGGTGAAGAGAAGGCGCAAGCCCCCCAAGTAGGGTCGAATCATCAGAGAGGGGTGGGATTACTCCCAAGCAGATCGTCTCTCCCACACTGCATTACCTCATGCTCAGAAAGCTACCATAAGCTCGTTGGAGTAATGGAGACAACGGAAGGTCTCAAAAGAAGGTACGTGCGGTTTGGAGGCCGCATCAAGGAAAAAATGACTATGCCACGTTGTGTTTGTTCTTTTCCATGGAGCTAAAAAAAGGGGCCAAAAAGCTTATTTTTAGCTCAGGCCAAATTTCAAGGTCCACGGCACTGTAAGGAAAGGTGGGGGGGGCGAGCCACCAAGCACTCTGGCCCTTTGCAGAACTGGGGCCAGCCAGACTCCCGTCTCGACCCGCTCAACTCGCTCACCATCTGCGAGAAACGTGCTCCAGGAAAGTGGAACCACATGAAGGCAGCTAGTGCTGTTAACATGGCTTCTGGAGGTCCCAGCTGAGTGGTGAAGACCCCCAGCCAGGCCAGGATATGGCTGCTGACCCTGTCCTTGCATTCACAGGCCCTCTGGAGAGCCAGGAAGTCCCCTTCATGAAGGGCACACCAAGCAGGAGCTGGTATTAAGATCCTGTTGAACCCTCCCTTGGCCAACACGAAGATACTGGCTTAGAGCAACTGACTGAATCTCCCTCTGAACACACAGTGCTCTGAGTTCCCAGTGTAATTGCCCCGTCCTTAAGAAAATATGTCATATAGAGACAACCGCTGCGTCTTAATTTCAGTCAATTAATTAATCAATGATCCCAGGAGGCGGAGATTTATGGAGGGGATCTGACAGGAGGGAGGAGAAGACAGGGTCTTTATAAATGAGAGCAGAACTCACTTAAACGTGTTAAAGCATCAAGCGTTCTTACATTTTATAAGAAAAAAGCGAGAATGCCGCACACGGTATTTCTGAGTCACAGCTATTGGCAAGAGGAACAGCATCGCATAACAACAAAAGATTAACGCACACAAAAAGAATCAATTGTAAAAAAGAATTTAGTCTATTAAAATCTGTGTATTTTCCCGCCACAGGGGCCTTGGGAAGGGACAGCAGGAGACAGGCCTTGCTGTGGCCACGCTTATAGTCGGGTTCCCAGCAGATCAACTATTCTCACACACAGTGTGAGTTCAAATTGGAATTTCTTGAAAACTTTGTCTCCTCTTAACGATCAGGTTTTCTCTTACATATGCAATGACTGAATCCATCACAGAGCACATGGAAATATGAGTATGGTTAATGGAATAAAGCTTTTACATGAATCTGCAGGAGTTTCATTACATTAAAATATATTTATTATATTTTTGCATGAGTCCAGTCAACGTGTGCAGATATGACCAGAAGGCCAGCTGGAGGCATTGGGGGAGCAAAGCCCATTGGTTTATTGCATTCAAGGGGCATTTAACTTGATGTTTCCCAGTCGACGAGCTGAGGAGCACCCCATTCCCTTTCCCCAAGGAGGAAACGTCTCCATCATCAGCGAGGCATAGAATCACCTCCACCGTGACTGTCCCCGTCACATCTCCAGGATGTGAAAAAAAAAGCTGTGTTTAAAGCCGGCTGATGACAGTCTAATTAAATTAGCATTTCAGACCTCTCAGCTGAACGTGCAGAGGTGTGGAAGGGCTGCACGACAGGAGGCAGGAGGGTAGGGAGGGAGGGACCAATTCCACCAGGTCCGCTTTTAATCGAAATGCGCGCCGTGTCAGACACGCTCCTTCCACATGCCTGTTTCCTTGGGGCCAGGGAAGACTGGTCCAGCAGGCTGGCGACGAGACAGGTCCTGGTCTAGTTCTTGGCCTACAACAAATTACACCGACCCCAGGCCCCTCTCAATGTAAACTTTGCCCCTATCCCCACTACGCCACCACCTTTTCCTAACATCGCCAGAACAGCCCCCCCCCTACAATTCGCCCCTCCAACTCCAACGAAGCTGCCAGATCAGTAGTGAATTAATTTGTGTAAAGCTCTCCAACATTAGAAAGGTGTGTTGAAAGGTGTCTGCTCACATTTCAAATTAAACGCACTGCTGGTCAGCATTAGCACCTCGGTACCCCCCGCCCCCAGCCCCCCCAGCCCCCCCAGACACCCTCCTGCCTCCGACACTTGGGGGGCTGAGGAGGGTGCGCCTTCACCATTCACACTGGAATAATTAGAACATGTCAGGAAGAATTAATTTCCTCATTTTTCAAAAGGATACACAGAAATTACCATGTTATTATATGACAGGGTCCCAGAGAGGATTGTATTAAATTTAATTTCTAGCGCAGCCCACACAACAAATTAAAGCCATAAATAAGATGGAAGGAAGCGGGGCGCGGAGCATATGTTTATGGCAATGAGTGAAGCCAGGGGACCAGAAACAACTATCTTCATTTCATTTTATTTAAATCAGCCCGACAACGTGTGTCTGAATGACAGCGGCTGCTAATGGGCCCGAGATTAGAGGCTCCTTGATATTAGCCAGGAGACGCAGCCACTTAATAGGTGCAAAACAGAGCAACTTGGGCTACAGCGACCAGCAGAGTTGGGTTCCTCTCAGATCGCGGCATTGCCAAAGAGAAAGTTACAAAGAAAAAAAAAGACTGAAAAAAAGAATTCACGACACCAGAAAAAAATGACACCAAAAGCTAAGTTACAGCGATTAAGTCCCATAAGTTAATTCAGACAGCAACTGTCAAGTTCAGAGCAAAATCTCTGGTAAATATCTTTAATTGGACTTTGAGTCGACCGAGTTCCTCTGACACCAGTGGCACAAATCCGTGTTGTTGCTGCATAACGAGGAAAAAAAGAAGAAAAAAAGACTTGAGTCAATATTCATTCTAAGTTTTAAAGGGTTTAAATGGTAATTTCCATAAAACCATTCGTAGCTGCTTCCTCAAGAACCACAGTGGCCAGATGTACAGTGTTACTTCGTATTAGCAAAATAATACAGTAAAAGAGTAATAAGAGAATATTGGAAGAACCATTTTCGATCTTAAACACCGTTGGCCCATCACTTTCCCAAAAGGAAAAGTGCGCCGGAAAATTATGAGGAAACAAAAAAATATGAATCACCGTCAAGTTAAATCTTCTTCTCACAAATCCAATTGTCCAGTCTAGTTAGAAAATACAGGTACTGTAAATAACTCCTGACAGGCTCTATGAATGAGCTATGTTTGGATATTGGGTCAAACAGGTGCCCAGACTAGGACACAAGGCACACATTCTTTTTCTAAATTTAACTAATTAGCATTCTTTAAAAAAGCCTTCTTCATACAACTCGCTGCAGTTACTCAACACATGCGTTCACAATTGACTTTCTCTTTCTGGGGAGATAAAGTGTTCACAAAAACACTATTATTTTCCCTGCATAAAACGACTCATCACTATGTGCCGGAATTATAACGATCTTACTACGAATCTGTAGTTATTACTTTAAACGGTGAGCAAAAAAATGAGTTTTATGATTTGGGGCAGCAGGTAACAGACTTAATAGAGCAGTCACCATGCAGTTTAAAGAGTTGGGTTTAAATATGAGCTCCCACTGTACTACTGTTGATCGAGACGCTTATCCTGAATCAAAACAGTAAAAACTACCCTGCTGTATAAATGGGTAAATCAGTCTACAAAGTAACACAGTGTACAAACCTAAAACTGTAAGTTACCTTGAACAAAGGTGTCAGATAAATCAATTAAAGTAATATTGAAGGGACTTTATGCAGAAAACATGTTAGTCAGTGACTAATTTTAAACTATCGTGGTCAAGGACCAGTTAGACTGCCCCCTTGTCCAAGGTCACTACCTTTCATCCCTCACCGGTGAGAAATCAAATCAATTTCAAATCAAGTAAAACCGTTATTAGCAACTGGAAACCGGCATATTATTAGGAACATAGTGGCAAAGCATTTCTGTCTATACCCTGATCAACCAGTTACACTGAGAGAAATAAAGAAACCACAGCAACATTAATGACACAGGTTGTGCCTTCGTTTAAACTAATGGCATGAGCATCGAAGCTTAACACAATATTTCCCACTCTTATTTTTCAAGTTGTTAAATTCAAATTTGTCTCTAAATTACATCTGACGCTACAGTGATAAGCTAATCTCTTTCACAAAAAACACGCACTGATATTTCGAAGAAGTGCATGATGAAGTGGGAAGAGCAGCAGCAGGAGCACTAGCTCTGCTATGGTAGGCTGACTTTGTGTGAATGGTGATTTGAAATGTCTGTTTTCACTATGAGTGCTCCTGCTCTTTTTGACTACTTGTTAAGAGGATTTCTGTGACTATCACTCCAAATCTGACTGTAATCTCAGATTGAATATTTTTTGTTCAGCATTTACATGGTGAAGAGGACAACGTGAATGAAAAGGGTTATTTGAGACTTGGCACCGATGACAAGGCAGTATTTCCAATTACTTAACTGTGTGCAGCTGACATAGGTTCAATGTTGAGACGGTAGACAGTGTTAGCATCCAAACATCTGCACTGATTCCCACAGTACCGTGATGCTGGGCTGTCCCCATCTTTGTCTAGCCAAATTGGTTCCCAGCAGCACCACAAGCCTCTGCCCTCCCACCAGTCTGAGGAGCACTTCTGAAGACCAAACACAGCAGGGACGTCCGGTACGGCCAATGCTAGAGAGTAATGTGCTTCAACACCCCCCACAAAATCTATTTCCACCGCTTTTTGAGGGATGTGTGCCCAGTCCAAGGGGGGACACGACTGTAGGATGGCAGACAAAGGCAATCCATGAATACAGAAGGAGACCCTAGACCCCCACCACAATGGTACCGGGAACCCAGCATTGGCCAGATGTTCCAACTCCTACACTGTTGGAGAAACACGCTGATTCCATTACAAACGGTGTCTGGAAACAATTAAAAAGCTCTTTAAAGAATCTTCTTTATTTCCAAAGTACACAAAATGAAACGGAAAAGATTGTCTAAAATACATTTTGTATACGGTGCTTCAATAATGCTTCATGTAGTGCTCTTCCAAACACAGGCTGCTGCTGCCGGTGCCATGGTTTCAGGCTCCCATCACCAGCCGTTTCCCCTCTCTCTCGCTGGGGACCAGCTACTCCATGAAGACATTCCACCCACACTTTCATCACCACCACACACACACACCCCTCCAGGTCCTGATTACACTCGTTAGCTTATTTCAATCAGACGCAGGGCACAAAGAAAAGAGTTTTTAAACTCTGGCAATGGCTGCCATTAGAGGCAAGCACTCCCC
This sequence comes from Scleropages formosus, assembly GCF_900964775.1. Classification (NCBI taxonomy): domain Eukaryota; kingdom Metazoa; phylum Chordata; class Actinopteri; order Osteoglossiformes; family Osteoglossidae; genus Scleropages; species Scleropages formosus. The sequence goes on from NC_041807.1 coordinate 9,428,375, forward strand.
CGGGTACCGCAAACTTTAAATAATTTGTGAATCAATTAGCCGACGACTCTCAACGTGACTGGGATTTCACACTCCTGGACCTGGTGCATTATCAGCTGGTGAGGATTCATGGCTTTTTAGGAGGAAAGTTCATAGCTGAACTCATTAATTTGTTTTACAGGACTTTTAGTTATGCTTTGCTCTCCACAGCTGGGGCAGCTGGAAGATTAATGAGATGTAGCTCCACCGTGTTCCCTGCCAAACATGGCTCATAGGTGAAATCGCGTTGTATAGGTTCCCCCCCCTTCCATCCAATAACGTTTGTCCCTTGAAAGGAATAAGGACAGCCAAGTTTATATTAGGTTTTATTCTGCAGAAAATTAAATAAAAGACATCAAACCATCAAAAAGATCATATATCTAATAATCCTTGCAGAAGGGGCACAGCCTTAGCCTTGACAGTTTGTTTCCAGGACATAAAGTCTTCAAGAGCTGACCCCATGACAGGGTAAACAAAGCAAGATCAGAGACTAATACCTGATTTGACATCAGAACCGTTCCTTTGACTAGCAGCTCTGACTCAACTTTGACTCGACCGTTTCAGCAGAACCGGGCTAAAATGTGTGGTAAAAGTAGTTGGATGCAACAAAAGGCTATGTTAGCTATGGCATAGCTCCAACAGCTGACTCTACGAAAAGCTCAGTCGTCACCTTGAAGTGACAATCTACGAAAGCTGGAAGGAGTGAACATGGAAGAAATGCGGCCAGTACCCCATCGCATGTGAGTTTCACAATCCAAACACGGTCTAAAGAGAGAAAAAGAGAGGTGCCAAGGAAGCATAAGCTGAAGTCATCATCACAAGTCTTAACACATCATCATAAGTTGCGAGTGTGGTGCATTGCCATGACATTTTTTTTCTGGGATTTTGTATCCGTCCTCTGCGTCTCCTTTCCAAGAAACATAATTTGTTGCGGTTGAATCTTTAACGAAACAATAATGAAATCTCAAGTTCCCTGGATCCTGATAAAATTACTGAATTTCAGAGGTTGATGAAATTAAAGTCCCACTTTGTGTGGTGTTCTCCTGTCCAAACTCTGCACCGCATAAGAGTCACTGGGAACGTACAGAAAAGTGTACATAATGAAGAGCGTACAAGATCATGCCCGAGAGTTATCCTCCGTCCTCACTGCATCTGTCTGAGTCCTTAAAGGACCCACTAAAAGGTCCTTTCCAGAAGGGACACATGCTTTCGGTGTGCCGAACTTCTCCCCAGAAGAGGGATGTTCACGGTATTCATCACCTCTCAGACCATGCAATCCCAACATATTCAGGAGCTTCCGAAAGAGTTCCCACAAGGGTGATTAGCCCCACATGACGTGATTATACACACGCGTTACAAGTTGTGCGTTACCAAAATTACTTGTCACCTAGTTTCGTGATTAATTAAATATGCAGATTAAACTTGTAAAAAAAATCTTGATTAATCAGCGGGAATTGCCTTGCTGATGTAAGTGGAAGAGGAAAAAAATCAAATGTTCCTTGGAACTTTCTAGAAACAAGTTTTAGTCTGGATGATACAAAGGTGCACAATGAGTCCTGGCAACTGTGCATCCTGCCAGGAACCTTTTTTTTTCTCCCTCAGACACATGCTTGGACAGCTTTCAGATGCCACCTCAATCTTAGGAACATTACCATCTCAGTTCCTAATCCGGTACAATCCTACTGTGATACCAAAAAATGCTAACCATAAAGTCTGCTGCCAAACCAAAGACGGCAAAGAGGAAATAGCAGCATGCCAGGTGTGGCTCTCTAACAGGTGCTCACCATAATTAGCAGCATTATGATCAGTGTAATGAGGCGGAGTTTGATAGTGTAACTAGAGTAGGTGCACAACATGCATGTTCCTTAGCCTATCGTAGTTCTTCGCTCCCCAACCACTTTTCCCACGTTTCACTTATTTACTTAGTCTGTTTTTAAGTTATTTATTGCTGTGTTATTGAGCTATTTTCTGGGACTAGTTATATGTGTCCTGCTGTAGCATCACGGAACTTCCTTCAGGATCAATAAAATTTCTATCTAAACCAAATGAAGACACGCCACGTAAGGAGTGAGAGGTTCAGAAATGTGGCAGCTACACGATGTGCTGAGTCACAAAACCACCAAAAACTCTCTTTTGACAGACATAGAGGAATCATTTTTCTCAAACAAGAATACAATAAGATTCACTAAGACAACCATCTCTTATGTGTTCACAGTTCAGAGCGCCATTTCTGAAGCAAGCCTTACTGAAATATTTGTCTTTTCAGTCTGCAAAAACAAACTATGGTTTTCAAAAGACATTGGAAACTGGCCAGCAACTGGAGTAAGTGATTAAAAACTGCTTTTATTGCATAAGCAACTGGTGGCAAAAACATTATTTATTACTGGTATTGTTTTCTGGTGAAGCACAAGAGTTATCTGCACGCAAAATGAAGAACATTTAATAAAGAATAAGGCATGTGTCATAATGGAAACACTGGACACAGTATGATGGCGTCAAGAAATTTAAAAAAAAAAAAAAAGCATAAAACCAGAATGTCTTTCCCCACCAGGCCAGCCAACACCACCATTACCCCGAGTGGCCGACCAGTTCGACATAGCTTCTGAACGTGGCCAAGGTGGGCTCACAGAGGTCGCACCCTCAATGATCGTTCGGCCTCTTCTGTCAGACGCGTGCCATGAAGCCAACCTTGAAACCTCCCTGAATTTGGCCGTGTTCAGGGTTCCGTAGCTGTCCAACTTAGCAGCACGAAACTGCCAGAGGCGAGGTGGGGTGGGGTGGGTTGGGGGGGTGCGGTGCGGTGAGAGACAGGTGTCTGTTTATCTAGTCTGGAGGCGGTGTTTGACGTTGAATCATGAGGATAAACCGCTGGCAGGACGACAAGGCAGTGAACTTTGAGGTAGGATATGCCTCCGCCGCCACGGGCTTTCATTACGCCAGTCCGACATGATTTTTTCCCCCCCATCCAGATTAATATAATTCCGTGCCGTTTCTGATGAAACCTCCCCTCACTGACATTTAAAGCAAGATTAATATAAAGTAAACTTTATTGGCTTTATTTGCCCAGTGTTACCTAAAACAACATTTTTCTAGATATGATCTTTATTAGTGGCAGAGAAAACTCCATTAAAGACAGTGTAGCCAGAGAGCAGAGGCTTCCCAAAGCACTGCCTGTGTCTCTTTAAAAGGCTCCTTTCTCCATTTCCTTACTGAATGCCCTTATTGAGTCGGCAGGCAGCCATAAACAGTCTATAACACGGGCCTACATTAGCATGAAGAATAGAATCAAAGGGGCTCTTCTATACGTGAAGATGGGGGCATTCACGGGGACTTATAAAGGCAGGTGTGTTCAGCGGCCAAAGAATCAACAAAGCCGAGGTCCGCCCAGGGCCCTAGCGGGCCCAAATATCCTCAGCGTGTAAATCCAGTGAAAGCAAGCGTGTAACTGTCACAAAGCCGCCTCAACGGGCACAGGCTGCTACCCCCGACCTAACAGTCCGGGAGAAAATAACATAGCTGCAATAAAATGTCAACCTCTGAAATCACATTGCATTTTCTTTATTTTACATCTGCAGAGTAAAAGTTGCGAAACTCACACTTTTCGGGGACAACGTATTTTGTTTTTGGGCATTTGTAAGGGCTTTATGATTGCCGCGAGATTTTTGGCAAACGTTTCAAGGAACGGCGTGGCGGCAACGCGCCGAAGAGAATGACAGAGAGCAGTGTGTCAGACAGTGCTTTGCTCCGTCCCTGAAAACGCGACACTTTTTCAGCCGTGAGTCAAGTGTGTTGCATAAAGACAGAACAGGGTACTTACAGAAACAGAGAGATTTCAGCCCCGGCACCCAGTGATCACTGCTTCGGCAATGTTGAACTCATGAAAATGACCTGTAGAGAAGCAGACAGAACAAATCAGCAACTTTCATTCGTACATAAATCAGGTCAAGAAGTCAGCCATGCAGCCCAGAGTTTAGTAACCATTATTTGGAGGCTTTTTTTCCCCCAAAGCAACTCACAATGTTGGATTTGTACACTAAGTTACTTACAATGATTTACCCATTTATATAGATGGGTCATTTGGACAGTATTAATTCAGGGCAAGTACCTTGATCAAGGCTACAACAGCAGGAGGTGAGGATTTGAACCCAGGACCTTTGACTGGAAGGTAATGGTGCTCACCACTACACTGCCTGCTACCGCATTTTTTTTATTTAGTCAGACAATGTATAAAAAAGGTCAGCAGAGAGAAGGATTTAATGTTTTCCTCCATGTTTTAAGTGATCAGTTGCTCTAAAAGAGCTGCCACATTTGAACCATTGATCAGACCAGGGTCAGTCTGTGGAATTCCATCTTCCCGTTTCAGCGCAGGGGCCTCCAAGACATGGCATTCCGTAAATCCTGACAGTGACCAGAAGGTACTGCTTTTCCTCAGCCAGGAGCAGAAAAGGAGAATGTCAGAAAAGGCCGCGGCTGGCACTCATTCAGGCACATAGCAGATGAAGTAAAACAGCGATTTTTTTTTACCGCACACAATTCTTAGACAATGTTTGGAATCGATGTCTCTCAAACCTCATTAATCTGTCCTTTGACCGTTTGATTCCACTGATGAATGTCTTCCACATGAAGCAGTTGTTTCATGTAATCTCTCTTTGAGACTGCACCACCGCTAATGATTTATTCAGTGATTCGCGCCGGTAGGCACAGCGACAGAAGTCCACCGACCTGGAGGTTTGCTGGGGGGAAATTCTGACAAACTGACGCTTTCTGTGCCTCTTTTTTTTTTCTAAATAATCGGCAGCGGCGACAACCTCGCAGTTAATCAAGCCTTCGTTTACATAAATATCAAGTGAGACCAGAAGAAAAAGAGGTCAGGCCTAAATGCACAGCGAGAATATCCACATAAAGCCTCACTGATGTTCATTTCCTGCATTATTATATATTTTAACAACAAGCTGGGATCTCATTAAGAGCTGATTTATTCCATTAGCCCGCTTCAGCGCCACCAATTAAACAAGGACAGAGGTTTTTAAGGTCATAGCTAATTGATCCGTGTGCAATTCGCACTACCTGGCTCCCCAGAGCCTGTGGGACCATCAGCCCCCGCGACAGGAAGAGGATAAACACATCAAACAAATACAGTGGCCAGTATCAAAGTTCAAATGACGTGTAAGCATGGGATAGAGGTTAATATAATGAGCCAGGGGGTGGGGGGTGGTCACACATAGAAATGAGTGTGCCAGCCTCCCAGGGCTTGAAGGGGTCGGTTCTATGACAACGATGCCAGCTGTGTATCAGTACCCACACATGCTGATCTTTATTATTATTGCTATTACTTTTTTCCTCGGATTCCCTCACACTGCCGTCACAAGGAGCCTACTGCATCTCACCCCTTTCACATCTGCTTTTATATGCGACAAATTCAGGTTAAGTACTTTTCTCAAGGATACTAGAGCTCGGCCCCTACTGGGACTGGAACCCCGAACCATCAGGGTATACGCTCACACTGAAACACATACTTCCCACACAAGTGGTGGAATGTGCTCTCATTTGCACGGTGCATACTCAGACACAGACACGCACACGAGAAACACAGCATCTCACCAACTCTTGTCGTGCCTTAATAAACAAAAGCAGTTTTAATTGCAGGGGGTAGAAATAACAAGGCTCTGAGCCTTTGATTTGCTGCTAATTGAGAACAATAAAGGAAACAAGAAGCATCAAAAAAATCTTGAGTCATAGTTTATTTAAACAATTTGTCTAGAAAAAACAATGAACATGAACAATAACAAGAGCAACCAAGTTAATAATAAAACAAATGGAATAATCCTGCAATTGAGCTTTATAGGATAAGAAAAAACCTACAGCGCCGGAATGCTGGCGAGGGGTAGCTGGTCTCCTGTCGGGGATTAGGCAAACGCACGCTGCAGAAACCACAATGGCAGAACCCCCCCAGACGCGCCCCTTCCCCTCCTCTAATTAGGCAATCATAGCTTCATTAAAGAGAATTCCAAATAATTCCAAGCTCATTTTATTAGTTTCCCAACAGTTTTATTGCCAAATCATTGTACCCACAATTACCGCGGCAGATTTTTCACGATGGCAGTTTTTTTCTTTCCGTAACTCGGTTGGCACAAAGGAGGGGGGCAGTGGCGAGAAGTGTGTTCCCCACCGCGATGCCTTTGGGGGACTGAACGAACACACACACAAAATATCTGGAAGAAACCCCACGGGCATCCAAACCCATAGGGGGCAACATACTGATTGCCGTTGATTATTCTTCAAATTAAAATGCCTCATAATTTAGATGTGGAGAAAAATGTGAAATAAACCAATGTAGTTTCCTCTTCTCTGAAATTCTGGTACCAGTGACTGCGCAAACAAAACAAAAACTAACTCATAGAAGATGTCTCAAAGAAGATACTGATCCATTTTATTCAGATCCAAATGATCGCACTGTACTTTGACTCCTCCCGCTGCACCACACCTCCACAAGTGCCATATTTCCATCCCCTCCAAAAAAGGCAGGAACATCACTGACCGAAAAACAGCGGAACGTGAGATGTGAAATGTGAAATGAGAAACTGAACATAAAATTTAGCATCGCAATCGCCCGCCCTTCTGTTTTTGTAACCTCTGTTAACATGGGATGTTCCCATATGTTACGTATTGTCGAAATGCCTCCTGGAATGATCATTTGCGAGTTGGTCCTGTTCCACGCAAGCAAAGGCTGCTCTACAACCATTGCCCCAGGACGAGCATCTGACGTTCCCTCCCAAATCAAATGAACCTTCAAATTCCAAGCATGTGTTCATCCACAGCAGAGGGGGTACGGCTTGATCTAATTACTCTGGTGCATAATGGAGCGCTGTGTCTGTGCCTATCATATGACAGCGGCTTCTGATCAATAGGCAACCTTCAGCATCAGCGTACAGCACAACACACCCCCTGATCGAGACGAGGCAGCGGGAGGACTACGTAGGCGGCCTTTTCAGTGGTCAGTGCGGAGGAACACAAAGGCAGAAGAACACAGTCCATGCAGCAGCCCAGGAAACGGAGGTTAGTTCACACCGGGGTTAGAATGCACAGAACACACGGCGCAAAGGAGGACAACGATCGACTTGATTTTTTTTCAATTTTTTTAACAAATACAAGCAAATCTCTCTGCAGTTGTTGCAGCTCAGCCGGTCCAGTCCAGTTCCTTCACGTGCCACTGTGTAAAACTGAACAGCCTCAAATTCCCCTCGGGCCGTATCTGCTAAATTAATATCCCCAACGCGCCATTCCTACTTTGGGCCATAGCGGACGCGACATGTAAAAAGAAGGGATTTCGCAGAAGTGGTTATTTCGACAATGGAGCCAATCTCTCCCATCAGCACCCGGTTGTTCCCCTACCCGAAGGAGGGTGGCTTATCGCCGTGGCGACAGCCGTGCAGCTGGGGTGGGGGCAAAGCATGTCAGCACCCAGGAGTGCAGCTGCTCTCCACAGAAGCCATCGTCAGCCCCAAGGTTGACAAAGCCAAGCGGAGTGGTGACTAACTGAGAGTGCAGCGGAAGGAAAGATGCAGTACAAGCCAGAGAGACCTCATCATTTACTTATTAAGCCACACACTTCTCCAAGGTGACTTACTACATTTTGCAACTGACAATGATTTCCCTAATTATACAGCTGGGTAATTTTTACTGGAGTAATACTTTACTCCAGGGAGCTGCAGCAGGATGTGGGACTTGAACGTGGAATGCTTGAGTGCAACGTGGTGACTCTAACCACTAGACCACTTATTGGCCATGACCGAGCGCTTTAGATGATGGCACAGCAAAACTAATCAAAACTCATTTTTATTTGGGTGGACTTAGAGTCATCTGGCTTGCTGGCGGGGAAAAGGCAGGGGCCTGGGGAAGAAGGTTCTGGAAGCTTGGCTGTGAGGGTGTGCAAAGACAGATGGGTGCCAATGGATTCTTCACTAGCCTGAAGAGTAGCAGCCTGTAACTGTACTACGGTAGCATAACTAACTGAGGGATGCAGACTGTCCCCGGAAGTACAGCGGAACCTCGGTTGGCGAACGTCTCTTTTTACGAATAATTCGGAGTACGAAGTGCAAATACGAAAAAAAAATGTTTCCGTATACGAAAGGTGGCTCGGAATAGGAACAGCACGCGAACAGCCTCAAGGCCGTCGAATTCGGTATTCGAACATTCAGTGCATATGAGTCTGTTGAGGAATAAAGGTATTCGTAAACTTCTTCGGTTTTCGAAAGATTGCCTCCGAGCATGAAAATGCTGTTTGAACCTGTACGCGTGGGTACGCTTCGGGAAGCATCGGGCGAGTAGGGAGACAACGAATACCCTGCGCCAAGCATCAGTTGTATACGTAGCCTCACGTTGTGAACGTCTCGTACCCAAAGCTCTCGCGCACGCGTTCAAGAAATTCTTTGCGATTTCCTTTAGCGTACGTACGTATTGTGCATACCCTAAGCAACGATGTCACCCAAGAAAATAATAGCAGCATCTGAGAAGAAGAAGGTTGCCTGTATCCTAATAGAACTGAAGAAGGAAATCATCGGGAAGCATGAACGTGGTGTACGCGTGTCTGAGCTTGCCAGGATGTACGGCAAGTTAGCATCAACGATTTGTACCATCCCGGCAAATAAGGAAGAAATCATGAAGGCTGATGTTGCAAAAGGAGTGACAGTGTTAACAAAGCAACGGTCTCAGGCCATCGAGGACGTAGCGAAGTTGTTGCTTATCTGGATAAACAAGAGGCAGTTAGCGGGTTATCATAGCGTGTCTGAAGCTATCATTTGCGAGAAGACAAGGCAGTTGTACACTGATCTCATAAAAAAAACGCCAGGATCAACGGATGCGGATCTCGACTAATATTTTTGGGGGCGTAGTACCAATTATTCTCTTAAACATTATTTCTTATGGGGAAAGTCGTTTCGGTGTACGAAAATTTCAGCGGACGAATGAATACATGGAAAGAATTAAATTCGTAAACCGAGGTTCCACTGTATACTGAATTTAGGCGCATGTCTTGTCACAGCTTTATTTTACAGTTTTTTTTTTATATTGCTTCCCATCACAAGATGCTGAGGGACAGCAGATGTGCCAGTCAAGAGTCAGAAAATAGGCTTTCACTGACAGGTATGAAATCATACCTGTGTATTCAGCTCCTGGCTGATATCAAAGTCGATTGGGATCAATGACAGTGTCAAAGGATCCAGACAATGACGATGACGCGGAAACCGAGTAGTTGAGCCAAATGTCAGTATTCACACACACCATATTTCCCTCCATTTCTGAAGCCCAAATCAAACTGAAGTTCTTGGGGTTCTCAGTGAAACATGTGTATGTAACCCGCTGCGCTATGCGCGTGCGTGCGTGCGTGCACGCACGCACGCACGCACGCACACACACACACACACTTTCTGAATTTCTTTACGACAAATGAGGAATAATCACCCTCTAGCAAGGATGAAAACTCATTACGTTCCACCACGTTTGAAGGTCCATATGCAACTATTAGTTTAAATAATGCCATTTAAATAGCACTTCTCCATGTAATCAGAATATTGTAAATTCGGAAAAGCCCTTGTTTTAGCATTTGCCCTTAATCTTCTGCATTTAAATCTATTTTCCCGTTAACAGTATGTGATTTTATTCCTCCTTTGTCGAGACTCCTCCTATTAAAGCAGGCTATGAAAATACAGCGAGTCCCCTCTCAGGTAATGTGTTTATTTCTTTGGGCTCCATCTAGTACTTTAGCCAGCTCCAGCGTTTCTATCCCTTATCACCAGGGCCACGAGGGGCATTTTAGCTCCCCCAAATCACATTTACCACATCCTGGTCTCGGAGTGTGTGAAATGACTGCCAGGGAAGCGTGGCCGCAGTGTCGGCCCAGAATTGCCACCGGACTCAAATGGGTTTGGTGCTTTTCGTCCAGGGAATGCAGAAATGGAGGTTTTTAACACCTTGGAGAGACCTTCGCCTTTGTGAGCTGACACTAGCGGTGCCCAGCGGTCCCGTGAGGCGGTGTGGGGGTGGGGGTGCTTACTGAGTGCAGCAGGACAAAGACCCTCCACCGTAAGACCAACAGGAGTGCCGGACACACTGGTGTCAAACACACACAGACACACCTACACATACAATTCAGCCGACACGCACATATTCACATTTACTGAAACGCACATACAAGTACACGCAGGCTCAAAGGTATCGACCCACACCGAGATGACACAGGCACAGAATGTGAATGTAAATTAGTGGCACGTAACCAGAATATCATAAAATAACCTGAACAGCGAAATGGATGCAAAATAAAACACAGACAAATACATCTACCTACAGAGCAAACGAGGACGGACATGGACTTGCGAATAATAAAAAAATCACCGCAAAACACACATCTACATATTTCCACAGATGCACCAACACACAAACAAAAACTGGAACCAAGAAACAACTAACAAATTATGCCAAAGATATTGATCCACATACAAAAGAATCTCCGTTATGTGTCGCTTTCCAATTAAACTCCCTCTTAACATCATTTGTTCCTGAAAAAACAGTAACAATAACCAAAACAAGGGCCTTAAATAAGTCCGTATAGTTAGCGCAGCTCCATATAGCAAGCATTTACATGCAAATTCACAGAGAGCTGCAAAGAGCTGCATCTTCTGGCAGAAGCTACATAATGAACCTGTAATGGTCCCTGATCCTGGAGAAGCTTTCAGGGACAAGAGCATCTGTATTCAAATGAGCACATTATTTTAAGCACGCCTTCGTATGGATGTTTTCCGACAGCTCTGAGCTGCAAGTCAATCATATGGTAAATTAAACCAGAATGGAATCAATTGATCCATAAACGATCAGGTTTCAATGAGACGCATCAGCCCCTGCAAATTATTTGTGTTGTTTTTGCTCAAGCATTAGGAAGACGCAGTCCTCATTCCAGTTGTTATTTCGGAAATTATATTCGCAATCGAATCGCAATTTTTCACACTTTAAGCACCCAGAGGAAGTTCAGATAAAATTTAGGAGTTGGAATTGGAAGTGACAGGTCAACAACATGAAGAATGACTCCACTGGGGCCATCAGCTAAGTAGATCCTGGATTTAGGAGGCCAGCGTCAACCCGCACGGCCTGCTCTGGTACAAAAGGAGGGTTCGAGCAGGAATGGCGGAGGTGTTTATTGTTGGCCCTGCCGACCTTCAACAGAAGATGGGAGGGGAGGAAAGCAGTATGGGGGAGCACTTCCGAGCAGTTTCATCTCTGTTCACACAGAACACACAAACAACTTCATCTCCACCATATCCCAACACAGCTTAATGACAGTGAGGGACAAAGACATTGTGCTTGCGGACATTTGTCTAATGACGTTAAACAAAGGTCAAGTCATTCCGGAATGTTCCCCAGATTGTCTAAACAAGTGCAAAAGAAATAACAAGAAATACGATTTTGTTTCCTTTTGTTGGGACAAAAATGCTTTGCCGCTGGAGAGCAAAGCGGGAGGACCATACGGTTAAAGAATGAAATCTCAGTCAAGAGAGACTGGAGGACAAACCGACAATGTTGCCTTAAAGAGAAATACCACAGATATTGATTACTTCTTTTCAGACAGTTCTTTGAATGCCTGAAAGAGCCAAATATTGAGAAGAAGGCTACGGGCTTGGACTGCTGTCACACGGGAGCTGCGGCGATGATTGGCACTGCTGCTCTGTGTCAGCAATACACACCAATTTCTGACCGCTGGGACAATTAACATTATAACCTCCCTGCACTTTTTATTTACAATCACGGCGAATCGTTTCTCCTCGCCCAAAGCCTTAAATTATTAGTGACGTGCATAAATGCAAACAAGTGGGATGGAGGGGGGGGGGGGGGGGGGCAGGGTTGAGCTGAGTAGGGTTCGGGTGGGTGGGTGGGCGTGGGGGGTGGTTGTTGATCGGTTTGCTAATAATTTCCAAGCTCTTAATCTTGTAGAAAGGGAAATGATTTAGTGAGGGGAACAAATCTCCAGTGACGGGGCTGGAATTGCAGGTCCTTTTCTGACGGACCCCGAGGGTGGAAGGGGGCGTGGGGTGGGGTTCAGCCCATCGCTCCCGTTTCTCTCTACTCCACTGTACCCCCCCCCCCCCCCCCCACCCACAGAAAACCAGCGTAGCGTTTTGAATCACCGATCGCTCACATAATTGAGTTTAACACTCTTTTCTGGACAAAAAGCAGGGCCTTTGAATCGAGGAGGTCAAATTACCTCTCCAGTCAGGCGATAAATATGTTGAACAAGGTAAGAGCTCTCACCCGCATATTTCGATGCTGAACTCAATTAGCAGAAAACAGGAGATGCACAGTTCTTCAAAACAGTCACTTATCTGTCATTATTACATGCACGACATTTCCCATGAATCTTCTATTGTTTGCAGGCAGATGCCGTCTCCTGCAGTCGTATCGTACGACAGGAAAACACGACTTCAAACTCACGGCCCCTCGCAGTCCATATGGACACCATAAAAGGGAGCTTTGACAAACACGGGGAGAGCGGCGATTCGTTTGCATCACATGACACAGCTAGGGAAAGATTGGTTGCACGGGGATTGGAAAAAACTGGCGGCCGGGTTGGTCCCGGCCAGCACCGGGCCACCAGCTCTCGGCACTCCTGACTCAAACAGGCCGAGACCGCAGTCACGGCGAACGCCAACAGGTGCGAAACCAGCAGCCAACGCCGGGCCGAGAACAAGACGGCAAATTTTAAACACTGCCGGTCGGGGCTCCTCTCCACAGGTATTCCTTGCTGACAGCTTCTCTGGTTTCTCCTGCCGAGCGTGAACCTTGAAGCACGAGAAGAGGAAGCAGACTTGGGAAAAGCACCCGAAAGGTTCCGTAATGACATACCGTACAACGTTAGTTTGGTCTAAGCACCCCACACTGCCCCTAGCGCTCACATTTGGGCCACAATATACTCCTTACGAGAGTGGTTTTGTGGAAAATAATCACAACTTTCCTCTTCCACACCTCCAGTAAAAACAATTTACATCACGAGAGCACCGACGGCTTGCAGGATCCACAAAGGGGCCACGCTTCCTCACTGAATCCTAAGGCTGAGTGTGCACAGCTCTCCAAGACAGTGGCTCTGTATCTGCTCGGGTGTGAGATCTACTGCAGCCCCTAGGTTTGGTCCAGTTCCACGCCGTGGGCAACGAACGGACGGGGGGCAATGCTAGTCGTCAAAACGTTTACATAGAGGGTGGAAAAAAAAAACAGCGGAGACAGAAGGCAGACGGTACTTGGCGAAAGGGCCGCTTCATTGTTTGTTGCTTTAAGTGCAATCGGCGGGTTATTGGAAGCAGCCGTTCCGGGTGGCCCCCCGAGGCTGCCGAGCGTGAGTCAGACAGGGGTCTCCCCTGGCTCCCCGCCTGCCAAAAACGCCATGTGATGCGTGCCCCTGCCCTCCACCCCACCCATGCGGGCCCAGGAGGCTCTCTCTCTCCTGACGATGGCAACATGAGGTTAGCATTATCGGCGCTGAAAGCACGACAGGTGGGTCACATGGAAGGTTGCTAATTCCGCTCAGACGGCCAGACACATGGCTCCTATTATTTTCGGGATAAATCTCCAAAGAAAATATCGGAAGCTCCCGACGGCCACTACTGTTCGCCGTATCGTATTTTCGCACAAGCGCGCGCGCGCAGATATATTACATACACATATTTCTAGCAGGCCAAGTATGGCTTACGGAGCAAAACCGAAAGGAATACGAATGTAAATAAAAACGTAAATCCGAAAGGCCCAAATGGGATTCAAGGGAAGGGATTTTAACACAGGGTAATGCTTTTTTCCCTGTGATACCAGCTAGGCATTCTGTGCAGCTTTGGGCCCTTGTCTATCGGCGGAGGTAATCAGAGCATCGGCGCTCGCGGGCGCGTCTCCGAGGAACATGCACATGCGGTGTTTCTGTGTCAGTGGGATTAATGCGGAGCTCACCATGTCATCCCTGGCCTCTCTTTAAATAGCAGGAGAGACCTGGAGCCTAATGCTCAAGGCATTTAAATGGTCTGGATCGAAAAACACTTCTCGAACTCCCTACGTGACAGAAACGCTTTCTCAAAGTGTGTTTATGCCTAAAGAATCCCTTGTACGTAAGCTGCTGAATTTAATAAACTTCACACATGTTCTTGTGGGGAAACAAATAACGTGTAAGCGGCAGCGAGTGCGCTTCGCCGTTGAGCCCAGTTTAAGGGTGTTCAGACAGAGCCCAACCTTTTATCAAATTGTTGAACCTGAATAGTTGCCGAATGACTGAAAGAAAAGCATGCTTTTAACCATAGATTGTGGGCAATTCAACAGTTTTATTGGTGCCTTTCAATGCTTTAAAAAAAACTGTGTATTCAAAGGAGCAATAAGCAGCTTAGCCAACGGCAAATTACGGAGGAAATTGGTTGTGATACTGTAAAATGGAAAGGCCCGACTCTCCCTCTCACGTCTTACAGCAGTTCCTTGGTCGAGCATGCTGGCAGCTCTCAGGGAGAAAAGAAAGAACAACTAATGTTAATCTCACTTTTGGAAAATTCTCTCCTAGCGAGGCCCTTTATCTCTTTGCTTATGTAGGGAATTCTTTGCAGATCACAGGATCGTGCTGGACTTGGCATGCTTTTCCAGCGACTCCGTTCACACCAGTAACACCAGGCCTCTCCGGGCATTCGTCATGGTTTTCATATTCGGTTTGCTGTGAACGAGCAGTCCATTCTTCTCAGAATCTAGTTTAGTTATTCACTTTTTATTCGTTCGGCCGATGCTGTTCTCCAGAGCGACTTACCGCGTTACCGTACACTAAGTTACTTACAACAATTTACTCATTTACACGGCCGGGTAATTTTTACTGTTTCACTTGAGGGTAACTTGCTGCATCAAAGGTGCTGTAGGCGGAGTTGGAATCTGAACCTGGCTCCTTCAAGTGTAAGACAGAAGCTCTAACCACGACACTACCTGCCCCACCCCAGGTTTCACATAATACAGGTGTTATCACCGGGATATTTTTCCTTTTTCTTCCAAAAAAAAAGGGCCATCCCCGTCACCAGCCTTGAAATCCTGTACTGCTCAAAAACGGGTTTTGCTATAAAAACATATTCCTCCGCTGAGATTACTTCCTCCTTCCTGCCACCAGAAACCCTGGAAAGCAACGTTAATGGGCCCTTGTCTCAGCGCGCATTTTCTGCCCAGTAGCTACGGCCGAAAAGGCCTAGATGAAATGTGCTGCGAAGACGATACTGACAATCTGGGTTTGCTAGCCAGAGCCCGGCGGAAAGCCCAGAACCCCCCACACACACACTTCTCCTGACCCCAGCGCTTGGCTCCCCGCTCGCACACATAGCATAGCCTATCACAGCGTTTTGAAGGGGCAGCCAAGACCACGTCGCTTCCCGTCTGACATCAAGAGCTGAAATCCGGGCTGTCGAGCTTCCAGAGAGCCCCGGTGTCACTCAGACCTCGATCAGACACCACAGACATCCACTGACGGAGAGCAGCTCTGACTCCACGGACTCGGCGTCTGCAAGCGAAACCGATTCAAAACACCGGGGCCACCAAGGCACAGCCATCAACCGTGCTTGTACGACTTAATTATTCCAGCCGAGGGTGAATGTCTGTTCCAGACGCAGCGAAGTTCCTTCTGGTGCGTCTGAAGTTCTGTAATTGTTTAAACCCTAGTGGAAATGGCAGTGGCCGTTCCTCCTGGTGCCAAGAAAGAGAAGAAATGAAAAAGAAACACTGTTCTCCGAAGCACTTTTTTCTTCCTCCAAGTCTAATTCGACCCAACGCAGGCTTCAAGGAACATTTCAGCGTGTGCATATTCATCCTGAACAGCTCAGCGTTTGGGATAAGCACTGACCACAAGTTGATAATGATGACGGTTTAATTAGAAGCTCCTCTTTACGCTGGCAACCACGCGCACCCCCTCCACCCTGCAGATGGCGACCAATAAATCTGGCTCCGTGAGGCAGCCCCCTCCCCTTCACCACCACCCCCACCCCACGCCCCTCACCTGAGGCTTGCCTGGGGCTCTCTTCTTGCCTTGTAAGACCACCGTGCTGGTTCAGAAGAGCAGGGTGGGACAGCTAACAGGTGACTGGGCTCCCAGCAGGGCTGCTCCCCACCCCACCCCCCGCAAACCCCAGCATTCACACACACAGACACAAGCATACACAGACACACACATACGCAGAACTCTCTAAAAGATCTGAGTCCTGCTCCTTGAAACAATTCTCCTTGTACATCCGTTCCCGGTTAACATGCGCCGATGGCGACGGTTTTCTCGAGTCGCAGCACCTTGTTTACAGAGCAGCCACAAAGCAGCAAGCAAAGGCTTACCGCTGACTGCCGGTTCGTTTGCCAAGAGCTTCCCAACTGAACCAGCGAACTAAACGGCAGCCTGTATTCTCTGTAAATTAGGGCTTCGCTACGACTTTCTAACACAGATTCCTTTCGTTTATAAGAAGCGCCTCTGGGATCCCTGGCTTCGACCCCTGCCCTGGTGACCCACAGTCGCCACAGTGTGCTAGTGTAGACCCCCTACCCCTATGCCTGGGGCGGAAGCCTGCTGCAGAACACTGCTGCGGGTTTCCTTTCTTGGGCTCTGCGTCCGTCCGGACGGCTTGGGCAGCTTCATAATACACCAGCAATAGGCGAAACCACAAATCTTCTCCGCATCACTTCAGCACACATCGACTCTTCCCCCTTGCATAAAAAAACATAAATGATAAACTACAGATGTATTGTGACTGTGATGTTAGCTCCACCCGAACTGGCAAAACAAATCTGCTCTATCTGAACTATCTATTCCACTTGCAGCAGTACAGGTGTGGTTAAAGCGGGGTACCTTCCAGGACCAGAGGAGATGTCTTCTTAGCAAAGGCGTAAACCCATCATGCAGTAAAAAAAAAAGACACAGTAAAAACACATCCTCAAGGTTTTCATATTTTTCAACAAATAAGAAGGATAATCCCCTATTGTCAACGCTCAGATGCAAGCTTGACCAACAGAGGCCTCTTCAAGTACTATAGTCCAATCTAAGATAAAGAAGAGTTCAAAAGCAACATTAACAAATATATTTTAACTCAATTGTGCAATTCAAAATAGTTCTGCTCAGAAGAACATTTTTAATAAAACATGACAATGATTTAAGTAAAGCTGCCAGCACTTAGGACTGGACACCGGTAATGAGCCACAGCACTGACTAATGACTGAAGGCACTGTGCATTGGCACTCCGGCTGCGTGTGGCACTCGGGACGAGGGCGTCCACCAAGACGGGGGAAAAATAAAATCAAACGTAAACTTATTTAAGCTGCCGGTCAGCAATTTGCTGCTGAAAAGCCTTTGTGTCCTTTGCGGGCACTTTTCTTTCTGACTGACTAATGAGAAAGCGGATGAGTTTTAATTTCATTTCAGTTTTGCTTTCCACTTTCGTCACAGCGCCACACACTCATATTTTCCTAGCTCGCTACACGATGTTTATTCAACGCTGCGGTTAATATGTTGGCACCGGGGCGGCAGGAGAAATATCTCCGCCTGGGCTATGCCAGCGTTTTGGCGGGGGCCACGCCGCTTTGTCATGTGGAATACATTTTGAGTATATTTATTTATATATCGACACAAGCCCTAAATAATGGAGAGGCTGTGAGGAACGCCTGTCCACCCGCACCCAGCCATCGCCCTTCGCCGGTAGGGTGAGTAGACCGGGTCTCAGCTCCACCGGCTTGGCAGGACGCGTTCGGCGCAGCCTCTTCGTCAATAAACAAAGAGGTCCCGCTCAGCCGCCTCTGCTTTAAAATAACAGTGACGCCATTATCTCGTAGCCCTCAGTGCGACGCGCAGCCCAGACGCCCGGGCAGGGTGGGGGGTGTCTGAGCACCTTTTCCACCACTTTGAAGGCATTCCTCCAAGCGCCCTCAGCAGCCCCCGTCGGCGACTGTCATTCCCATGTGAAGCAAAGCGCCCCTATAGCTGTACGCAGAGGTGTGTGTTATGCGTTGGCCAGAGAGTTCCTACAACCCCCCCCGGCCAGGACCTTCCCCGCCAGACCAGATCTGTTGCACTTTATTTGGAGAGGGGCAGCAGTCCTGGTTTTCCCACTGACGTACACAGCAAAATCCATCTGCTAAAGCTCTGCGAGCTCTGTGTGTAACCGCCGAATGGGAAAACAAAGGCCTAGGCTTGGACGGTGAGAAGAATGCGGGCTCAACTACTGTCATAACTTTAGCCGCAGCGTTTCTCTCGTACTGCACCCCTGCATGCCCGCTTTTGTCACTTTAATGTGTTTTTGGCACCAGGCGCTCCCACTTTCCAAGCAGGAGGACAGCGGGGAATCCAATTTTTTGCCTTAATACTTCCCAGTTTTTCCTCTAGGACACTCTGCCTGCTTATAGCTACCGTCTGGCCTTTTCTGAACGGAAGCATTTCAGCGTCATGGGTTTGAGCCCAACCTCCCACCCCCGAGAGGCAAACGGGAGAGCGGGCGTGCCGCGGAGATGCTACTCAGACTGCGAGACGAGGGCTGCGACGCAGAGCCAAGCCGAGGTAACCAGCTGCCGGACCCTACCTCGAGGTGCAACGTCATCGCGCGTTCCCCGCAGAAGCCGATAATTTTCATCCCCGCATTGCCGAGTGAGACAAAAAGGCATGCTGGGGAAGAGCGGTTGAGGGGCAGTTATCCTTTGTGGTCTTTGGAGGGAGCGATCGGAGAGCTTGCAGAAAACAGACAGGCTGCTGGTGGTTTTTCACCCGCCGTCGACGCAGAATGCTGCCGTAATGCATAAGGCATCCACTGGGCTGGAGAGCAATGACAGCACCGCACGTCTCTCCGATAACCAGCAAAGGGCCCGACGGCGAAGAGGTGTCAGTCATTAGGCCTTTGTTACTGTCACACATCCAAAAGTCATTATTTAGCAGGCAGTAGGCTAAACGGAAGGCCAGGAGTCAGCAAACAGTCCTGAACTCCGAGACCCCAGACTCTGAAAAACAAATTAAGACTTCTGTCAATTCCTGAAACGTCTGTTTTTTTGCCCTTTTTGGTGCATTCGACGTCGACGATGCCTTTTGCCGTAAGTGCGTTTTAGCTTCCTGAAAATATCTCTTTTAAAAATGTATTTCCCTAACGACTGAAATTCCATAAAGAGCGAAAAAAAAAACCACAGACAAGTAAAACCACATAGACACGTGTGAAGAAGCACCCTGTTGAAAGTTAAGCACTACATGCATCACTTCAAATGTTCATCGCAATTTCTCACAATTGTTTAATGATTTTCACATCTGTGCCGCTGTAAAATCATCTAATCGGATGTCAGCCCTGTATATATTAACTGAAGCACTGTTTTCACAATATGGCGCTTTCGCTTATTTTCCACGAGTGACTTTTTTTTTTTTTTTTTGTCAGCGGCACTCAGTCGATTTCTTTTTTGTTATTAATTCATATTTCCCAGCGGCGGACAGAGTCGAGAGTCTCCTCGTCCCACGGCGCAGCTCGTCCCCGGCTCTCTCCGCGTCCCTTTCTCCCCCCTCTTCCCATGTGGAGAACCGATCAGTTTTTTGCGGTAGCAAATTCCAACAGACGGGCTGAGCACTAACCTCCAAGTGCCCCATCAGGAGCTGCTTCGTACCCTCAGAGGAGGGCTCCTGATGAAACAGGGCCGATTCTTAAGATGACCAAAAACAGGAGTTGGGGTTGGCGGAGACTCCCCCACCATCTAGGAGTCAGCTGGCCCCGAGGTGACCCGCCACCGGGCCATGCTTAGCCCCCCCGGGAGCCAAAAATACTACAGCACACAGAACTGACAGGGATAGAAAAAGCACTGCATAGCATTTTACAGTCATTAAGGTGTTACTCTGTTTTACCATTCATTTATACGCGCTTGTGTTACGCTGCAGAACGAGACACTGACATTTGTTAAATGTGGAAAAAGCAAACAGCCAAGACTCCCCTCTCTCACCCAAGTGGATGTAAAATCCTGATCACCGGTGGTGCCTTGTAAATCCCGCAGCCAAATCATGTTATATCAATTAGTGACCCTGAGCCACTTGAACAAGCAGTAAAGTTTGCCATCCATCACGCGGTGACAGTTCTGCAGCGGACAAGCGCAGAGAGGACGAGGGGCAGGTGGGGATTCTTCAACCATCGAGGGCGCTATTGAAAAGATGTGTCCTCGGAGCCGGAGCAGGCGTTCCTTGCCAGCGCTTCGCTGAAGAGGCGCCTCTACGCAACGGCTACCGGCGTTTCCGGAACACGCCGGACTCCCCGAAGCCCGCGGAACGAGGCGAGCTTTCGTAAATCAAAGGGCGATGACTTGAATCGGCCGTCGGAGGCCGTGCCACACACCTTTCTCATTTGCTACCAGCTTTTGAGCTTCCTTTGATCTCCCATCGAGGCATTCCCCGCGTTTGACATGTTATAAACAATTCCGAAAAGGACTGTTATCATTTCCTTCAAGCCTCCCATTAAAGCCTACA
This sequence comes from Scleropages formosus, assembly GCF_900964775.1. Classification (NCBI taxonomy): domain Eukaryota; kingdom Metazoa; phylum Chordata; class Actinopteri; order Osteoglossiformes; family Osteoglossidae; genus Scleropages; species Scleropages formosus. Next base: position 9,448,884 of record NC_041807.1, read on the forward strand.
GGGTTAGTACGGGCGTCCGTAAACAAACGTTTGCAGTGATTCACGATGCCAGTGGAGCTAAAGGCCACGATTTAAGGCCGTGTTGACAAGGCCACAATCCTTTGTGCTGTCTGTCATCTAATCACAGGCCTTAAGCACGTTACAAGTTTCCGGTGCCTTCCGCAATCCAGAAACACTTTGTAAATGCAGTTAAGACAATAGCTTGCTTGCGGTTCAAACGTTTCGGAGGGGTCTCCATAGAAGAAGCCCTGAGGGATCAGATCCGAGAGGAACCAGGAGAGGAGACTCCGAGGGGCTGTAGCCCTGGAAAGCCCAGAAGGACCGCACAACGGCCATCTTGTTCTCTAATTGCGGACAAGACCCCGCGTCACATCCTGGGAGACCGGGAAGGCCAGGCGAGCAGATCCGGCAAAGCCGTCGGCATGAACCCAACAAAAAGTCCCGACCCCTTTCCGAAATTCCTCGGCAAGTGCAATTAAAATAAAAACAATTAATGCAATTCAGCGCTAGGCAATGGGGCAAAGGGCGTTCGCACGACCAGACAGCAAGTCGATACGAAAGGAGCAACTGACACATAGGCTCTTAATAGGAGGAGGAAACGGTCAATATTCCGTCAGTCATTACCGACTGTTTAATCATGTTATAATAAAGGGCAAGTACATGTTTTTTTTCCCTTCCTCTAGGGAGCAAGCACGAAAAAGGAATGTGGAAAAAAGAACCCGCAATGAGGGGTTCGCTAAAGAAAACTAACTTTGTCTTGAAAGGGTTTTGGCCACGAGACAAACTCTCCACAGAAGAGCGAGGACCGACATAAACATTTATGCAAAATTACAAGTGTATTTGGAGAAGCGTGCAGGGGTCGACCACGCGCACGCCTCCTGGGACGCCGGCGGTGGGCCCTGCGTCCACGAGCACACGGCTCCGCTGAACCGCTGTGGCTTAATTACTGCGCGGCAGCACGCTGGAGCCGCTTTGATATGGAAATGGGCCGCGTCGCCCTCCTGTTCGTGGAGAAGGCCTTCGAACGGAGCTCTCGGAAACAATGCGCATGGCTCTGACACCCCCCCCCCCCCACCGCCCCCGCCAACCACCCCTCTGCTCCGGGCCGCGGTGCACAGAGAGAGACCTGTGCCAAAAGACACACGCGCTCGCGCACGATCTGCGCTTCCCACAACCAGCTCCACATCTGGAACATGGGACACACAGGTGACAAAGCAATTACCAAAGCATCAGCCGCACATGAGTACTAACAACAGATGTGAGCAAGCCAGGGAAAACTGAAAAAAATTAATAACGGAAAAATGTGAATGCGTTTTGCTCACACACTACGCTGACTGTAGAGTCACAGCCTTACGAGAGCTTTTAAAAACATTCCGATCCAAAGCGGCGGTCCACCGAGTTTCGGCGCAACCCGCATTAGGTTTTCTTGTTTTTCGAGGGTTTACCAACACCTCCTGTCGGGCGTCTGGCAACTGCGGGCGCTCGGCTTCAGTAAGTCAGCGGGACGCAGGTGAGGCTTTCCCGCACTGACAAAGGGTTACACTGTCCCTTTACACAGGGAGCATGAGGATGGAAATTGTATGTTCAATTATCTATTCTTAGAAGAGCACAAATCTGGTTCCAAGGTTATAAAGCAAAAAAACAATAAGGGCCCTGAAAAAGAAACAGTCCATTTCAGCTTCCAGCGTGGTTAAAAAGACATGCCAGACCGTATTGCTATGTTACGAGGCCTCGTGTGCCGTAGATCCAGCCTTTTTTTTTTTCCTTTTCAGCAGCAAGACTGCAATTTAGGCGTGTTGTTAAGCCACAGATAAGTATAGGCTGGCTAATTTGTACTTACAATGTGGAAAGAAATACTTACGAGTAAAGTTTGTCTATTTCCACAAGTCCATTAGCGGAATTACTTATTTATCTGTGTTCAAATGGTTAGAGGATCACAAAAAAGACAACTCCCTGTTCTGTCCCTACCCAGTGACACCAGCAGGCTTGTCCCCCGTATGTCGTCATAACGCGATGTCACCAACGTCCACCCGCCCGCCCTCCCCAGGTCTCAGTCAAACCTGTGAGCGATCAATATTTCAGAGTGAAGTTACACTTCGGGGTGACAATGGCTTCATGGCTGAGTGCTCTGAAAGTCTCCCTGGCAACACAACAGCAGCGTGTTCACCGAGTGGCTGAGTATGAAACTTACAGTTCCGAAGGAGTGACGGTTTTCAGGGCGTGCTGCACTGTGGGCATTCGTCAAACCCGGTACATTTAAGGCCCTTCTTCCTCCTTTTAGTGCCGTTCTAATGATCTGAACCACCCGGTATCAATTCATGCAGTAGATTAATACCACATCCCAGGAAAAAAAGTGGAACGGAGGCTCTTTTTTCTGTTTGCTGAATTCCAAGCTCGCATTAATAAAACGCTATCGCCGACGCCGCCGAAAGCCCTCGCTGTTTAATTACCCTCAGATCTGATAATTCCGCCACTTCTGGCTCCTAAATAGGATCTATGAAATTAATCTGTTAAAGTGTAATAATTGATTAAAGTATGCCAAATAATCCCGCGAGCGGTAAACCCGCCACCATACAACTTCACAAGGTGGGGGAGGGGGGGGGTGTGGGGCGCGATGAGTTACCAGGACACAGAACGCAAAATAAGCGATGGCAGGGCCCCGAAATAAAAACGGCCTTGATGGTTAAATAATACATCCTGCTAAAACTCGAGGGAGTTCGGATCACTACAAAAGAAAGCTTCCTGATAAACATGTTGCCATTGGTTTTGATCATTGTTGAAATATTCCACGGCAAATTAGCTAACACTAATAAAGACAGATGTCACAACATGTGCTCCCATATTTATTAGGCCTGCTATCCTCCCTCACTTCTGCCGTACCTATTTAGCTTCACCCGACCTGCTGTTGTTTATCTCCTCTCATCTTTTTCTTATCATTAGGAGTCTGTTTGTATGGGAGAAGCCCTCCAATATGGCAAGACAAGCAGTATCCGAACCCGCATTAATCACACTCCGCCGGGCTCGCGCTGCTCTACGTGTGCCGGCCGCTCGGCCGAGGAGCCTCGCGCCTCGCGCTACAAGCTGACACAAACAGAAAAGAGCTACACATCTCCAGTCCTCGCAGTCTTACTAATTCATTGCTTGCATTAAAAATGCAGCTTTCACGAAGCTCGCGATCGTTCGTCGCGGCGCTAACGTGGCCGAGAAGAACTAAGGTTTTCCTGTTGCTCTGATTACTGTAGAATTTGCAGGAAATGTAAAGGTATGTTTTAGAGGAGACAAAATGTACCAATAACCCAACGGTGGAAATTGTATGTGTGTTTGGCTATCGCAAGGTGAGTGAATTTTCAGCACACCTGGCAGTACTTATGTTTTTTTTTTCTGATTCTAAAGGTAAAAAAAAAAAAAGAAAATTATTTCACAAAAGCTTCACATGTTGCGTTACCTTCAGGCTATTGCTTCACCGGTGGCATTCATCGTGTGTTATTCTATTTGGGTTCATTCAATTTTTTGAGGTTATTAATGACCTCATATTCATGAATTTCTGTCAAAATAAATGCATTCTAAAACAGGACAAACTCCCCTAATAGGATAAATGTGCTTCTAATATAATACCAGAAAAAATGGTCGGGGCCAGAAAGGAAAAAAAACTATGACCATGTGTCCTGTGTCATATCCATGTTCTTGCTTTCGCTTATCTTAGGAAAGCTCCATTCCTTCAAGGCCACCATGAAATAGAGCTGCTAACAGTATGCTCTTCGTAATATGATTTCAAAAAAAAATATTCCGTTTCCCAGTACAAAAAAATAATTGATTTGAATAAGAGGGTCAGCAAAAAAAGATAGACTTTTTTAAATTCAACCTACTGTGGCATTCCACTCAGTTCATTTTAAAGTTCAACTAAAGCATTGCATCGACAACAGCAAAGGCAATAATGCCGACCAGCTGAATTCTCCAGAATGGCAACTGCTGATTAGATTTCATCAAACCACAGAGAAGCAATTAGTGCTCATCAACTTTGTCAATCTCAATTAAAAAAGTTTCTTTTTTTTTTTTCTTTAAAATCTCCTCTCTGCATTTTACATATGGGGGGAAAGCGCTGCAAAAATGCAATAGCAAAGTGGGGCCAATAATTCACCTCCTGCTTCAAGGTAACACTTTTTACCACTCTCTCAAATCAATATTTCTAAGTATTCCTTCAAAAGGAATATTGCTGCCTCTAAATATGAGATCTATAAGAGCCATAACCCATTATTCTCTCCATCTCTATATTCTATTACAGCACCATATCCAGCTGCTGAAATGACTGTTAGTGCTACTACTCCAGAAATTATTGAAAAGACACAATAAAAAATATATTCTACACAGTACAGATAGAAAAAGTCAGTGTGGCACAGTACATCAAGACAGAAAAATTCCGCGAGCAGGAAAACTAATATCCCACCTGAACTGATTTTAGTAAACACACATTTTATGTTACCACTAACCCAAATCTGGCAATAAAGCGGGAGGCAGTAAATTAGAGTGAGAAATTGTTTCAAAGCAACGAATATAAAATGGAAAACAAGTGTAGTCCTTGGTCTCCGTTTCTGCCAAGCTAATTTAGAAATAATTGTATTCATTATATAATAAGAATTATTTAATTCTCATTCCTCACTTATATTTGCAGTGGCATCTATTTATGCAAGGCAAGCACGGGTGGTCCCGAGAGGTCAACATTCAACTAACTCAAAAAATGTACACACTAATGGGTCGGGTAGAGCACCTGATATCATCAATGACCCATGAGCACAATAGTTACTGACAAAGGACTAAAACATGATTTAAATCCTCAATAAGATGACATGAAGTGAAACTGCCCCCCTCCCCAAAACTCACACACTCTGCTGAGGTCTTTGTAACTGGAAGCAAAAACCCAGATTAGAGTAAACAGTACCCCTGGTACCAACTTTTCCTCTTTTGACCCCTGAAACATCTCTGACACAAACGCCTACATGGAGGTTTATAGGTGAATACATGTGAGATAAGGCAATTCTTACAATCCACAGGCAAAGTTACAGTAGTGAGAGCATGGTTTGAGTCCCACTTTAATGTGTTAACAATGTGTTACTGTCCATATGTCAAATGTTCATTGGTACAGTATCAAATATTACAGTGTCTGACATTACAGTGTCTATTATTACAGTGTCAGTTATTACAGTGCCTCTGATTTACGTCTTTCAGTCTAAAAAAGTTTTTCAAAATTTAACTAAAATAGAAATAGGTGGTTTAAAAGAAAGAAAAGGTCAGATATTTGATTTCAAGAAAAAAAAAAAAAGCAGTAAAGGCACTTTGTTCCGAACGCTCAGTAAATCTCCAGTTTAATTTAGGAGTGCGATATGTAAAGAGTCACACATTAAAATTATATTATTTTTGATGGTTTTTCCGACGTTGGTGCCGCGTAACGGATGGACGTGAGCTGCAGCGAAGTACCGCGCGGGATTTTTGAAACGTCCCGAGCACGCGGGCGCACGGACACGCGGACGCGTTCGAACGAGCGGAGCGCACAGCGAGACCGCGCGAAGAGCGGCGCTGCTGCCCGAGCTTCCCGGAAACACCCGCAGCTTCCCGGAAAAAGCGCAAAAGCACGACGGAAAAAGGCGCGAAGGAGACGCAAAAAAAAAAAAGAAAGCGCGTGTCACAAAACTCTCACGATCACAGTAAATCGGGAATAACGTAACGGAGACGCTTCGACGTTCGGAGGGGAAATTCCCCATTTATCCGCATCTGGAGCAATATTAGTGCCCAAAACAGCCGCTTCAAAATTCAAAACGTGCAGCACACGTCAAAAGCAAGTGCTAATTTATTGGTTTAAAAAAAAAATCAATCAATGTATCTGCTCCTGATATTATCTTTTATAATTTGTGGCGATCAATGAACGCATATTCTCATTAACTGAAAGTAACACAGAGAAAGGATAAAAGAAAGACGGGGGTGTTCAAAGAGCTGAGGGGTATTTGTGGTTATTTTGCTCTTATGAATAGTGACACGCCGGCACTAAATGACCATTGAGGGGACAACAGTCAGGACAGGCAGTCGGGGGGGGGGAGAGACGAGACAGAAAACGTCGCTCCAGCGGACCCGAGCCCTGCAGAGGCGAACGGAAGTGCCCTGTCTGTCCGTCTGTCCCGCACACCTCTGTCCACTAGACCCGTGTCCAGCAGCGAGGACAATGTGCTGAAGGAGCAGTCTAATTATAAACATGCCATTTGGACGCACATTGGAGCCCAGAGCCACCTTACCTTATGAGGCAGAAGTGGCAACTGAGGGCAAACAGCAACTGTTCAAAACAACATACCGTGAGGGGATCAAGTTCACCCCCGGAGAAGGATTGTCTTTCAGACAGACCCCCATCACTGAGGACAAGAATGCTCTATAAACACTTGGTTATTATCTGGCCACCTACAAGTAAAGAAAAAAAGAAAGTGTGACGAAAGTGGCCCTGTCTTTAATTAGGATAGCCAGGAGAGAGAGACAGGGTAACCCTTGTAGGGGACTGATGAAACTGCAATGCATTTGATGGTTTTGGTTGTGCAAAAGCAGCCCTTCAAATTCCCCCAAATATTGTCTAGTTTGCTATTTCATACATTAAAGTTTTCCGGGCTATGTAAATGATTTTTAAATGACTGCATATTCTTTCTTGCTCTTTTAGTTTTTTTTTTTTTTTTTTTCCTGCGAGGTGTCCCTGCGTTTATTTTGGACAATAAAAGTTTCTTTGCTTATTTAAATATTATCGCTTTGCGCTCAGAAGTGCGGTGCGGACTATCTGAGGAGCGCGTGTGTAATGCTAGGGAAACACCCTTTAAAAAGAGTTTATCTCGGTTGTCCAGATGAAGTTCTCTCTCTCTCACACACACACACACACACACACACACACCGCAATACAAAACCCTGGCACTGCAAATCCTTCTTCCAGGCCAGGGGTCTCAGAAATGAGTGTCTTTTTCAAATAACCTTTTTTTTTGTAATTGATCAAAAATACATCAGAATTATAGTCTCTACTAGATGTTCGCTTTAAAAGATTTAATTTAAAAAAAAAAAAATAGAAAAACGCTAAGCCTCGAAAAGCAAAAGAAAATGGGAAAATGATGATTAACAATAAGTTTAAAATGTCTTCACATACGCCGTCAGATTTGCGCGAAAGTAGACTACAATTAAAATAACTTATTATAAGTGTGAACAAAACATAGTGAAATCCTGCTGTGTAAATATATTGACGAAAAGTTGTACCGAATTTCGTCTATATATTGTCTTCAATATTACGCAACTAATTAGTCAGCATTTAAACGGATTACAAAAAAAACGGGATGGGCTGCGTCCGATTTGTTCAGGAAAATGACAGTAATAGCAATGATAATAACGGTAATAAAGATAATGATTATAATATAAGTACTTACTTACTTGAGTTGTTTTGGAGCCGCAGCCCTTGCAGGGGACCCCCGGCTCGTCCACGCTCTGTATTGTCTCTAAAAGGACCGGGCCGTGTATGAGGGCTTTATTTTAATTTATGACTTATGCATTCTTCTCGGGTCAATTTGCGTGACCCTCCACCGAAACTTAAACTCGGGGACAATTTCCCAGGCTGCGAACGACACACAGCAAACAAGATGCACCACGCACTTCCCAGTTTCGTCTGATTATTAAAATGCCCTTTATACATTTCACATCGTAATTAAAGCGGGCGGTCGGAAAATAAAAATGCAACAACAACAACAACAACAAAAAAAAACTTCAAAGAAAGTTTTTTTTTTTTTTTCCTTTCTAGGTCCCGCGAACGGGGGGCTGCACGCGGAGGCGCGCGGCCGTCACCGTCGTCGAAGAGTACCGCTCTGTGGACGCCACGTGAAACTGCGGGAGCGGCGGGCGAGCGCGCGGCGTCGCGAAACCCACTTCCACAAGCGTCCCGGTAACAACCACGTTCATTAGCGACGCTTATTTGCGGCGAGCGAGCGAGCGCGGCCGCCACGATCCGCGCGCGCGTTCAACTTCCAGCCGTCTTAACGGGAGACGGAGGCGCGCCCGGTTTTGCGCACAAAACCGAACGAGGGGAAGCGCACGCGACGCGGGGGATCTCTCGGCAGTGGAGCCATACGGTGTAAACGACGGCGAAGAGCGCGCGTTCAAGTTGGGCGCACTTGGAGTTGGAGCCGCGAAGTGGCGCCGCGAGGATCCGCTGCGAGGGACCCATCCGAGAGGGGATCGCAGCCCGAACCGCGGCGGATACTTTTTTAAGCACCGACGACGTCTGTTACGGAAAGAAGCAGAACTACTGCAAACACAGAAAGAGAAAGGCACTTCGCCGGGCAATGCTGCAACAAAAGCATGATACACTGACTGACTGTGTGTAATATAATGTCCAGCAGCTGCCCTCGCTCGTGTAAATGTCTCGGAGGCGCGTGGAGCGGAGAAGGAGGAGAATAGATGCCCGCCGTTAATGACAAGCGAGATGGCACATCAGTGACAGACGAGAGCAGTGGGAAGGAAGGAAGGAAGAAGGTGAAAAAGCGATGGAAATGAGCCCCACGGCAGACACACAGATTCACTCGGGGTTACCTTCGCGGAGCGTGTCTGCAAAAACCACACACACGCACACGCCGGTGCTCCTTGCGATATCCCTTTTCCGTGTTTATATCTCTGAAAAATAATAAGCTCTGATGTCTGCAGAGAAGGACGAAAAAGAAAGCGAAAAGAAAAAAAAAAAAAAAAAAAAAAAAATGAAGAAACTAAAGTCTGCTGGTGTTCCCACGGGCCATACAGAGAGGGAATCCCGTTCTTTTTTAAAGACAACTTTAACTGTCAGGACTGCGCGCAGCTTTTGTTATATCATCTATTTTATTTCTCTTCTCGCTGCCCCCCCCGCCCCTCTCCCCCTGTCTGAGAAACAAGTGGAGGCGATGGTTTTAGTGCTGTCAATCTTGGCAATCAATGTGAGCGGCCATGTCGCAAGTATTCAAAGCATTTCCCGTCGTGCAACATCAGAAAGTGAGTGGCCAGGGCATTGATGTGAGGGAGGCGAAGAGGCAGGGCTCCCCCTCCCAGGCAAGAGAGGCAGGAGAGGCAGGAGAGGCTGGGGGAGAGAGAGAGAGAGAGAGAGAGAGAGAGAGAGAGAGAGAGAGAGAGAGAGAGAGAGAGAGAGAGAGAGAGAGAGAGCCACCGAGACGCTGTGGAGAGGGGGTAAAGTGCTGGCCAGGAGGAGAGAGAGCGCGGAGAAATCACACAAGAGCACGTATAGAGATCTAGGAAGAATGGGCACAACTGAGACTTGGCTTTTGGTTTTAATAGACATGATGATGATCATGATTTTAGAAGCAGAACTCTGAACAGGCATTCTGAGTAACTGCAGTCCAGTGATGCTCGTGTTATGGCCGGGTTGTGTGTGTGTGTGCGTGTGTGTGTGTGTTTTTTTTTTTTTTTTTTTTTTTGCAATAGCATGAAGTGAAAGTGGTTCGCGTAAAAAAGAAGTTTGTCACGTTTGTCGGAATGCGAACACGCGGTGCGCTCCCCGGTTTGCGAACAGTCTCTGCAAAACGGACAAGTTTAAACAGCGAAGCGTTCGACGAAAGGGGATTTTTTTTCTATATAGTAAAAAAAAAAAAAGTTGTTACAATGAAAATGAACAGTAGAACTGAGTTGCTTCGAAGAAAACCCACATCTTTGCGAGGCACACAGGTTGCGAACCGCCTGCGTGGGGAAAAAAAAAAAGGTCCAGTGGTGTCAAGGTATGAATTCCACGACACAAGGGCATAAGGAATTGTCCTTTCATTCTACGTCTATCCTTGGAGGGGAAAAAGGAGATGAAAACGCGTTTGAAAATGGACTGTCCGCCCGCTCTTTAAGTATATAAAAAAAATAATAATAATAATAAAAAGATGAAGATCACCAAAGGTACAATAAAGTTCAATGGGCGTCCTTGCGGGATGTGCGGGGGAGTGTGCGCTCGGGGTGCGGAGCCTTGCGCAACACCGCGGGGATTTGTGTTCAAGTACAAAGGAAATCAATTTAATCAAACATGGGTTAAATGACAATGAAATGAAGCACACCGAGGAGGAAACCTTGGCTCGCCTGTGATTAGAGCTACTTTTCAGTAATCTTTCCAAAAAAAAAAAAAACGCATTTAATATATAGCTTCACACACGCAGCACAATTCTCACACCCCCTTTTCAAAATTAATTTAGTGGACACGGTAATTATCTGTAAGACTTTCATACGTTCAGCACCTTAAGACGTCAGGCGATGCACTCTGATAAACATTTTTAATTAAACTGGAAGTTAATGTTTCACTGACGCTTTGCAATTAAACTGGGAACAAAACTAATATATAACATTCTATAGCTTGCCTTGCAACATTTCTATACAAAGCAAATTATTATTTTTTTTTATTTTATGCCTGATGGCTTTATGCAGTTTGTTGAAGGTAAATGTACTGTTATTGCTGAAATTATCTAGTTGTCATTATTCATGAAAGCCATTAAACAGCAAACTGCATCCTGGGCCAATTATCTCCTCATTTTATGAACAGGAGGTCAATCAAGTGCTGTTTAGGCCAGTGCCATTCAAAGATATGTTTCCTAGGGTCACAGATAGGAGTAATTTCAGAAGGTAGGTTATTGCATGATTTAACAATGCAAAAAGACTCGACATACAGCTCAGATTTAGGGCTGACAGCACCAGCTGCTTGTACATGTTTCAGGAGCACTTTCACTGATTTCGTGGAAAACGCCAAAGTCCAACAGCAAAGGAGCCTGAACAAGTTTCTCGAAACTCCACACTCAGCAGAAAATACGCTATTTATCAATACATGGGAAATACATGGATTTTTGACTGAAGTTAAACACCTGTGCAAAAATATGTTACAGCATTTGATTCGACTGCACCAGTGTGCTTCACTATAAGAGACAGGAGAGATGTTTGGTTCACAAGTGGGCCAATTTCTCACAGTCTTTCAAACCTGACAGCATAAGCAAAGTCCAGTCATTTTTTCACACTTATTCCCTTAAATGAGAAGATTAGAAAAATGAACTTGTCCTTTCCATTCTCCAGAAATGAGATGTGACATTCAACTAAATTTAAGAGAGGCAGTGCATTTGCATTGCAGCATGTTCACCTTAAACAAATGATATTTACATCATTTTAAGTGTACATATTACCACATGTCCCTTACTCTGACTAAGTATGAAAACATACGCTGCTCCATTGTGTGTATCATTTTATTTATACAATCAGTCCCCCAGCTAAACACCCCTGTTATCTAAGTGCAACATGAGCAATTTCAGCTAATTTGGACAAAGGTGCCAGACTGCTGATCGCAAATCAATATAAAGTAAAATAAAAAAACAAACCATGGCTTAGATGTCCAAGGCACACTTTGTAGTTATTAAAGCGTAAAAAGCCCTCTTGTTGGATATAATGAAGTTTTAATTAAAACTGGCTCTACACTAGCTTGACTTCCCTAAAACTACTTTCTGCCACTTTATGAAATGAATATGTCAAAGCCTGAACACTCATTTTTCTGGTAAAAGAAAGAATTCTGGGGAAGGTCAGAATTCAGAAAATAAAATTGGAAAAATGACATTCTTGGATTTGTAAATTACACAAGTTAAACCAGAACAAAACACCTTTTCACAAGCTCACATACATACAAACAATAATGCTTTAAATCCAAATTTTACCACTGGCAAAAAAAGAAAAGACAATTCATTGAAGTTGTGCTGATAATAGAAGGGTGTACTTACAATGAGAGGGCAAGCGGCAGTAGGAAATGCTGTTTGTTAACTGAAGAGTCACAGGGAGAGAGTGGGAGAGGGGGAGAGAGAGGAGAGAGAGAGAGAGAGGAGACACTGGGACAGGGAAAGAGAAAGAGAGACAGAGAAAGAAAGAGAGCGAGAGTGGGAGAAAGAGAAAGAGAGGGAGAGAGAGGAGAGAGAGACAGAGCCGACCCCAGGACAAGGAAAAAGAGAGAAAAAGAGAGAGGGAGAGAGAGCGAGCGAGAGAGAGAGAGAGAGAGGGAGATGGAGAGAGAGCAAGAACGGTACAGAGGCAGGACAGATATCCCTTCACCATATCTCATCATATCCCTTATCTGTCTTTCATTTCTACATTCCCTTTGTTCCTGAGAAAAACCACATCCTCCACACATCGCATCTCCATCCCAATACCCAGCTTGCACCAAAAAGGAGGATAAATTATTCAAGGTGAACATTCCCTTAAAGGCAATAAAACCTATTGCACTCAAAGAGTTGTCTTTTTCTCCCTAAAAGACTCCCCCCCCCCCCCCCCCCCAATATGGAAATCTTGGAGTTATTAAAGAAAAAATATTTTAAGGTATATTTATAAATAAATTAAGCAGTGTCTAAAGAAAACATACGTGTGCGTGTGTGAACGTGTGTGTGCGTGTGTGTGGGAGGGGGCGTCCAACTTGAACGCAGTGTGAAGAGACAGGATCCTCCAGAATGACTTGTGGATTATAGATATGCATTTATTTGTGGATATGGTATAAGAAGCTCTCAAGTCCTCATCACAAGTAAAGGCAGAGTTGTTCTGACCTATAAATCCACACCATTGCTGATTTCTTTTTTTTTTTTTTTTTTGGAGATGGGAACACCTTCATCCCGACAAATAAATGCATTTTTTTTCTCCTTTTTCCCAGATGTAATGCAGATATATTAAGACGCCACAGTGGATCTTTTCCCAATACAAACTCCAGGAACAGAGAGAAAACTGCATCTTCTCAAACGCAGCCACGTTTGAAAATGCACAACTGCAGCAGGACAAAAACTGGGGAGAAACTGCCGTACGCAAGGTAAGAAAACATTAATTACACGTGTTGTTTTATTAACAGAAATAACACAAGAACGATGGCGTTATAAACCTTGTAGCGGAGAATCAACTGGTTATTTCACATTTGTCGAAATATAGAAGAGAGAGTAAAACTAAAGTAGACTAATTACGTCAGTTTTTCCAAATGAACAACAAGTCTGTAGAAATTTTCAGTCAGTCAGTGTTACATTCGCGCGGTATTACACGCAGATTAAAGTGATAAATAAATGTTATTATCAAAATAAATTTACGTTTTGTGCTGTTTTTTTTTTTTTTTTTTTTTTTTTTTTAATTAAATAACTGCTATCAGTTATTTAGATGTACCTTTGGTGCAGCACATCCGAGCTCCGAGACGTGGGCAGGTACGTTCGGCAAGGTGAGGAAGAGCGCAGTGCGGACCGCACACGCCACCTTTCGGCGGACGCCAGAATTACACACACACGTGTACGCGGGTCGTGGGAGCGTCTCCTAATCGCACCGACACTCTGCGTTTGCTTACATTTCGCTTCACGCATTCACTCGGTTTGTATATAATTATACATTTAAAAAAATTTATTCAGTTATATGTTCTTTAAGAAAGCAGATGTGGAGAAATAAATAAAAAATAAAGCATCTGCGGGAATTTTTTCGTCCGCGGAATTTATGAATGAAATTGTGATCAAAATTACACTGAAAACACTTTTTCATGTAGGACAAAACAAGTGCAAAACATTTAAACGGATGTTTATTTTTTACTGATGTTAAATACATGTTGTTTTTCATTACTCATCGCGTAGGCAGGTGAAATAAATAAAAACAGAGGTTGAGAGGGAAAAAAAAAGCTATGAACGCATGTTCATGCACAGATAATATTCATTGAGAGTTTAAGCGTTTTGTTATAACATTTATATACGTCCTCGGTGTTTCCACAAAGCGAGCCGACACACGTGTTGTTACACTAGTCTATTTCTGTGTAAAGAGACACGTGTGTGTGTGTGTGTGTGTGTGTGTGTGATCAGTTTTCTATCTCGTCTTAGCTCTTGTACTTTTTACACCTTTCAATTAAACCAGAAATAACAGCCACTGTTTATTTCTACAGCAGTAATGATTTTTGCAAGTTTTTTTTTTTCTACTTCGTCAAACTGAGAGTTAGGAATTTTCCCGAAATTAAATATTGCCTAGGCAAGGCAGTGGTGTTTTTTTTTTTTTTTTTTTAATCGCTTTGTCAAAATGAATATCAAGTGTATGTAAAAGATTAATTAAACCATGACCTCGGTCCTCTTCATAACATTTATTTTGGCACAAGTTGCCACGTTTTAACCAATTGTTCCGCGTTTCTTGGGAATAAAATGCAAATCATGAAGTCATACGATTTTCTGTAATTCTCTGAAGAAAACAATAAATCATGGTTATCATGGGTCCTTCGCCTTTTATTGTTATTTTCTATACATACACGAGGTTTTGAAAATGTATTTAATGAATGTTCCCGATGACTGTATTTCAACACAAAAATCCCTTCATCCCACTACATTGACTTTTGGGAGAATAAATTAGACTGACAGTGTGTGTGTGTGTCTGTTCTGACAAACCGAACCATTTTCTACACCGATGATAACTTGTTTCATGGGTAAAATTAATATTTGCCCGTTTCCAGTCGTCTCCCATTTAATCCAACACACAACTGTCCCGATTTACCAAATTTATCGCATAATGTACCTGTGATGATATTAACTTTCTCCATAACTGTCCCATATGGGCCATATGACCCTTAAAATGTATTTGGGGGGTAATTTTAAAATTAAGCACAATAGCTGAAACGAATTTTGAGCTATAGGGCAAAACAAAAAAATGAAAGTCCTTCTGATGTATGATAAATAAGGAATATATTTGTAGGGAAAGCCACCACAAACTGTGTGTCTGTGGGCTGAACGCCTGAAATCACCGTGAGGTTTCAGCTTCTTAAATGTGTTCTAAAAATACACGAATCCACATGTCTTTTATATGTACCCTACAGAGCATCCATGCTCTCTTTCTTCTGACATGCCATGAAGGAGCAGACTTTTTATTCCTGAACACGTGTGTGCTCTTTTCAAGGCGCTCCCAGCCGAGCAGTGCGTTCTTTGGCTCCCTGCAAGGGTCCAAACCCTGTGAGAACCCCAAACCCTGGACCACCTCCATCAGAAAATGCTCTGTCACGACGGCAGTTTCCATAGGTCCAGATGGACACAACATTAGACAGAACCACGCTAATATAAACCTCCCTCAACTTTCCTATCCTCTTTGCAAACCAGACAGCATCGCTGCAGCCTTTATTTGTGCATCACTGGTCCTCTATAGCGCAGTGACTCCCTGTCCGCACAATATTATACGGTTTGCTCCACAAGACTCCCTTTCAACCAGCACAAACCAGTGGATTGACAACCACCTCACATTAACAAATGGTTCATCATATGACTTTAAAGATGAGCCGACACCAAAAAGGAGATGCGAAGGAACCAGTTCCCTAACTGCTCGTGCTCTGCGCAATGTAGAAAAGAGCAGAGAGTTCATTCAAAGAGAAACAGAAATATCTGCCAGTGTTTTATCCCTTGACAGAACGCATTCATTTTAACTGCCGTCTTTCAGGTGCTGTTAAAAATGCAGGACGACACGTTCATTCTCAGCTCCTAATACGGCACTGTAAGTTGTAGCTGCTCTAATCAATATAGATGCAACCAGAAACAAACATTTTATAGCATGTGAGATTCTCTGACATATATACCTTTCTTCCCTTTCGCTGTGATTTATTTATAATGAATTCATGTCTAGAGAGTGTGTTCGTAATTGCTGCACATTCTTTCACCAAAAAACGTGAAGATGAGGATTCAGAAGCCTGGATGCTGGTGTCTGTGGTTTTAATACTTCATCTTTTATTCTCATCAGATACTCTGAGGCATTTGTCTCAGACATTTCTGCACCTTTTTGTGCTTTTTAGATTCAGCTGAAACGCTGCGAGCGAATGTTTGGAATCACCAACAGACCCAGTGTGGAAAGAACACAGAGGTCCAGCGTTGAAGGGCATGGCAGTGCACATCTTATTTGCATATCATGAGTTGCTTTGATGCATCTTAAAATGCAAGTCTACCCCATTAATATTTTAAAGGAAAGCGCATGAAAATCAACATTTTTGTTACATTAAATTAACATGTGTTCTTGTTCCATTCTGCATGTTTAATTAGGGAACACTGTCGTGTCAGAGAAAATACAGAGATGGCCATAAGATTTGTTGTAATTAAAAGGAAATCATTAAGTCGTGTTCAACAACAGCAAAAAAATAGTTTGACATATATGTTTGCTTTATTTTTTTTTTTTTTTGAACTTGCCCGAAGCTTCAAGGTTTCCTTTTTGCGTTACAGAAAATCAACACCATACTCCAGGGCTATACCGTAGGAATGTATGGAAATAATGAACATTTAGAGGAATAATCACAAGGCTAGATGTGAAATTGAGCATCTATAAAGATAAAACTGAGCATTAACCAGCTTCCTGTCACACACAGACCTCTGTGGAAGCCGACACAAAGCAATCTAGAATTTCAGGTTTCATCCTAAGGGGGAGAAAATGACAAACTGCGAGTTATTATGTGGCAGGAAAAAAGGAGACGGAATCATTTTAAGTACTAGTGGCAAGAAAACCAATTCATTATGATATCTTATGTCGCTTTCAAGACTTTTTAAAACATTTTAATTATGGATAATTGCTTAGGGGAAGAACATGTGCGCTGTTGCCTTCTCCTTTGAAACAGAATTATGATCGGAAAAAACAATTGCCCTGGTGACCCTCCAAGGATGGGGACCAGGCCATTTGTGTTTCTCATTTATCAAAGCAACATGTCCTCAAAACCAAGTGAGTCCAACCATCTAACCGGAATCCGGTGGAGATATTTCTGCTTACGGTAGAAACTCTGCTCCAAACTTTTTTTTCAGCAGTCATAATACTTTTTATCACAAGGCTATACTGATTTTTTTTCCTTTTCAAGTTTATCCATTGCTCTATGAGCTTGTACCCTTCAGAAAACTCCCAGAACCAATTAGACCCTGAAGGGAGCAAGCAAAGTGCACTAATGTTTATATTAAATAATAGTGGGCAACAAGGGTGCGTGGCATGGAAATGCATACTGGCGCTTTCATCATGCACCAAACATAATCTTATGTAAGGTTATATTTGTTTATCATATAGCCATAGCCCTTTTCAAATAAACAAAAATGAGTGAAATACTAAATTGAAAAAGGATGGTGAAAAAGGCAAGCAAGAAAGTTGTGAAAAAGAAAAATAAACTTTAGAATTTCTTTCTTGCCACGGTATTTCCAGCATTTTTCATTAATGATTTATGGTGTCAAATGCTATACAAGGCTCACGTATGTAAAAACATTTTATGAGATTTACTTTTGACGAGATGAAAAAAATAAAGTTTCATATGAATATATCGTTATTTTATGTCTTGTGTCTCCTGCTAATTTAAGATTCTGGGTAAGTTAATTGACTTCTACTTTAGGCTACATTTTGTAAGCTAGAATTTCAGAAGTATTTGAACATGTAGCGTTTCACAATTATTTGGAAAAGTAATTTAGTGAATTGTAAAGTTTGAAGTTACTTTGTTATTTCTGTGCACCATGATTATTGAAAAAGCACTATTATGTTTAATGTACAGTATGTTATAGTAATACCAAAATCAGCAATGGATGCTCATTCCACTTGTCTCTTCTTGTATTTCAGATGTTCTCATGGATTTCAACTCATGTGCCACATGTCTCATCCTGAGCTACACCCTCGCCTTACATGTGGCCTCCCAGTGTCTGTGCCTCGACTCGGTCTTGTTCAGTCAGCCCTCGCCTTCGGCCTTCATGCTCTCTACTGCACTTCTTCTCTTCTTCGGTCGCTGCTCTTGGTCCACTTGCGTCTTCTTTAGCTACTTCTATGCTTTTCCCCTCATTTGCTCCCTACTTAAGGAACAAACCATCTGTCATTATGAAAATTTTAGCGGATTAAAACTGTAAAGGAATATTTAATCGAACTGGCATAACACTTGTCTTTGTTTGACTAATTACTTTCAGTAAGAATTCATTTTCCATGACTTACAGTCTGAATAAAAAAATCTTATGCTTACACTTCTTACCATTTGAGGTTTTGAATGTTTTTCCTCTGGTAAGAAACTGCTTTTATCAAACATTTTCATTCTATCTAACAGCTCATGCGATTTCCCCTCTAATTGCCAGTGATTTACCTTTTCTATTAAACATTGGCTATAGAAGAAACCATACAACATAATACTTTTTCATCGGCTGCTTTTATACTAATTGCATTTACACTTTTTTTACTTTGGGGGGGGTCAAGGCTACAGTCAATGTTCAGTGCTAAAAGTGTTCTTTGACTGGTCATTCTTCTTGGTCAATAAGTCACACAAGTTGAATAAAATGGTAAAAGCCAACAGCAAAGCGTTTCTGATAACTAATACTGTATTTTAAAAATGTATAAATTGAGTAAAGCTCACGTTCGTCAGGGATAATAACATTTAATGGCGATAGACAATTAAAATAAGCACAGTTAAGAAAATTAAGTCATTTTAATCACATGATAAACCAGTACAGACTACATAAAGATGAGCCCACAGATGCTGTAAAGAAAGACTTCCTGGAATTTCCTACGGAAATTGGTAATGCTAAACTGGGTTCTAAATACACACACACATTTTCATAACCGCTTGTCCCATACGGGGTCACAGGGGAACCGGAGCCTACCCGGCAACACAGGGCGTAAGGCCGGAGGGGGAGGGGACACACCCAGGATGGGACGCCAGTCCGTCACAAGGCACCCCAAGCGGGACTCGAACCCCAGACCCACCGGAGAGGAGGACTGTGGTCCAACCCACTGCACCACTGCGCCCCCAGGGTTCTAAATATTTTGCCTGAAAACCAAGCTGGCATTCACCCTGTGTGAACACTCTATATGAGCACTATTTATTCTAAATAAAATTAATTCATGTGATGATCAACAAGAAGACTGCATGGCAGCAAAGCTTCCAAATACAATATGAAGACCTTCAAAATTCTCACTGTTAAGGATGAAAAGATGTCAGCAAGTCAAAATCCACCCCCAAAAGTGTCAGAAAAATTTTGTTTGGTCAGCATGAAGAAGGTGCTTTCTCGCACGTTCAGAGTGACAGTCGTCTGACTGACTGCCGCTTCTTGGTCTCTGCAGTAAGACTCTGCATCCATAACATCATTGTTAATTTTTAATCGGAATGTTATGTAATTAACTGAATCATCATTTGCATACATGCTAATTATCCTAATCCCATTTGGACCTGTAAAGTGGGACACTGTGTTCCCATTTAATGACCTGAATTTCCTACTTGTTCCTCTCAATTTCATCAAAGTTTAGTGGAGATCTAATAATTCCTTTTAAGTTAACAGGGAAAGTCTAATTAATTAAGTCTATATAAGAGTTAAATACATGTTATTCCTAATTACATAATGAGGGAATCCGCCAATATCTTAATTAACTCCAAATCAAAGTCTTATGAAAATGCATTTGTCTATTAATTTCAACTAATTTACATAAATATTAATGAATGAGGCTAATAGTCCCACTTACTGGGATCAACCCCACATAGGTCTCTTCCATAGAGATTCCAGTCCCAAAAGGATACATATGGTAGGTGAAGAAAACAGAAGACAGTTTACATTAAAATGCATATTTATAGAAATATTATTCTGAAGTGGATATTTATAGATCTGAAGAATAAACCTGGCTACAAGTACATGACCATAACTACTATATTACCTGCTACACAGTCATTTACAAAATATTACACATATTTACATGTCCAGTATTATATATAAAATTATGTAGCATGAAATACTGACCACTAAAATTTACCTGACAGTATCAGCTTGATAGAAATGAACACTGTCTTACAGAATAGTCTTCTCTAAACTCTCCTTAAAATATAAATGTAAAATCAGAAGCGTAACATACTACATAAGATACTACAAAATATATATTTTTTTTTCTAGTGATATCTGTTTGAATCTGTACTCCGCTGTAGAAACCAGACAGAGGTTTCTTCCAGATTTTCTAATTCAAGAAACCAAAGCACCTGTTTTTTGATTTTTAAAGGCACCTTTTCCTCCCAGCTGAGCTGAAGTCAATTATACAATTCTTCTGGCTTCCCTTTGAAGGCACCGACACCAACTTGAGGGAGCGGAGCACAGGCAACACACACCTCCTCTCATGCGCATGCTGTGAACCACCTGCAACTTTCCGCTTTCGGCTATATGGTTTCCTTAGGTGACACGAATGGAGGAGAACGATCTCCCAGCGGTCCCCAGGTACCACGGTCATTGTACGTGTCAATGTGTGCAACAGCACAAAGAGAACTCCAGCCATGTCTCCCATCCAGGGCCGTATCAGCAGGAACTCAACTGCAGGTCCCCGTGGGCTCCCATCTAGGGCACATTCTGTCTGTTAGACATAAAGAACTCAACATAAAGAAGTTGAGTACTGAAAGTGAAAAAAATAACCTTGTAAAATTACTTCATACATCCATTATTAACATTTTCTTGTCCGGACAGGGCCAGTTTTATAATTAGATGAACGTAGCCAATTGACTAGGGGCACCAAACTCTGGGGGAGGCAAATTTTGCTAAGAAAACCAAAAAATAATTTTGAATAATTTTAGAAAAAAAAAAATCATTTTAATAATTTAATAATAAAGAAACAGCTTCATTACAGAAACGAAGAAGACCCACTGCTTTATGTGTTATATAAACACCATGTGACACGTTGCTGCCTGGTCTTTGATATGTTGCTATACTTATTGTAGATAGGATTTCTGTGAAACACAGTGCGTCCACACGGTAAATAGTGTATATCTAATGCCTTATCGAACTTCAGTCTTCAAAATAAGTTTATTTTTTAGTCCGTTCTCAGTCATTAAAGTATACATTTGTGTTCTGTGCATATTTAATGTTCACACACATTATTATAAAAAATTGCATGAAAAAATTTTAAAAACTTATTTATAAATTCAACTTTTATTTTCCCTTCTTCATGATCTGTACACATGTGTAAAATATCTCAATTGAAAATATTTCATCATATGTGTGTGTGCTTTTATTGATTTAGAGATGGAAGTCCAAGGGATGCTGGATTGGTTCTTGCCTAGGGGCTTCAAAAACCGAGGGGCTGGACATGTGCCTGGAGCCTGTCCTGGAAATATGGAGTGTGAGGCAGAGTACGTCCTGGACAGCAAAGCAGTCCATTGCAGAGCACACACACTCACTGAGGGCAATCTAGAGTCATCAGTCAAACACATGTCTTTGGACTGTGGGCAGAAAACTGAGCACCTGGAGGAAATACATGTGAACACAGGGAAAACATGCAAACTCCTCACAGACTGAGCTAGATTCAAACCCAAGTCCAAATCCATTGCCTTGGAGAGGTGAGCCAAAAGTGCTACACACTGAATCGCTGTGCTATGCCTGAATTGGGGCATCTTTCTATCCTGGGAAGTTGTACAAAAAGCCCAGAAAAAATGTAGACCAACATCTAGAAGGGGAACAAAGAACAGGCTTATAATCTGCATCCAAACCTTTCCACTTTCCCATATCCTCATTCCTGGAAGGCACAACAGCAGCGTTATTCACTACCAGCACTGTCTGAGTGCAGTCCCTCTGGTGCCACAGAGACGTGTTGAGTGAAACATGGGCAGCACACTCCATCACTCAAGCCAGATGTCCAAAAGAACTGCAATCATCCAGGGCCAGAGGAGCAAAATTGGAGCATAGCAGCACCAAACCTGCTGTGGAGTAAACAGCTCAACTTTCCCCACTTCAGCGGCGCTGGCACCTTCCAAAGCCAGACGTTCTTAGAAGTTTTTCGCTCTATAACACAGACAAGAGGAAAGAAACTACTGCTGGGTGTCATGGCAGTGATGATATAATTAGGGCATAGAAATCAAACAAGAACTTAAAAGCTATCATATAGTGCTTAAAGTTTGATATTTAAAAATTTTTACAACTATCTACCCAAACATCCAATGATCACTGGATCTATAAATATTCTATTACAGTCTTCTGCTTCCATATTTCATGCAGCATTGTAGATTACAGTGGAACCTTGCTGAGAAACAAACCTTGTGTTCACTTGCCGAAGCATTCCCATGTATCTCCTCTACTCGTTTCTCTGCACCGGCTTCCTATAGCTGCCTGGCTCAAATTTAAGACCCTGGTTATGGCCAACAGATGCATCAATAGAACTGCTCCCAACTATTTACAAGACTGATCATAGTCACCCCGCACGGGCACTTTTCTCTTCTCTGCCATCTGCAAAGCGGCTCAGGTCTATTTAAACCCACACAGCTAGGTACAGAAACAGCTTTTACCCCAATGCTGTAAGAATATACAATACTAACCAATGTGCCACCTTTACTAACTAGAGTCGGACTGCTCCTCCCAAGCACATTGGTAAACTACACTGTCACTTTAAGCATTCTCATTCTCTTGTTCTGAGTTCTCTGGCTGTCAACTGGTATTATTGTTATTATTGTTATCGTTATTTATTGTTATTGCTATTGCATTACTCACTGTCATTGTCACTGTTTTGTTTTGTGCAGTATTTCTGTTGTCTTTGTCCATAGTCTGTGGAGAAGCATTCAGGAAGAATTTCATGATACTCGTACATGGTACTTGTACCTATGACAGTAAACTTGAACTTGAACTTGAACTTGAACTTGACTTGACTTGGTTATCCACTACACCCCAACCAGACCGCTTCGCTCATCTGCTTCTGCCCGCTTGGTGGTCCCGCATACGAAAGGTAGAGCACGGAGGTTCTCAGTTCTGACTCCGTTGTGATGGAACGACCTCCACCTCTCACTCAGAACCGCTGGAACCCTGTCCACAATTAAAGAGGTTCTTAAAACTCACCTCTTCCAGACTCATTTCACCCATGATCTTTTAAGTCCATGTAAGGCATAAATGTTCATGCACCATAAGCTTAAAATCATGCCCAGATAACCCTATACACAGGCGCTACTCCTCTATTCTACATAAATGTTTGTGTGCCTCTTTAAAAAAAGTAGGAAGGTGATCAGGTATCGTCAATATCCTCAGTTTTATGCAGATACTCGTGTGATGAACATTGGTGCATTTGGTGGAAAGAAACAAACTAACTATACTTAAGAATCACACGCCTAAAAAAAGAAAGAAAATTTTGTCGGCATTCTGTATTGAGGCATGGTAGTTTTGCATTCCAATCCAGCTCCCAGCTACAACAACATAAAAAGAAGCATAAACTTTATGCCTCTTAAATGCCTAAAGAAAGTAAAATCTATTTTTCAGGTACCACTGTTACCAATCAGGACAGTTGGTATCCTGATGGGTAGAGTTGCTGTCTTTGGTCCCCAAAGGTTGCAGGTTGAAATCTTACCTCCAGCTGCAGTACCCAAGCAAGGTCCTTTCTCTAAAATCAGCCAGCTGTATGAATGTGTAAGTAACTTTAGAGAAAAGTACCGCCAAGTATGAGTAAAAATGTACTCTGCTCACAATTAATATTAATCAATGCACTAATGGTTCAGTTTGCATTTCTCACAACATACTACTGTTTGTGTTAAACAATAATTGTGTTTATGTAATGCTCTCATTGTATTGGTCTCTGAGATGTACGTCGCTTTGAAGAAAAACGTCTTCTAAATGAGTAAATGTAAATGTACTACATCTGTCACAGCTTGAATGTTATATTCGGGTACTTGTGGACTAATACTACATTTCCCATAATGCACAGCCTCGTTTGAAACGATCGACGGCACTGTGCAAATAAAATAAACTACGTTTCCCACAGTGCACAGCACCTTTATTTTTAAAGACCGACAAAACTCCTGTAAGATTTAAGAAGGATATTTCAACACAGGGACACTGTTGACATAAAGAAATGAGTTCTGCGGAGGATCAGCCGCATGGGACAAAAAGACACGCCGATCCAGACGAAGTACTGTCTTTTTACTACACTGTGTGGCTGGAAATAGCTAATATGGCTAGCTTAGCAGGGTGGTGGTTTACGTTTGTTACGCTGAGGGGGAAGCTAACAGGAGGCCGCGCGCTCCGAGCTGTGCATGGCTCTCTTGACTTTGCACCGACTATCTAACCGCTACACAACTATATCGTATCAGGCGCTTAACCGGCTTATTTTTGCCGTTCTGCTCTAATTTATTCCGTCTCGCGTTCACATTTTGCAACGCGGTGCTGGATAATTTCCAGCCAGCCTCCTTCTTTGAGTGTCGCCGTGTCGTGTGGCTAAACGAGTTAGCACGGTTTACTCAGTAACGTGTTAAACGCGAAATTGCACCGTGGAACTCCTAGACACACAGACACGTGACGTGAGCCTAATGCGGAGCGGCTCGCGCGCGCGCCTCGGGACGCGAGGTTTCCCGCCAGCAGCCGCTCCGCAGTCAGCGGAGGTGCCCCTGTGTGTGTGTGATGTGAGCTCAGTCGTTGGCGAGAAAGGAAGGCGATCGTGGTTGAGCTCGTGTGTCAATACTGTGTGTTTGCCGTGTGTGCAGCAGGGATTTTCCACGTGGGAGACAGTGGACCTGGGCAACGATGAAAGGAAGCAGAAGTTTTTGCGACTCATGGGAGCCGGGAAGGTAAATCGCTTCACATCCCTTTTCATCGCAGCACATGATCATGACAGTTGTGATCACGTTGCAAATACATCACCCCCCACCCCACCCCACCCCACCCCACCCCACCCGAGGCACGACATCGTACCCTGAGCCTCCACCCCATCCATCGTTCTGGGTACCTGTAGTACCCCCTTCTGGGCTGCAGACTCAAGCAGGACAGGATTAGCTGCTCAAGGTGATCACAGTTTCATTTCGCCATTCATAAAGAGTCTGAACTGTGCCTCAGTTTCATATTATAAAATATTTCATATTCCCTCTAACAGTCTGCGCAAGTCACATTGTAATAGTTAGATCTAACAGCAAGCCCAGGGCCTTTTTCTTGCTCTCACATGTCTTTTAAAAAAAAAAAAAAAGGCCAAAAAGCTCTGTAGGTATTGTAAATTTTTCCCGCTTACAGAACACGAGTGGCGTTTTTAATAATTATCGTTACCTTAAATGAGGCATTTTTCAAAAGTGCAGACATAACCAATTTTTGTGCATCTAGTACATTTATCCCTAGCATGTAAGTTTGGCTGATGACTTGGGGGCATCCTACTCTGTCGCGAGACAGTGGGGGCTAATGAGGATGTGCTGTGCTCTTAAAGCCATTCGCACATTTAGAAATTGCTATTAAAAATACACAATTAACTGGTCATGGATGTATTTCTCATCAGAAGGAGCACACTGGGCGTCTTGTCATCGGAGACCATAAGTCTACTTCACATTTCCGGACAGGTACGCAATTTTCTTCTTTACCCCAACACAGAAAACCAAAACAGTAATGGTTATGGGCAGCGGTTAGAGCCATCGCCCTGCGGTTAGAGGCCCTGGCTTTGAATCCCTGCTCCTGTTGTGCTACTCTTGGTCTAGGTACCATTGATTGAGACAGTAAAAATTACCCAGCTGTATAGAAATGGGTAAATCATTGTAAGTAGCTTAGTGTAGAAACCTTAAGTTTATCTGACCCTTTTTTATAAAGTGTAAGTAAACATATGATGTACAAAATGATCTTTGTAAGTGTGTTTTGCAGAATGTATCAGGCTATCACTGAGTGACTAACCCCACTCGCGTGCTTTCATTTGTTGCCATCCAGGGGCAGAGGACAGGAAGATAAACTCAGAGCTGGAGCACCAGTATCAGCAAGGACTCGATGGGAAGCTGTCGGGAAGGAACAAGAGGCACTGTGGCCTGGGATTCAGTGAGGTGAGCGAGGCCGGACACGTCCTTTCTGCTGACGCCCCCACTTTCAGCCTTAGAATCGCTCTTGTATGGGTTTTACTGCACGGTGCTGCACAGCTTGGTCTTGGTAGAGTTTGCTCGTTCTCCCTGTGTTTGTCTGGGCTTGGGTAATTCTAAACCGCTCGCACACTCACCCGAGTGGTTGAACAGAGTCGTCTTCGACTTGACTGTCGTCAGTTGCTTACTGTAATGTCTAGAGTCTCTGCAGAGCTGTTTGTGGAAATAATCTCATTGCCATGCGTTGTTAAATTGTAGCTGCATCTGATTTATGTGTCATTTTTAGTGACGGTTTTCAGAATGTGTTCATAACAAAAATGTCGTCTCCTGTGGTGGAGGGGATCTTAGTGACCCTTCATCTAGGAGCCCAAAACTAATCTCAATAAAATGTCAAAATTCATCTTTCTTTGAAAATGGGTCCATTGTGCTGCTCCTGCAGATAGACAGTGGGTCTTCTTTCTTCGACGACCACGTGCTCGTGAGACGAGGTTAGATGACGTATTCAACTCCCCTTAAAGTGCTGTCAGTACCGTATATGATGTGGTCAATGACTGTGTGCATTGCTGTATTGTGTTACTACAGTACAGAAACATCAATAATCTTGGTGGCAACTGTTCTGCCAAAAAAAATACAGTATGTGTTGAACTCAGTCATATGACCTCCATGGATCATTTAAAAGGAGGACCCCTACCACTCATCTGGAGTCCCAACATGAGCGAATATAAAGAAAATTTCAACGGCGGCCACATATGCAGAGAATAGAGTTGCTGCTGCTGGTGCTCGCACTGTGTGATGGTGCATCGGATTGATCAGCCGTCCATCAGACGAGTGAATTCATTTGATTTTTAGATATAATTTACAGGCAGCCGTTAGAGAAGCGAATCGTCAAACGAAGAGGACCCACTGCCATGTCGTTGAAGTTCATGAGCTCTATAAGACTAGTTGCTGTAGCACTTGTACCAGCAGACCTGTCATTGTTTGTAGATCAGACATCTCCACAGCAATGAAAACATGTTAGTTCGGCTCTAGCCTCCTCTGCTCAGCAGCATTGGACCCTGACAAGAAGCAGTTGTGCAGGGATCGGTCATGAAGATGAAGTCTACCCAAGGAAATGGGGAGGAGAGGCAGCGATTGGTACGTCAAAGTGTCTTGCTCATTCGTTGCGTGTTTACTCTCTGACCGCTGACCCTGGCAGTCCGACCCTCCTGCGGAGAACCAGAGTGTGACAGATGGTGAGAGAGCTGGCAGCCCGAAGGACGACGCAGAAAAACAAGGATCAAACGAAGAGCCGTCATCGGCAGAGGCGGAGCAGAAGGCAACCAAAGACTGTACCGAGAGCAAGGAGGAGGAGCAGAGGCGTCTTTTCAAAATGGCGTTTGTCAAATCATCGTAACTTCACGGCAAGGGAAACGGAAGAGCTTTTAATACTTCACTTGTTTTAAGTTGTGTCGTTTTGCAGTCTCCTCGAAGGGGTCTAGTCGTTCTTTTCTTTGGTTCTTCAGTTAAAGCGGAAACAATTCAAATTATTTCAATATTTGTCATGAATAGAACTCGTCTATGCTTACAAGGTAATTATTTCCCTTGTGCCAAGCTAGTGTGGCCTGAATCCCAACTGGCTATACTGGGAATCTTTTGTTTGTGTAGTTTTTCTTCATCTCCCACTTTTGGAACACTTTTTTTTTTTTAAACCAGTCTCTGGAAGTAGCGAGGAACATTTTGTAATGGATTAATGTGCTTGGCATTCATTACGTTTAACAGAACAGGATGGAATTAGCATAATAGGCCTTTTTACATTCTCTTTGAAGTCCAGAGTGGAGAATAACAAATGTATATGAACCACTAGCTGAATATCAATAAAAATGGAAATACAGTTCTCTGTGGACAGCCTTTGGTGGATTTCTACAGGGAAGAAACATCCCCCTTTCCCAGTTTATTTCAAAACGAGCAGAATGGCTCCAGTTCCTCTGGCTTGTGCCTACCAGGCTCATTATACCACATGCCATCACCACTGTTGGCTATCTTTGGTGGTGTCAGCAAAAGAGGTGAATGGATGAATTACAGGTGTACTGAGTCAAGAACTGAGTGCTTAATTTACCTTTCTAGCCAAAGATGAAGTTGCTAGTTGTCAGCTAGCCAGCACTCCCCCCACAGGGCCAATGCCACCTGTGATCCTCCTGAGATACCACCGTTCATTTTTGTCCACACCAGAGGACATTTTTAAGTGCAAGTCTCAAACAGGAAATGCTACCATGCTGAAATCCCCAAAAGATATTATAAACCCTTTTGTGCTCGGTCTCAGGAGGATATCAGCAAAAGGAGGATATGCTTGGGGCCCAGCTCCATCACAATCTCCCTCATGCACAATGGGTTTTGCTTGAATTGTGGCCTTGCAGTCTCCATTGTTGAGGGGGCGGGGGCAGTGCGCAAGTCACGTGTGCACATCTGGGCATTGGGGAAGTATCAAAGAGAACCACGCCATGGGTCCAGTCCCAGATCCATAGCCCAACAACCAAGCAGCCTCAATTTCCCCCATGTGAGGCAAACAAATAGCACTGAGCTGCAACAGGGTCCCTTTCTTTGGAGAATCCTGTTGGACGCAGCATGAAAAGGGAGCGTTTTCAAAGGGCTCCGTGTCTCCATTCCAAGTGTCCTACATGTACAGATGTGCATTATGGAGGACTTGCTCCAGTTTTCCCTCTGTTGTCTTTAAATGAAAATAATTAGTTTGATGATATGCTGCATGTAGAGCACAATCAAGAGTTGGCTATGCTGCCAGACAATGTAATTATAAAAATCTACTTTTAAACGAATGCTCAGCTTGGCATGAAGGTCGTTTGGAGTTTTGAAAGAAAAAAAAAAAAAATCCATAGTTTCATGTTAGAAATTCAATGCTGCAAACACAGCAACACATGATCATAACCCACCTTCACAGAGGAGAATATGGAGGTATGTGAAATTAAAAATGCCCTTTTAAATGAAAAACCTTTGAACTTAAACATTGCAAAGTTTTTTCTTTCCCCTACACCCGCCTCCTCCGCTACCTTCTCTGTATTGAAAGTTCATCTCTGTTGGTTTGAGTCCACTAAAGTTAGAATCCCTTTTCAAATAATAGAATGAAGTATAAAGAGGTCAAAGCAGTCAATAAAAATGTTCAAAGAGAATCTTTGGAACTATGATGTGGACATTTTGTACTTCTCCTTTGTACCTCAATACTATGAAGAAAAGGTTACTTTACTGCACATGTTTTTATGCCATAAAAACTTTTTCCGTTCCTCCTCATTGCCATCTACAGTACACCTTGCATAATTTCCACCCTAATTCTTTTTTGGCTTAACTAAACCCAAGGTTTTAACTGAAACATGGGTTCAGTTGCCATCTGATGTCACCTTGATCCCGTAAAACAGAAACATACTGAGCCTTTGACATTTAACACAACAAAGCAAAAATGTATTACTGGAGTGATGCTGAACTTCAGCCTTACATTCAGCCCAAGAAGAAAAATGTTCTTATATGATCTCAATTTAACATCTTTAAAACCATACACTTTAATTTCAATATTTATCTTAATATACAAATGCAGCAGTTAAAGTTGAAAAACATTAACTGTTAAAACTATTAAACGGGGTTCAGAGCTTCACATGTCATCCAGCAAACTTTGATGAAGGTCCTCAGAGAAAAATATCATTTAGAGGATTAATGATAAACAATGCAGACCAGCATTTTCTCCTTTGAAAATAACTGTTGTCCAAGCATTTGTCTTTATTTAGCTGTATACATGCAAATTCAGTGATATGAAACTTTATGAACATAGAGCTTCTTCATGGAAGGACTTCCACCGATTCCATTTTAAGGCAAAAAAATATTTTAATATCGTATGTAAAGTTACGATGTAGTAAAATAAAATATTTAACGTGGCAAAAATATTTTTTTACACTTTAATTCTACAATGTGTTCTTCATAGTGTTACACTTCTTCCCCACAAACTATTTTCAAAAAATATTGCCATCGCTTTCCCCGCCCCCCCAATTTTGTTAGCAAAAATAAAACTCATTTGGCAAGCTAGAATGAAACTTCGAATGGCAGTCTTGGGTCAAACAAAAATAATATTTTTGTGACTTGGTGTATAGTATACAGCCAGCCATCTTTCTGAAGCAATTATTCAAATGCTTATTTTCCTCCTGCCTGTGTTCAGTGGCATAACACCTTCGGCTTAATCTGTATTTCAGTCAAACCCTTCTCATACTTAATAAAAATGTCTTGCATTCCAAATCTTTTCTAGGATACAAGTAATAAAAGTGCACGTATAAAATGTTCTCTAGTACAACATTAACAGACGTAATACATTCACTGCAGCCTCCACGCCATACATTTTAATTTACAAAATATTTTAGCTCTATTAAAAAAGCATTACAAAACCAGTCTCCTAGTCAGCACTGAATGTTAAGCAATAAAGGATCCATATTCATATTACTGGTGTCAAATGCTTAAGCCAGTCAGTTCTTCTAAGCTCTTCCGCGTTGAAGAATCCAGGCCACCGTGACTCGCCCTCGTGTTGTAGCACCTCAAAGTTCTGACGCAGCTTTGGCTGAAGGAGAGACACCACAGGAAACAAGGAGTCAGAGCCCAACGCATCCCTGCACAGAGATGTCCTATAATCAACAAACACGTGGGAATCATGCAGACCTTGCATGGACGCCATCTCATTTTTGAAGGGAGAAGTTTCACCAGGTACCTTCACAAGTCGTCACGATTATTAAAACACTGAAAATGGGGCAGCAGGTGGCACAGTGGTTGGAGCTCCTACCTGGGTTATAATTCCTTGATCAAGGTATGTAACCTCAACTTGTACAGTCAAAATTAAAATTGGTTGTATAAATGGGCAAATCTTTGTAAGGATAATATGCAACCACAACAATGCAAGTTGCTTTGGAAAAAACCATTCTCCAAATTGAAGGTTAAAATAGTTTGGAAGTAAAGAATTTCCAGGGAAAACTTATAAAACAAAATGGAAAGACCCAGTTTCTATCTCCCTTAAAAAACCAGTATGGGCAGGACAAGATGTGTATATAGTGTTTTATGCAAATGAGGCTCCAAAGAGAGCAGTTTAACTGCAAGGTTCACAGGTTGGAGAAAACAGCTGTAGCCATCAGGTTTTGAGGACAGCCTCTGTTAGGAGCATTATGGGTAGGTATTGTGAGTTCTGTCCCTCGTCGGTCATCCGGTGCATAATATGCATTATGCATGAGAAGACTTCAGGAAGAACAGGTGGTTTGGTAAGTGAAG
This sequence comes from Scleropages formosus, assembly GCF_900964775.1. NCBI lineage: Eukaryota > Metazoa > Chordata > Actinopteri > Osteoglossiformes > Osteoglossidae > Scleropages > Scleropages formosus. Next base: position 9,479,938 of record NC_041807.1, read on the forward strand.
AACGAGAAATGTTACTATTTATCCACAGAAAATGTACCACCTCACCATGTGTTCCAGGCTGTGGAAATCAGAGTCAAAGCCACAGGAATTATTTATGTTTTTTTTTCTTTTAAGTTTACCATTATTTTTTTCAGGAAATGTTTCCAAGCAGTCAGGACAAGCAAAGAAAGTAACATTTTCAGGGAGAACACAACTGGTATTATCCATAAAACATTACAGCAACCTTATGTTTTATGAATAAGACCAGATGAAGAAAACTGAAATGAATACAAAAACAAAACTTTTTCAAGGATCAGGTGAAAACAAAAAACACTGGATGATATAATGAACAGCAAAATGGAGAAACACTGAAGAAAATGAGTAGATGGCTATATCTCCCAAAGAACAATAAGAACAACCAAAGGCACTGAAGACATCAAGTGCATTAATGGATATGCATAAAAGAGGTACCTTAATACATTGTTGACAGGTAAATACTCTCCTCGTTCTGCCTGTCTGTACAGCAAATCGCAGTGAGAGTTTAGTTAGACAGTACACCCAGCAGGTATTTCGACACATTTCCACCACCCATCAAAGGAAAAGTAGATGTAATGTACAATCATTACCGCAGCCTCGAGGTGCTCGCATTAGAGAGCGTTGGAAACCACTATTTACATTTATCCATTTAGCTGACGCTTTTCTCCAAAGCGACTTATAATGTTAAAGTCACAATTATTGCATGCTTATAATCATTTACCCATTTATACAGCTGGGTAATTTTTACTGGAGCAAATCAGGGTAAGTACCTTGCTCAAGGGTACTACAGCCAGAGGTAGGGATTGAATCTGTGACCTTTTGGTCCAAAGGCAGCAGCTCTAACCACTACGCTACCAGCTGTCCCGCTATACTGACATATCCTTTTCGAGTTTGGGCTAACCCTAATCTACTGCAGGATACCCTCAGTATGTACTGACTACCGAAACAGAGAGGCACCTGATCAATAAATCGATTGCAATTTCTCAAGAAAACTCTCCACACACATTTTAAAATTTGCTTTGATCCATCATGTACTTTTCAAACTGATACCAAAACAGAGCACAAACTTTCTTGTGCTTCACTGGTCCACGTTAGGCACAAAAGCATGCACGCAAAAGCTGAGCGCAGGTGTCGGGCAGCGATGTGGCGAACGCGGGATGGGGACGACACCGATGACACGGTCGATGAAAGTTCGCAGCGGTGGGGATGGACCTCAGCCGTTGGCGAAGACGACGACGAACGCGGTGCGCTGATGTGCAGACAATGCTTTAACTTGTCATGCATTAGTAACCCCCAAAGTCCCTCCCCATCAAGACAGGATGGATGACACCATGGGATGTCCTCACAGGAAATGACACAGATGGCACAGGTAATGGCCAGGATTTAATCAGGCAGCTCGCAGCGGCAGATACTCTACAACACGCGTCCATCAGCCCGCTTCCTCGTTCCTGCTTCCATCTCGTGCGTTACGACGACTTCGTAACATGGCCCAGCATAACCGCCTTTGGCGTCCTTCCCCCCCATCTCAGTACGCCAGTCCATTTCCCCAATCCCACTGCACAGCGCTGCGAGGGAGGAGTGAACCCCGTCTACAGATGGCAGCTAATTGGCATTTTGGGCGCACAGCTGCATCTTTAGCTTCGCCGCCAAGGTGTGGAAACAAGGGGGAACCACTCTTTGTTAATTAGACACAATGAAAAAAAGGGGGGGGGGGGGGAACGCACACACACAGACACAGTTTGTTGTCTTTTGCATCCTGTTTGTTTGTTTTATTCCATTTTCCACACCCCCCAACCCCCAAAGAGCTGGCACGGTTACAAAACCAATTTGCACACAATTCACACTGCCTGGTTAACCGAGAACTAATGATAAAGATGGTAAACACTCTGCTTACGCTTGCTTTGCCTACAAAAGCCCTGAAGGATGCCAACTGCGCAATGAACATGCCGGCAGTGAGGTGCGAAGCCCCAAGCCCCCCCCCCCCGACACGACGCTAGAACAATCAGCGAAGCTCCAAGCGCATTAGCCGTGCTAAATAAGCCTTACGTTGTTTGCTCCTACTAGACAAACGTGTAGTGAAATCCATTGCTGAGAGGGGGGGCAGGTGCCTGTATACCAGCAGCCGGCGGGGGGGCCGTGGGACCGCACACCTGCGGCAGAGCTGGGGGGGCACACAGAGCAACAGAGCCCCATCAGGTAGGGGGGCACGGAGAGAGCCAGACCTACAGCTGGACACTGACCCTGCGGCCCACGTGGCTCAGACTCCTCAAGCGGCCGGTTTGGCATCTAGCAGTTTGCAGCAGCGTTCAGCAGCGGTCACGGCCCCCCAAGGCTTGTAGAACTACAACACCCTTCTGGATTTCATAGCACGTCTACCCGAGGTAGAGCGAGAGCAAAAAAATGCACACGCGATCGCCACCTGGAACGTTTTCGTGTTCTCGGACAAGTTCTCCAGGGTACTGGTGCTTATAATTACTTCGACTGCCATGCGGAGTATATGCGACGCATCTGAAGTTGATGGATAGGTTTTACCGTGAATGCGCGAGGGCGACGCGGGGAAACGAGCTGCCCGTGACGGCGGGAGGAGCGACGGCTACGCCTATCCGGCGAACGCCAAGATGAAAAAGGCCCCGGCGCCCTTTCATGCCAGTTCAGAAAGGCGTTCAAAGGGCAGCCGCAGAAAAGCGGCGTCGTCCGGAGCGGAATTCAACGGGGCCATTGATCAGCTCCTGAAACGGCCTCTTGAGCGAAGTCCTCCCTGTCTGAAGATCTAACATGCTGCGCAATTAGAAGCGTCTTTTACACATTAGATCCATGCTGATAAGTACTGATGTGGACTGGTCCCCGCAAGACTTGCTGTTCATGCTTCTTTTCTTGATCCCAAGACCTGGATGGGAAGTAAACTCTCCTCTATTATACCTGAGGTTACCTTGCAGCCGTCAGTGTGATGCAAAACAAAAATGCCTTCAAACTGTCAGCTAGTCCTCCAGGATGACACCAACATTAAATACATAAGCCACACAGCCATCTGTGTGTACGATTTTGTTTGGGGAAATACCTATTTTTTAAAGAAAATATAGCTATGCATTACATTACCTACAATATTTGCCACTATTTCGAATTTACAACAACATATAGAGTTAGGTGTATAAATGTATTTGGACAGCGACGATTTTCTTCAGCATTTTGGCTCCGTACGCCACCACGATGGATTTGAACGAAACAATCGAGATCCGCTTTAAGCGTAGCGGATCTAATTCATGTCTCCTAGCGCAGGTTTGAAATAACAACCTGTACCAATCGCGCCGTTTGTCACGCGACGTTAAAACGATTTGCCGCCGCAAGTCGCAGAGAACCGTACGCACAAGATCAACACAGAGAGCCGCTGCACACGTTTCCGTCGGTGATTTACGCACGCGTTAAATATTTCCTATTTTGATACGTTACCTTCGCATTGCACCTCAACGCAGTGAACACCAGTGAAAACGCAGACACCTGCCTGAAGACCAGGCTGCGAGTCTCATTTCCCAAGGCCACGTACGGTGTCCTTCCACTTCCTGCTTTTAAACTGGGCTTTCATCTGAGCCACAAGGCGGTTTTATAAGACAACACAGAGCGATGGCGGCTCAGGTTCAGCTGTGTCGTACCTGCAACCTGCTTGCTCTTCTGAGAGGCCTCAGACGCCAGAGCGTACGACATGGTGATGATACGCTCTTTCTCCTGCAGCGCGTGGTCCAGGTCCGCAAAGTCCGGGCTCGCCAGCCCTGCAGACGGCTGCACGCTCTGAACGCTGTGGAGAACTCAATCTCAGCACGTCGCCACCTCTCAGTTCATTTACTACCGTTGAACACGTCATTGAAAGAAAGTCAAGGATCTCCAATAAAGACAGTCGTGCGGAGCCGAGTTCAGCACGGCATGTTGACGTAAAGCACTTTTTTCTTTTGTACTTCGAGATGTACGGCACTTTGGAGAAAAGCGTCTGCTAAATGAATACATTTAAATGTACAGTCTAGAGTATATGGTGCATTGGTTCGCTTACTCATTTAAGTGACACTTTTCTTCCAAGCAGCTCAGCGTTAAGCTACTTATTTACCGATTTGTACAGCTGGGTAACTTTACAGGAGCAATTTTTAAGGTGAGAACCTTGCTCAAGGGTGTTACAGCTGCAGGTGTGATGGGAACCAGTAACTTTTGGATCCAAAGGCAACAGCTCTAACAGCTACACCATCAGCTGTCCTCTATCAGCTGCTCTTTGCTATACAAACTGTTAAATTTTACATTTTTCAAGAAAAAAAAAAGCATTTTATCGATGTTTATTTAATTTCAATGTCCTTCACTTAATCTATTTTCTGAATTTTCCATCTGTAACTCAGCTATTTTTATAAATAAAGCCAATAAATGGCAGTATAATGCACCCAAACAAGTGTTGGACCACCTTAATTCAACTCACTCCCACAGTGTTCACAACTCATGGTTACAATTCCTGGGGCTTTCTGTGTGTCGGAGATCATTTACAAGATGAGGAACATCACTCGTACTAATACTCTTAATGTTTCATTAAACTGCATTGAACAACAAAGTTTTTATTTTCAGTCATTTCAAATGAGTTTTTGTATGTACCTTAGTTAATACAATTAAATGTCTTAACGTACTTTATTTACTACAGGTGTATGAAAGATTTTTTTTTTCCAGAGCTTAACCTAGAAATAAATTAGTTTGAGTAATTGTGGTCCTCACGATTGTGTAGTAGTACAACAAAACAAGCGATAGACTTTCAGTCCCAGTTATGTGTATATAGAGGAGCCAGCGTATACAGTGTACTAGATATGTGCCGACTGTTGTGTATATACGGCATTTCAGTTAAAGCCTAGAAAATTATCAATGTTGAGTACAGTATCAAATACATATAAAATGTCAATGTGCTGCAATAAAGGATCTCAGTCATATACAATAGGTGGCATATATGTACATCTATTCGCTGGAGCAAAGATCTCCAAAGGCGGCTGGTGGTACCTGGACTTTGCTAGGATGCTCTTGATGCGCTCCACTTTGCGGTACCGGGCCTCCATCTCCTGCTGGCTAAGTGGCTCCTCGGGCTCCATGTCAACATAACGTTCGGGGATGCACACCTTTTGGGGCTTGGACAGCTGCCAGGACAGAGACATTGTCACCACTGCTACAGTGTTTTAAAGCATCCCATCTCGACCACTGCATAGATCCTTGACCTTAACTGTCAAGATAAATGTCCATCCATCCATCCATCCATCCATCCATCATCTATAAACACTTGTCCAATGCAGGGTCACTGAGGCCCAGAGCCTATCCCAGAAGCATGGGATGTGAGGCAGAGTACTCCCTGGACAGGACACCAGTACATCAACAGGACAACCACACACACTGGGGTCTTAAAGAACACATGAATCACGGCATGGCCAAATAGGGTCTATATGTATGTTCCACATACATACTGTACCTCGCGGCTCAGATCCAAATCGTAATCGAGTGGTTCCAGGTCCAGTTCCCGCTCGGGTTTGGCGAGAGCGGTCAGCCACTCGTCTGACTGTGACCGGGGCTGCTCCCGGTGCTCGGCGGGTCGCTCCTCGCCTTGAACTGCCCGCTCCAACAGCCGGAGGTCAAACTCCTGCTCCCGCCTCCACTGGGAGGGGATGAGAAGCGGCCAGAAAGAAAAGAGGGATGCAGCACAGAGCAGCACCCACCACCACAGCTTAGCTGGTATGTTACAATGGTCACAGCTGTCATTACACAGACCGACAGGGTATGGCTGAGGTACGGACCGGTACAAACATACCATGTACATGGTACATTCTTTTCCTAGTGTCCATATTTGGAATACTAGTCTGCTAGTTTGCTTTTCCACATAGTATTCATAATCACAGAATATCCACTTATGATACATAAGTTCAATTTAACAGTATCTTTTTAAAAAAAAAAAAAAAAAAAAAAACCATTGATGCAGAAAATTACAGCTAGTTTTCAAACATTATGAAATGTACAAAAACATACACGCATGCAGAAACACGCAGAAACATACATCGTGCAAACCGGATACAAGGGGTGTGTGGTGTCAGCATATTTCACACCCAAGCTCTCAGACCCCAGCATGCATCACCCCTGCACAGAAATCCATCCTGCAGTTAAAAAAAACTACATCCTAGGCGTTGTTGTGCTTACGGGACAGAGGAAAAAAGTGAATTGTAAAACGTCAAATACCATTTATATATTCATTACACAGCAATGGAGAAACACAGCCAGCGTTTATTTACTGGCAAAGTTTTTAAGTGCAAACCTCTACGTGAAACAAATGAATATAATGGAAGCTGTGTAATCAATATTTCATTTGTGGGGTTAGTGTGCAATTAGTCGTGAGCAGGTAGATCGTTAGCGAGAGCTTCAGCCTCAAGCACCGATGAAGGTGCTCCGACGTCGGCGCCGTCCACCTGGAAACGCAACCTGGCCGCTCTTCTCTTCCGCCAGTCCAACTGCAATTTTGCTTTACGAGAGCACAACCGCTCGGCCAGCCCCCTTCCGAAACCAGAATGCGAACAATTTGTTTAAGAGCGATGCTGCGAACGTTCAATTCGAAAAACGCGGTCGGCGTAAAAACCGGAACGAACGCGAGCGTTCGGAAGCGCATCTCCAAGTGCAGCTGCGAATTAACAAGCGCACGCTAAGTGACGGCGTATAATTGGCGATACTTTTTGCATGAAGCAACATAAAATACGAATGCCAAGTTAAAATCTGTGCCAATAAACCTGAAAGTTACAGCACATGGAGCAAAGGGTATATCAGTCACAGGAGCACATTTTACCCCCCGTCTGCTCAGGATTTGCCAGAAGCATCAGAGTATGTTAGCGGGGGACCTGTTTGGAGGTTTCCATCTCCTACACCGTGGTTATCATAGACCCATTGCTGGCAAGAGAGATGCCAGATCGGCCACTGGAATGAGGGACCGTGTCCGGGGCCCCGAGAGCACAGCCGACACGACAGGAGCGCAGCAGAAATTAAGAGCGCTAGATAACGTACAACCCTGAAACGTCCCTGTAGTGCTGCCAAGGAAAGAGCGGAAGCGTTCAGAATGACAGCAGTGGTCTGACAACAGGGACTGGAGGTAGGGGTAAGCGCAGGAGACAAAGGGAAAGGTGGGGTGGTGTAACACGTCGCATCCCTCGGAGGAAGGAGTTCACGAAGCACTAAAAGCAAATTTTAGGATCCGACCCCAGCGCGGAAGAATACATTGTGTTCCAGGTCCCTCATTGTTATTGTAGTTTTAAATAAAATAAAAAAAAAAAAAAAAAGCCTCGCGCTTCAACACCTCCTGTCTTTGCATGCACGATGACCTGCACCGCAGATCACTTGAAAGCAGCATTTTAAGCTCACCTCTCACACCGTCCTGCACCCTTTAAAAAAGGTGTGTAAAACACAGCTTTAAAAACACTCCTCCAGAAAATATGGCTCAGCAGTTCTGTGAAGAACATGTTTTTGCGTTCTTCCAAAGCAAGGCACAGAATGCTTCACCTGCCAGCAGCAGTACCTTTAAAAGTGCTTATATTAAAGGGACAGCCCTCTAGTGCTCGCTTCCCGGCCGTACGACTGTCAGCTTTGCCTTCCCTTTACGCCACTATCTCCGCACAACCCGCTCGCTTACGTGCGGCCCCTACAAGCCGACCCCCCCTCTTCGGGCGAGAAACCGTGCTGCTCCAGCCGATCGCCTGCTGCGAAAAGGTTAACGTGTTACGGGAGAGACCCGAAAGACGGCGCAGGTGCCAGCCGTGATTCGGCCGCTCTAACGTACAGAGCCCAGGTCAGCGGAGAGCGGTCGTGAGCAGGAGGAGCTGGCACGGGATGAGGCACCCTGGCGATCTCCCTGGCTCAGGGTGCGCTTGCGCTCGCGGACCAACGCCTTCTGGTGTCGCTTCATGCGCTCTAGCTGCTCATCGGCGCTCATGCGGCCCCCGCGCTGCGGCTCCGAGTAGAGCCTCTCCAAGGCGCTCTTTGGTCTCTCCTGGGTGGGGTGAGGGTGACGGACGGAGGAGACGGCAGAGGGCACAGAAACAGGAGAGGGTGTGAGAAATAATGTCACAGGGAGAGGTGCAAGAAAAATCGGGGGGGGACGTGAGAAAACGTGAGGATGATACCAGGAGAAGAGAGGAGTTACAGGAAAATGGAGAGGGAAGAAAGAGGAAAGTGAGAAAACATAAGAATGACAAGAAAGGATTGAAAGTAAGATGGAAGAGCGTCAAAAGTGCAAAAAAGAGAATATGAGGAAAGTCGACAAAGTGGAAAAAGAAATAGAACAAGGCAGGAGGGAGATACAGGAAGGTGGGAGATATAGGTAATACGTAGATATGGAAATGAGTAAACTCAGAGGAGCGAATATGGACAGAAGAGGAATAGCATGATTGCAAAAATAAAATTGAATGATGAGAGCGAGGAAGGAAAAAGGAAGAGAAAAAGAGAGGAAAACAGGAAAGAGACGTCCCATAGGTTCAACTGCATTTTTGCATTTCTCATGAGAGCATCGTTATGGGGGGGGAGGGCAAACCACAGCATGCTTACTCAAGCCCTGTGGTACCAACAGAACTTCAGCTCACAAACACAGCCCGGAGTGATTCACACCCTCGCGGGTCCCGGGGTGCCATTTTTATTCGGCTCAGCAATTTTTTGCACTGGGTGCCGTGTGTAATGCGATCCGCTGATGCTCACTCACTGATGCACTTCTCCGAGCACCGAGCGGTCTGCAGAAAACACTGTAGCGAGCCGCACCATGACTGCAACCGGTGGACAGCAGCTGTGGCCGCACTTCCACTCCACATAATAATTTTGCCCAAAGCAACTTAGCGTTAAGCTTTTTACAACTACAGTGAAATACCCATTAATACTACTGGGTAATTTTTACTGCAGCATTTTAGGTTTAGTACCTCAGTCAAAGACGGTACGGCACGAGGAGGATTTGAACCTCGTTCCTTCAAGTCCAAAGAAAGTAAGCACGCACTACGTGAGCTGCTGCCTTACTGCTCCGCCACAAGTCTCACCTTTAGGCCAGATGCCGTGGCTCCTCGTCTCAGAGTGACGTAGGATGAAATGTTCGTTGACTGGTTAAGTCTGGATGTTGAGCCAGCTAATCCTAAAAGAAAGGTCCAGACCACATGAAGATGCTACCTAAACCTTGTCTATACATTTTTCTAATCATACTTCCAAAAGTAAAATTGTGAGTGCTCTGCTGTAGGAGAGCACCACCAGCATCTCGAGCCCTGCCTTTGCTTGGTAGGGTCTGATATCCGCCGCCGTTGGACCCCAGCATCCCCCCATTTGCCAAATCCAGACTTCCCACCCCCAGCAGCTCCGGCTCGCTCAGGTACGACCGGATCTCCACCTGGGACAAGAGGGCACACGCCGTTATAGACACTCACATGCTGTGTTTTAAACTTGACACAGCTTTCCAACAGCGTGGACACTCAGACCTTGTAGTCGCCATTGACGTAATGTCCGATCTCCCGGTCTCGTTTGCGCTCGTCTGACTGTCGCTTGAGGCCACGCACGGATGTGTGTCGGATGACTGACGTCTCCTTGGGCAGCGGAGGCACGGCAGGAGGCTGGTCCTCAGGACTGTACAGCTGGGGCAGGGGTGGTCGAGGAGGAGCATCCTCCTCAGCCTGTGGGCCACATAGGAAGACACATTACAACTTTTCACACACACTTAACCTGCTCTTTCCAGCAATGGGGGCCTCTTCTGCAGTTGATACTGCTGAGGATGCACCTGCATCGTCTTCCAGTTAGAAGGCATCACTCACCCACTTTGGCACAAACTTCTGGAGCGAATGGGCCTGAGGAGCCCAGCCCGGCTGCTGCAAAGGCTGCCGGGAAGAGCGGCCCTCAGGGGCAAGGCTATGCTGGGGAGATCTGACATCCGCAGCAGACGTGCCCGTGGGCAGTGAAGGCACCAAAGACGGAGACACTGAAGGCACAAGTTTTCTCTCTGTAGAGCCACAACAGCAGGCAGGCAGGTAGGTAGGCAAGCACGGGCGCACGCACGAACGTACACACAGACAGAGAGAGAACCTTTTGAATAGAAAGGCCAAGTTCACGATGACAGCACACACTTGCAGCCAACTGGCAGTCAAGAATTTTCTCACCGGGGTTCTGCACAGAGTCTATAGTGACTTGGTAGTTCGCTTTGCTGGAGCTGAGCCCTGCCATCACATCCTCGATCCTCCAGAGCTCCTTCCTCATCTGAGTCTTTTCCTGCTGCGAAGACACACACGTAGACTCTCTGATAAGGGCGGACTTGACCACATGCCATTCTGGCTTCTTCTAAACTGTTTGTGGCTCTTCATTCAATCTAGATGTTTCCTCTGCTGGTCAGTCCTTAACCACCCAGACAATACAGTGCTGATAACCTGAGAGAGAGAGCTGCGGCTCATTTGATTCTGCAGAGCTTCTCTCAGCTGCTCCAGGTCGGTTTCCAGGTGGCCATACTCCCTCCAGGCATTTTCCATTTCCTATACGAGAGACACCAGTTCAAGCTTATGTAAGAACTCAGTCAATTCACAAAAATATACATTCGCTGCTAACTACATGCGAATGCACCAATATTACATTTGATGGCCTCGTTACCTTCAAGGTGCTAACAACATGAACTATCGAGGGGCCCTCCCAAAGGGTGGTTTTGGTTTGGGCCACAACAAACAGCGCCAGGCTCACCGTGGACAGCTGGGAGATTTCGGCCCGGATATGCACCACATCCTCCTGCAGTAGCCTCTGCTGGTAGGCGATCTTCTCGGCATGGGCCGGCTGGTCACAATACTTTTCCATCTGCTGGTGAGACACATCCAGCACTGACTCCAACTTGTCCTGATGAGAGGGAACCACAGAAGGCAGTCAGCACCACTATTCTCCTTTCACAAAACAGGGGGGCGCTCTATTCCTGCCATCTGTGCGATCAACAGATACCATGCAGCATCTGTTCTTGACGTTACAGTCAACGTACGACAACACAGGTGAAAAACGTTGGGACCAACGCAGGCAAACTCCTTCTCTCTAGTACCTTGTCCTCCTTCAGCGTACGAATCCTACTCTCAAGATGTTGGAGGACCTTGTCCTGTTCACAGAGTCTGCTCAGCTTCACCTGCACAGGAGAAAAAGCCACTTTACACCAGCCACTGGCTGCGTGTTCACTCATGGATCCTCCTGGGAAACATTCATCACCTAGCAGACACTTCTCCCTTTAAACTTCCTTTGCGCTTTCCTGACAATTAGTTTAAGCATCTTGCTCAATAGTACTATGAGATCTTGTTGGATGTGAACTGGCAGTCAAGTGATTAACATATCCTCAGTCACTGTGCTACCATTACACTACCTTGCATTTCATGGGTATTGTCCCCTCAAATATCTGAACACCTCAAGTCTGATATTCTCCATCTGCTATTCACCAGCTTAATATGGAAATATTTAAATATGAAGCATCCTTCTTTTTGCAAGCCCTACAAATATTGTTGTTTATTCAGAGCCCTGGAAACATGTGGCTTAACAGCCAAGACTACTGAAGATCCCAACTTTAGAATATCCAAGGTTTCATCTACAGCCTCAGCATTTATTGGATGCAACATTTTTTCTCTATAAAAAGTGGGTTAGATTTTAAAAACAAAACCAAGTTGAAGACAGAAGGGGGGAAAGAGAAAGAAGAGGAAAAAAAAAAAAAAAAAACTTGAGTGCTTGACTGCCTAGTTTAGAGTTTCGCACACAGTGATTTTTTTTTTCCAAAGCTATTTATCATTCTGTTAAATTAATAATTAAGCTGTTTTTATTTCGCTGCAGTGATATTGTTGTTTTAATTATATCAAATATTCATCACTCAGACAAATAGAGCACTCTTATAAATTGTTAAACTGGAACCATCTTGCTGATGAAAAGGCAGGACGTCCAGCTTATACACCTCTGATTGTATTAGAAATAATCAAATAAATCAAAAACACAAGGATTACACAAATCAAACTGAAAAATTTAACAACTCAAAATACAAAATCCCATTGCATGTATTTTTCCCTTTAGATTGAAAGCAAGATGTAAAAGCTCTCGATGATCATCTCCTCTCTGTATGCAAGATACTCCTCCTCCCCACGGCATTCGTTTGTTTGTTTGTTTGTTTGTTTTGGGGCTTTTGTTTATGGCGGCACCCGCTGTGTAAAGAGTACCGAAATGTGTGTTTCAGTAAAAGGCCGTTTGCAAGAAGAAGAAAAGATGTGAAATGAGGGCAGGCATTTTCTTTTTTTTTCTTTTTTTTTTTTTTTTTTTTTGGGTGGGGGAGTAAGCGCAGTGTTCAAAAACAGAATTCAATACTCACATCCACATCACTTTCAGCTATCTTTACTGGTCTCGGAGTTCTGTCTTTTAAAGGTTCTCGCCCAGTAACCTGACAAACATAAAAACGTGAGTTTTTTTTGGTTAATTCAATTTTTTTTAAACAATTTTTACTAAGCCATTTCTAACACTAGCTCGCCACTGAATAAAACTACATCTGCTTAAATTACATCTGAATATAAAGTGCTGGGTAGTATCTATGCTATAAAAAGTTACATTAAAATAAAAATGTTAATATAAAGAACACTTAAAAGCTGCTGTTTAGGATGTATGTGTTGTTCAAAGTGCATTTTCCATTGTTTTGTTTAGGGAAAATGTCACGTGAACCAGGCTTAACACCTTTTATGACCATACCCATAAAAACCAGTCCTCGCAGGAAACAAAACTCAATGAATTAACCTTAAAAATACACCCAGTAATAACAGCAAGAGTAATTGAGGGTTTTGTGTTTTTATAAATTAATTTAGACCGACTCCTCATCTCACAAACAATAGGAAATGGAAATGTCTTAATTTGTTAAAAGAAAATAAAACTTGCACAGCAGGACTTTAATGTTTATTATGAGACTCAAGCAAGTGAAGTAACACAAGCAAAAATAAAACTGAAAATGTTTCTTTGAAAATTTAGAACTTGACCCGAGTAATACGTGGGACCAGCGTACAACGAAATTCCAGCCTGTTTGAACTGGGATATATTTTCAAGGAGATCTTTTTCATTTTGAATGCATCACTCTTATTGCAACAACAACTTTAAAAAAGGAAATGGCAAGTAGCGCCGCGTGCAGCTGGGACCATGCGGAAAGCAGCCATTTCAACACACGCACACCCTGACGGCGATACAACGGCGTGCCTTCCCATACAAGATCACAAAGCAGCTCAGCGTACGTGATGCCAGAATGCAGCATGTTCTCTCACAAGAAACATAAATACATTCACAGCTTTGTGAGCACGTGGTCCTTACGTGGGAATGGGAACGAACAGTTTGGGCCGACTAACACATTGTCAACCATTAGGATCAACGGTTCAACACTTTTTGATCTGCAGTTTAAAGACACGCACAAGAAACAGAAGGCTGAAGGTTGTGGATTTCCTTGCTTCTCATAAATCAGTTTTCAGTTCAAGTGCTCAGAGCTCTTGAATGTGATCAATACGCAACAGATGATTCGTCGACCCAAAAAGGAAACGACAGTAATATATGATGGTGAGCTGTAGCACTGCTTCAGAAAGAGCAACCACAAGGAAGCACTCCACCCCTCTTTCCCATCAGTACTTGCTGGAACAGGTGAGATCCAAAACCGGTTCAAGTCAAACATCTAGTTTAGGGCTACGTAAACTCCCAGCTTGCTCTCAGGGGTAGACCCATGCCTGCTGTGTTGAAAACAATGAGTAATACAGTCTTTTAAATTTTTTTTTTTTTTTTTTTAAAAACAGAACACGTTGTCATTACCAACTTGGATTTTTTTCTATGCACTTGTATGCTTCATACACGTCCAATGCACCACAGTAAGATGCCATGGAAATTTCAAAAATGTTACAAATTTTGCTCCACCTTGGGCGTCCGTCTTTGAGAACAGACCTACATGTACCTGCTCTAAGGATTCAACTCCCAAGAGCACGATGAAGCATACTGTGGTGCATTGTACCGGCACCACGTTTGGTGCCCATCAACAAATAGTCACGCGCATGACACCGAGGAATCAAACACTTGATACGCGTCATTGAACCCTGAACCAACCATCTTGCAGTATTGACACATGACAACTTGCAGTAAGACCTAACAGTTCACGTTGCAATAAATCAGATTTGACAAATATCTTGAAAAGTAGCTAGTCACACAAATGTAGTGCTGAAGTTTCTCTACCTGCTAAAAAGTTAATGGAGGTTATTAACAGCCAGAATCTTGTGCTACTGAGAGGCACGGCAGAGTTACAGACAAGACAGCTAGGAGAGCAGGTGAAGGGTGGAATCTAAAGGATGTAAGACGGAGGTCAAAGCAGGTCATGAGGAGGAGCGGCAGCAGGAAGAGGCATCTCTGTTTTGGCAGCACTCCCACCTTCAGGTCGAGATACTCCAGGTCCTTCTTCAGCTGCATGTAAGTATCATCGGCCTTCAAGTGGGGAGCGAAGAGACAAGTCATGTAACAGGAAGTGGCAGAGTGCTGTATGAGCATGTCTCACCACTATATGGCCCACAATATGGTCCCTTCAACCACGATCAGGTAAGGTGACTCTTGATCAGATCACCACTGATCAGCATTTTATCATCTAATCAATGGCCTCATTGCGTTTGTTACAGAAATTAAAGTGGAAACTGCATGGTTTTAGTAGCTTGGGTCTAAACGATCGCTTATCTTCAACACAAAGCCGTTCTTACAGATTCCGAAGCGTACTTCCCATGGTGCCCGCTGCACTTCATTTGTTCAAACAGTCGAACTAGTCGTCTTTTAAGGTTTTTCCTCATCATTTCATGTTTTTAGATGCCAAACCACCAAAACAGGATAATGTACCATAACTTCAATAGATGGAATCTATTTAAATTAAACCTACTGTATACTCCAGAGTGCATGCCAGCCTAAAACACGCATACTTTCGCACCAGATCTCTTTAGGAACATGAACCCTACTAATAGGAATCCAATGTTGGATTTGAAAGTGGACAAGTCTTTTCTGCTGTTAACATGCAAGTTTAAACTAGGTCCTTGATGATCAAAAACTGAACAAAACAGCCCTTTTAGGAAGGGGGGGGGGGAATTTTCTCAAACTCTTTTATGCTACAGTAGCTTGCAAACAATTCACAGAGCAAAATTTTACTTATTAGATGAAGTTACTAGCTTTTTTTCTCATTGGTCTGCTGACCAACTGTTTCAGATATGCAGGCGAAAGCACAGCATCTTTCAAGGCAAACATTTCCACGACTCTGGAAATAAGCCATCTGAAGCAACTCAGAAAAATTCAGTGGAATTTAGGAGGCGTAATGCAGAGCAAAATGCAAGAGGCAGAAGGCAGCAGTCAGACACACGCAGCCTGAAGCACCAAGCGCTGCAGTTTGCGCTGGTGGGAGCATCAGATGAGCAAAGGTATGACCCCCCCCCCCCCCATGCTGGCACACAGCAACCAAAGGATAACGTAAAGAAAGCAAGACCACGGGTCTGACAATCTGATGGAAGAGATGCCTGCCATGCGCTCTCAGGATGGATGGGCAGGGAAGGGGACCCTGACCTGGAAGCCCGGCCCGGAGACAGCACCGAGCCGCTGCAGTTGGGCCAGCGTGTCGTTGCGAACACTGGCCATCTTGGCCTGGTGTCTCCTGAGCTGGATGAGGAGCAGAGTCAGCTCCTCTGGCTGCAGGCCAGGTTTGAAGGGGCAGAGAAAGGAGCACTTCATTCACGTAACTCTTAACGTGAGACCGCACGAGTGCAGGAACGGGGAAAGGATGCGGCTGTCGACAGATCGCCATTCAACCCGAATGGTCGGCACACAGATTGATATGAACCTTTTACATAACTCAGCACGCGCAAGCACTATTCTGCAACTCCAACCCACAAAAGTCTACGGGGGCACTTTCTCTGTGGTAATAATCAGCATATAAAAATTGTGCATGAAAGGAGTTTTAGTACATCTCAAACTGCAGAACGGTTTTCACAGTATTTTGAAATTCATCGCACATAAAACATTACTACCTATAAACCGAAAAATGCATTCATTCGTTACGCAGAAGACGCTTCAAGTGAGGCTCCTTACCGTTTTGCCGTGCAGACTGGGGGCACTGACCGTGTGCGTTATGTACCCCATGGGTGGCATCGACCGCCTCTCTATCTGAGAAGTCTAAAAGAAAAATAAGCACAAGAGAAACCAGCTTCACTGTTTATTTGCAGCCACTATTCCTGGCTCAAAATCACTGCAAAAACTACCCATCAGGAGTTCACCGTAACATCTGTAGAAAAGGCCCCATTTGTTAAGTCAAAATCAAGGGATAGTGTTTGGTAGGCCACATCATGTTGATCCTTCATCAGATCTGCTTCCCATCAATAATCAATACACAGTCGGGCCACATCCAGTTGCTAATGGAAGACGACTTTGTAAAAGTCAGTTTTCAAAACTTAAGTAATGCTGATCAGGCCATATCTGCTTCTTTCTATTCCCCAGCCCAGTTATTTGAATTAGCTGCGGAGAGGGAGCCTTTGGAGACTCAATCGCCACAAGGTTCACAGAACTGCCAGAGTAGGACTTACCACCCGGGTCTTAAAAGGACACAAACAACAAGAGATTTAATTAGTTACACATAAATTACCCGCAACCTGCACTCTTAAAACAACATTTGTTTGCTACCAGCAAGAGCAGCATCACAAGTCTTCTCGGCGCCAATTCCCAAGGCTCCGCTTTTTTGCTGTATAATAGGTTTTTTATTTAAATGAGAGATCAGACCAAAAATACATGCTGCTGATATTAGAGAAAAGCGGCTCAGTTATTGGGTGTTAAACGGCCTTCAGCACACTGTGCTGGCCTCCGATAGCGTTTGCTTTTTTTTTTTTTTTCCTTTAATGATACGCTTGCCATAACTCCCCTGGACCAGGAGGGAAAACACAAACACACACGCTCGCTAAAGAGAAAAAAAAAAATGAATACATAAACAAACACGCCGCTCTACAAAGCTGCTAGATGCACCAAAACAAAGTTCCTCTACAGAGAGGAATAATTACTCGCAAGAGGCTGATGGTTCCAACCGTCCGCTTCTGCAGTCACCCTTTTAAATATATCCTCAGCTTGACCCTTTAATAAAAGGCACCCCTGCGGTGAGAAGGGATTCCCCCTCAAAACGGCATGTGCTCCAGCACACTGCCGAGCATTTAATTGCGGAGATGTAATTAGTAATGTCAGCTCATGAAAGGAGCACGGCGGACAGAAGAGTGATGTGAGCAACAGGCTCGTTCCGACACCGCTCACTTTCAGAATCGTTTGCTCAACGATGGCCCGTGGGGAAAAGTGAGGAACGTTTCCACATGTGGGAAAGAAGGCCTTGGGGGGGGGTGTGTTGAAAGACAGCTGGTCATGGGCTGCAGCAGCACCTGGCAGGCGGAGACCGTGCGAATCCAGTGCTTCTCACAGTGCCATGAAAGGGCTCCCCTCTGCTGGCTTTCCCAGACAAGTCCCTGCATCCACAGCCACTGTAAACAGCCCCCTGGGGGACGCCGCGGGATCTCATCACCCCCAGCGATCCGATCCGTTTCTCACAGGATCACGGAAACCGCTTTCTCGCAGGAGAACGGCGCTTCTGGACGAGCTCATTTCTCACCTTGGAAAGTTGGGCACGGGCCACTCGAGGGGAACTCGGGGGGGCTACGTCCACGGCCGGCCTCTCGTCCGGCGGCCGCACGGTCACTCGCTCCGCAGGTGTGTGAGGTCTGCGCGGGGAAAGGCCCCTGGAAGGAGGCCCCGGAGGGGGGATGTCACACGGGGAGGGCGGAACAGAGACGGAGCGCGGCACCTCCAGGGTGACCCGAAAAGTCCCGCCGTCGGTGTACAATGGTGCTGTGGGGCTGCCGTGCCGGAACTGTTGCCGCTGCTGCCACTCGTACAGCTGCCACACGGTGCCCTCCTTGGTGGCAACTCGCTCATCAGCTGACATACGTAGGTGGCTCACGCGGTCCGCTGCATATTTATAGTCGCTGGGCAGGTCGCGGGGTGCCGAAGGGGGAGTCCCGCCAGGTGAGCGTCTGGAGGACTTCGGCAGCAACTGATAGGTGTCTGTGCTGCCAGCCTTGGGGTGCAGAGGAGGAGTCCTCCGGGACAGCACGCGCTCAGGGGCAGGAAGGCTAGAAGTACAGCAGGACGCAGTATGTTCAGACAGGCAGGAAGGAAGGGAGGGAGACGGGGCGCTGGCTAGTAGGCCGTCTACTGCAGGTTCATAAACATATATGCAGCCTGCCAGCCATTGTACCCTTTGGAAAGCAATTTAACCCGAAGGGATACAAAACATCACCCAGTGGTGTGAATGGAACAAATGAATGCCAGTTTAAAAAGCACTAAATAAATGTACAACAACTAAATGTAACGTTTTAAAAAATAAATAAATGAAAATGTAGCACCAGCAGGTGGTGTAGTGGTAAGAAGTGCTGCCTGGCACTCGAAGGATGCCTGGTACATACCCCTACCTGCAGTAGTACTACTGTGCAAAGTACCTTGAATTGATCCAGTTAAAGTTATCTTACTGTACCAGTGGATAATTCATTGTGTGTAGCTATTATATTTTCAGTTGCTCGGGAGAAAAGCATTGATGAAATGTAAATGTGGAAAATTTTTACATCGTCGCATTAAAGGCGCACTGTGCACGTCATCGTGTTGCAGTTTCAAAACCGGCTGTCAACAGGAAAGGCTGATGAACCGATCGCGTACGTTCGTTTGTTCGTCTTTTTTTCGTGCCCATCGCTTTAGTTCGTTCACAAAGTATCTGCACGCTTACCGTCTCAGTGCGGCTGCCGCTGCGGTGGGAACAAAAAGCGGTATCGACACTAGAGGGAGTAGTTCGCTACAACATGACCCTCTATCGTAATCCGCACAAATACAAAACTGTTTTGACAAACCCACTGATGCCGATTACCCACATTTAGCAGAACATTTTACATCATCAGCAGTGTGAATCTTTATTTTACAGTTCTGAAAACACCACCCAGGATGCGTATCCCACTGTGAAATGTGACGACGAGACCTGTGTGCGGAGACCATGTGGAAGTAGATGTGAGCGTTTTTGTGCGCTGAATGTGATGATGCTGATGATGAAGCTTGCTGGACTGGAAATGGAATCTGAACACCAGACCTGGTCACCTCCCTCACCTTTTGGCATCTCCCTTCTGCACCTTCACCCAGTTCTCCACCTGCACTAGGTTAGTCTTCCTCTGCACCTGTATACCAGCATCTGTCTGCTGGAGCAGGCCCCGCTTGTACAGCCCATCGCCGTTCTGTTCGGAGGAAAGGCCGTTCTTTTGTGCGGGGGGAGCCGAATCTGGAAAGGCCGTGTCCACGTCGCCCCCTCTGGATTGAGACCTGGCCTGTCCACGGCTCTCCGGTGGCCTTTTGATGGGGTCGTAGCGCGCCCTGTCCCCAGGATCCTCGTGGACCTCCGCGGTCTTCTCGAACCCCACCGGTTCGCCGTCCCCTTGCTTCGCCCAGTGCGAACCCTTGGTCTGGGTGGGGCTCTTCTGCTGGCTGTTGATGTGACTGGTCTGTGGAGCCGCCAGTCGCTCAACCTTGTCCGCTTCCCTGTGAGGGCATCACACAAGACCAAAACCTTTCAAAAATAAAAATTTAACACACGTTAAGGGTTCCTTCGTAACAAACGGAAAACTCACAGCGCGCCGCATCCAAGGGATCATAACCACCTACTCTCATCCCTTTTCAGAACTCTAAGTGGACAAGAAGTATCAACATCTTGTCAAATGTTTGCTGCATTAAAGGAAACAATGGCCCCTATTCAGAAAATTACTGCGCCTGCTACACGAATTCAGCCACAGAACACAGAAATGGAGCGATTCTGAGCAATTAGAGAGGCTGAAGTGCTGCTGCACTCTTGGATCGCGACCGACTGCTTTTCCAAAAGGTCATTTTTCACCACAGGAAGCAGAGAGAACACGTTAAAACACTGACTCGCATTTGTGCATTTATGCAGCTACTCATGTGATGTACATTGCTTCAAATGGTGAAAATAAACTATCTGCATCTATATCTCTTTCTACTACTGTAATGCACACATTGTATTTTCTATGAAATGTATGTTGCTTTGGAGAAAAGCATCTGCTAAATGAATAAATCCAAATTTTTCAAACAGCAAGAATGCAGATGTTTTCAAAAAAAAAAAAAGACTGGCAATTGTATGTTTGGATATTTAGCAGGAATTAAATGAGCTGTAACGGTACACCGTGCATTAGGACCACGGGCGACACGCTGCAGTTCTCAAAGCAAACGTCTTCTGGCCGTCTCAGTTTTTAGAAGTTATTTAAGGGAAAAAGTAACTGGAGAGACATGAGGAAAAAGACAAAGAATTCAAATGAGTCAGGAGATGCAGCACACCACACGGTACCCTCATTATGAGAATTAGACCGAAGTTAGAGGCTATATTTCTGCTGCAGCCCTTCCATGCAGAACAAGGCTGTGTGAAGCACTGCTCCCATCCAGCTGCTCCCACAGCGCCTTCTTGTGAAAACGCAGCAGTACTGCAGCGCACCACCAGCCTCTAGATGGCACTGGGTCATCACTAACGGTCCTGGGAGCGCTGCGATGGGCCTGTGGGCACCAAGTGCAGCTCCATCATCGCCACCTGAACCCAAACCTACCCCCCTTTCTCAAACCGCAGAACCACACAGCCCGCTGGATCTACTCAAGGAAATTCCTCACATCCAGTGATCCAGTTATTTTCCCCATTAAAAATCTAAGCAAGAAGGTGACTGAACACCTCCTACGGTGGCAGGAAAAAGAACAATACAAGTATCTTACACACTAGAGGAGGATAAAAACAACCTATTTACATGCATTCGATTCTTTACTTCAAGTCAGTCATAATTCACCCATTTACACAGCAGAGTGATCTTTACTGGAGCAGTTTAGGGTAAAGCACCTTGCTCAAGGGTACTGCAGAAGGTGGGATTCGATTCCGCGTCCTTATAAGTACAAGGGAACAGCTCTAACCAGTATGCCACCGACTGCCCGATCACCCTCATCCAAGAGGGAAAATAACAAAAAAAAAAAAAAAAAAAGAAAATCTGATTACGGTGAACGGAACCCTGAACCCAACTGGCAGTCTGGTTCTGTTTCCACTCTTGAAGGTACGTTCAGGGATTTGACCCCCCCAACGGAAATGGACAGACGGTCCGACCCACCGGCACCGCAGCGAGCTCCCTCACTGCCAGGTACTGCACTAAAGTTTCCAGGCTACCAGAGTGTGGGACGTCCCTCCTGGGCAAGGGTTGTGTGCTCACTGCCAGTTGGCACCGCGGCGGAGACACTTTGTCAAACAGCGCCGTCCCGCGTCCGAGCTGTTCGCACCAGTCTGCGGCCGCAGGTCGCGTCGTTCGTAGGAACGCGGCGCCGTTCTGCCACTGACCTCCTCAGGCTGTGGGTCTGCATGAGGGCGGCCTGGTTCATGGCGCGGATCCAGCCGTTCATGTCCTCCTGCGTGTCGGCGCTGAAGTAGTAGGTGCGCATGCCGCCATGCTCGGCCTGCGAGCCAATCACAGAATTCCGGTTGTAAATGTAGGAGCGCATCCCTGTGTGGCACGCCTGCGGGAAAAGGAGAAAGCAACGTGGGGTGAGCGGTGGCGTGCGTGCGACATGCGACATCACGAAAAGGCCGTTTCCGAGGACACTCCGATCGGAGTGCGGCCACTACGTGGAAATCACCCTCCCGTCCCTGAACTGGTCATGCATTCGCCTTTGGATGGAGCACCTAGGCTTTTCCTTCACGCACGCACGCACACCCCCCCTCTAAACTTCAACACGTCCACAATTAGGACGGAACACCTTCAGCCTCTCGAGTTGTAGGCTTCTTAGTTTCATTCATCAATCCATGCATCACCTGTTACCGCTTGCCCAGTGCAGGGTCTCGGTGGTGCGGAGCCTGTCGCGGACGTGTAGGGTGTGAGGCAGGGTGCACACTGGACTGGGCATCAGTCCATCACTGGGGATTCATACACCCATTCCACTTGCAAAAACACACACTACAGGTAATTTAGAGTCACCAGTTAACCTGAAGCATGTCTTCGGACTGTGGGAGGAAACCACAGCACATAGTGCAAAGCCATGCAAACACAAGCAAGAGACACATACTGAGCCAGATTCAAACCCGCAGCCCAGGAACTCAAAGGCACCAGTTCTACCGCTACGTTCCACTCTACTGCCCATCGCATCCTAATTTTACGTCTCACAAACCTTTATACTTGTCATCTAATATTTTTCACTAATTATGGCGCATGCAAAGCGTGCTAATCAGCCAGCCCTTCCTCACAAACTTCCTTCTCGTCCCTGATCGATGTCTTCTATTCCTGCACGAGACTGAACCCCAGGCTCCCTCATCCTTCCCCTAAAGCCTCTTACCTCCTTCTTGTGACATTAAGGTAATGACTGTTTGCTGCGCTGCCGGTCGTGCATCCCCCCCCCCCCAGACCTGTGCTGTGTCCAGAGCTAATCCCCCACCCGGTGCTGCGCAACTACCCATTCATTAGTAACACCCAAGATAGGCATTTGAGGCCTCGCCCGCTCGCAATCCCTATTCTCTCCACCAACTCTACTACAGCTCCTCAGTCCCAAACTTTTTCCACCCCTCAGCTCTCACTTGTCACCCTTTACCCTATAGTACACCCTACACTGGCAGGCCTGACCTCACCTGGTCCCATGCTTTAGAAAGGTCTCCTCCATCATATGGCCCATTGACCTGTGACATAGGTGAGGGTGTCCCACTAGATGTTGGTGGATGGGTGGTGTTTCCACACTTATGACCTTCAGTCACTATAACCACAGTGCTGATTTTGTCAGGAGCATATCGTTCCCCAGTACAGCGTGCTCTCGGCACTCACCACAGCCACAAACGCTGGCACGCACAGCGGCAGCCTGTGGCGCTCGCAAAGCTTTGTTTTCACAGGGCCACGTCCACTTAATCCCACATGGTGTTCCCAGTGTGATCTCTCAAACAGCTTGCCTTCGGGGGGAAACCGCTGAGCTGGGTTTCCGCTTGCACATTCGCGCTTACACGCGCACACACACACAGGCTAATTCCAACAATCATCTCTCTGCACGTATAACCTGATCTGCATTCATTTTTTTCCAGTCCCTTGTTTTAATTCAATATTCGAAGGATATGAAGAACCCTTCTTGCTGAAGGCTTCTGGTGTTGAGAAATTAAAGCAGAACATCAGAGAAAAGCTAAAAATATTGCCTTTTGTCCCCCTGCCCCACTCTTAAATGGCTGACATTCATGACTATGGAAGATCTCCTCCTAAAGACATTGGTGTTCCAGCCCTGACCGTGTGGCTTCCAGCATTTCTCCCCATCAGGAATTAACACGCAACACATCTTGTGGAAGACCGAGTCACTGCAATGACTCACAACCAACCTTCAGAAAGAAAATGGACCAGGATTACATCGTACAAAATCTACCGTGAAAATCTCATCCAGCTACTTGGATTTTTTTTTTTTTTTTTTTTATTACCTTGCTCAGCACTTTGGCTATTCTGTTTTGGGAACGGGCCTTTGTCCTCGACACGATACCAATCTGCCTTTTCCCAATCTTTAAATCCAGAAACGAAGCCATCTACATTGCACTTTTCCACAGTTTTGACCAAAAATGGGTAAGGTGCAATGAAGCAATAAAAAGTACTGCGAATGCATGGCTCGAAGGCAGGAAGGGGGAATCCATCCATTTTTGGGAAATAAAGAATTAGACATGCTGCAAAAACAAAAGTTGCAAAAAGAACAGATGTACTCCAAAAGCTCCTTAGATACATATCTGTGTATATGTATCTACTTTTCGCTTTGTGAAAGCAAAAGAAAAAGCTGATGCTTTCATACTTGAACGCAACAGTGGTAAGAATGGAAAAAAGAAAATACCTATTCATGCATGAAGGTGCCTTTCTGGAGGAATGGGGTTGCTCCCACCGCATATTCAAGCAATTTGCCCACGGGGTCAACGGGCGGCGGTCGAAGGGGACGAGAGAGGGACAGAAGTTGAGCGAACAGAGAGCTAGGTGGCCTCCCAGCCTTAGGAGGGAGCTCTGTTGGCTTGGACGACGTCAAGTAAATGAACGGGCAGGTTAGTGACCATGCAGGTGCCACATGGATAGGCCGAGGGCAGACACTTGGCAATGGTGGCAAGCACACCAAGATGGAGAGCAATGCAAAAATACCTGGAGGAGGGGGAAGGTGCTGAGGCCCTGATAGCAAATCTGCCCCACATTGTGATGGGGTCAGTGGGGGGCATACACAGGCTGAGGTGTTAGTTGGAGCCCTAGATTTGATATTCTTCCTATTTCTCCATCTGCATCGCGGATTCCGCAGCAGGAGCACGGCAGTTGACAACTGTTCCGTGTTCCACCCGTACCCTTTCAAAGCAGACCTCCAACACCAGGGAGACCTGGGCCCAAAAATTACCTGGAAACATCTTAATGCCCGGAATTCTCAGAACATGATTTCTAGCCTAAAAGAAATCATAGCCAAAGGGATTACAGATAAAAAAAAAAAAAAAAAAAAAAAAGGCCTGTAGACAAAACGCTGTACAACTCATTTTACTTCACTACCTTTCAAACTGAATGTCAATTCAGCTGTCGGCGCTCTCTAAAACAAGCAGCGTGACAGACACCGTGGATCTTCTCACCTTGCGAAGTCACATTTAAGGCAGGGAAGAGAGGACCTTTGTTAAAGGTCTAAATCTATAATTCATCTGCCCCCTAGTACCGCTGTCATACCAACTCAATAAAATGATGCTGAAGCTGTGTAATATGGAAACAATGGCACATTTCACACCCCATGAAGATGCAGGGGCACAGCTTCCCCATTGCTTGGACCTTTTATAAGGTACGACCCACAAAAGCTCGATAAATGCTGTAAATGCCAGGACTAGTAGCATATTGACTGATGCATTCCTATATGCTGGTTAATCCGGTTGGTGAAGTTGAGGCGTGGTGAAGCATGAGGCTTTTATGCTATACATCTGACTAGAGTTAGCTGTGACGTACCTTACGTTCAAGTTATTCCTGTAGGGAACAATGCAAACTGGAGGTTGGATTAGAATTTCCCTTGTCTCACCCCTGCTCCATTACTAATTCCAAATCAGTTATCTGCATTCCATCTCCAGAAAGATCCTTCCCGTTGATCCCCTCTGAAATGGGAGACTTGTGTAAATGGACAGATCTTGATTCAAAGTCAGTACCCTGTGGCCCAGCCTGGTGAGTGAAGATAAGATCATGCTGCTTGACTATGGGATAGGCGACGCCTAGGTGGAGCACCTGAAAATCCTGAAGGTCTCCATTCATTTCATATGACTTCCATGGACAAGTTTTCAGCAGAAAAACAGGTGACAAGTTCTCTTATCCTATTTTAACTCAATGGCTCCTGTGTCCTATTAAAAAGACCAACCCTTCCTCTGAGCCTAGTTGTTTGATCTTCCCTCAAGCATGATGATAACCCTGAACATCTGAATGGATGAAAAAGAACATCTGAAATAGATACACCAGCAGGAGGTCAGCAGAATATTTAATGGCTATTAAAATTGTTGGAGGAGTAGGAAAGCTAACCCTTGCAATGCAAGGTTTGACTTTTCCCATCAATGGTTAAGTGTAAAGATGGATTTAAAGGTGCTCTACGAGCAGCTTTCAACTCCTGGTTCAGCTCTTCTCATCTCCTCCGGAGGAATATGGGGGTTTGATTTAAGGGCACACAATGAAAGCTCACAAAGCAGCCCAAAACAGGAACACTTGACCAAAAGGAACAAGAATGCTGAAGCACAGGACAACACAAGCACAGCATGCATTTGGAGGAGGTGGTGACCAACAATGATGTCGGAGGACAGATGCCACATGAGCTCTAACAGAGACAGAAACCAGGCTGCCCTCAGTGGCCTTCTTTAAAGACCTTTTCCCACCACTGGTACAGCCAGGTCAGGAAACTGATGTTTGCTACAGGCCCATTAGTTGGTTAACGCACATCGAGTGAGGACCAGCTTCACAGCCACTCGGAGACAAAAGGGAAAGAAGTCATCAGAATATCATGAATCAATAAGAGAATAAGAAGAAACAAATGATACCGTCATACAACGTGACATCAATAAAGCATTCGCCATCTCAGGTAGCAGCACGATCAATAATTTTAGTCTTCAGCCAGAAAACATCAACAGACATAACCCACGCATCCCATGGGTTTTCATGACCTACAATACTCTAGTTATTCATTAAAACCTTTGTGCTCCCAATCTGACATGATAAATGAAGATCCTCCTGGCCAAGACATGGTTCTGATACCAGAAGTGCCTAGCAGGTATAACACTAACCCTAGTTAGGCCTGACATAATGGAATCTCCAGCACCCCTAATGCAAGGGTTCTAACACTCAGGGTGCCAGTGAATCACCAGCCTAATATATCCAATCAGTTATTAATGTACTAATGCATAATGCTTACTAAAGGGCCAAGAGGACAATGATAAGCTCCACATAGTTTTTCTGCACATTATCACGTAAAAAGCCATGTATACCTTAAAAAACTAATTAATCGTCAGTGCATTAATAACGGATAGTACATGTATAATCGACATCTGGGACCCGACAGGTACACAGTCCCACGCTGTAGAGGAGAAGAAAAGGCATGAAGGATATCTCGGAGCAGAAGAGCTCACCTTGAAAGCGAACTTGCGGTTGATGTGGTCTTCGGGCTCCACTGGTGCGATGACGTAACTGGGCAGGGGAATGCTGCCCAGGATGGCCTCCTCTCGGCTGTCTGCGGATGAGGGGCACACGGGACACGGGCCAGCGTCACCCCTAGGCTGCCTCACTCTTGCCCACCCCTCCCCCCCACTTGACAGGACTTACATGTTTATTAATAGTGAGGGCCAGACAAGATCTCGTCTGACCACATTTACAATGAGGATATGCTGACTGACGTCGGCGGAAGCTGAGAGATTGCGTGTGGGTCCATGCGTGTGCGATAGCACGAGGGGATGACTGGATTAAACACTAAGTTAGTAAAAATAATTCAAGGACGTTTAAAGGAGACATTCCGCCGATGGTGCCAGTTCCTTTATCTGCTCTGTGCTACAGGGACGCGACGCTGCATGCCAGCAGGCCTGGAACACGGGGACTGATTACATTTACATTTATTCATTTAACGGACGCTTTTCTTCAAATCGACGCACATCTCGCAGGAAAACACAACCATCGCATGCAGTTGTGTCACGATGAACTGGGGATAACCAGGCATCACTTAGAAACGGGGGAGAGAAAATAAAAACTGAAACGATTGCAACTATGCAGTCAGTTTTACTAACAGGAGCAACGCAGTTCCTTTACAGTCATGTTGAAACTATTATGAAGCAAAGCCATAATGGGAGGGCACAGACATGAACTCCCTCCAGTGTTCAGGCAAGCCTAACATGCCCCCTACATATCAGTGTATAACCCAATTAAGTACCATTAACAACTATTAGTCTCCCTAAATACTTGAAAAGTTGTTACACCACTTGTAAAATTGGAGCACGAGTAGCAGAACAGCTGCATCCACAGTCATACGCAATTACTTTGCGCACGTTAACTAGGAACAGACCCCTTCGGCAGACTCACCTTTGTAGTAAAACAGGCAGTAGTCAGACAACACAAACCACTTGCGCTTCCACAGCCTCATTCCAGAGCTGTCCTGGATGTGCAGAGGAAAAGAAAAAGGAATTTTTAGCTTGCTGTTGCTCTTTAATTGCCAGGATTAGGTGGAAAATGGCAGTTTTGCTCGGAGAGGCAAGGTGACAAAACATGGTGAAAGCCATAAAATCATTCAGGCATTTTTCCCCAGCACTACAGGAAATTCCTACGCTCGTCTACGGTCTCACTGAGACGGGACTCGCCTCCATTGGGTTTCGTTGCTGCTGTCACCTACTGGCATGGTATGTGTTTGTGTGTGTGAGAGAATGAGAGAGAGACTGCTATTTCACTATGTCATGAGCTTCAATCTCATCCTTACTCTCCACACCCAACCTGTCTAGGCACAAGACAAGGTATATCGAGCCATCTGTCACTGTCTGGTAGGAGTCAATCCAGGGCAATTATCTTGGATAGCTTCCACTGCTCCTGACTGCGACCAATGTCTCCGTTACGCAATTCAAGGTTTCACAAGGTACATTACCAGCCCGTTGGCTGCAGGTAGCCCAGGAGGGAACACCCAACCAAAGGGAAGCCAAAAGGTTCGATACAGGTAGCGTACCACCCCTTGCACTTGCCTGGCAGCAGCTATCGATGAAAAACTGTGTGATGGTCTTACCTGCTTGTAGAGCCACCCCCTCACTACCACCGGGATGTTGGGATTCCTCTTGATAGCATGGTCCCGCTTGCCAAAGCTATGCACCTTTCCACTGGACTTTGAGCCCTGCGGTAAACAAAACAAGCTGTGGACAATGCAGGTGGTGTCCTTATTTATCACTCATCAGCACCCAGCATCTGCTAGGCAATCCTAGCCACCAGGCACCACCATGAATCAGTGTCAGTGGCTGGTATCCCCATATGGCCCAAGCCCACAAACTGCCCACAGTTACAGAGTACAGCCAATACGCTTCTACAGTTCGTAAATCCACTGCACTTCCTGCCATACAGAAGGCCAGAAAACACTTCAAATATTGATGACATTCGACACTGTCCATCAAGGCTACGGTCACAGCTCACTGCGTAATACTCGTATTTCCAGCACGAGTGGCAAAAATCGTATGATACAAGCTGAGCATTTGGACAATTTCTGTTGATGTCGTATTTGATTTGCAACGTTAATTCCCTCATTAGTTAATGAAATCACAGTTGCAGTAGAGAAACTCAGATGACCTTGATCTCGTTTGTGCTGGAAAAGCATGCAATACGTAATCCGTTTATTTAAAAAGAAAAAAATAAATTAAATAAAACTATATGCAGCTTCTCATAAGATGTATACTTTTTCATATGGTGGTGTTTCACAGATTGACTGTACTCAAGAATCATGTGTCAGTATCCAAATCCTTCTGTTGGTATAATGCACCTTTTATATTGTTCCAAGATTAGTAGTTTTAGAGAAAAGTGTCTATTAAATGAATGAAAGAAAATATATCGCACAAGAGAAACCAGTGACTTCACCTGGGAAACCTGGGTGTCACCCAATGGGAAAAATTGGACTGATGAGTGTAAGCAAAGCAACAAGCAACTATCCTACATCTGTGAAGAGTACTGTAGGAGAGAGAGAGGGAAAAAAATCACAGCGCCTCATTTCCTTATCATTTACATTTATTCATTTAGCAGACGCTTTTCTCCAAAGTGACGCACATCTCACAGAAAGACAATTTATGCATTACATTAGGAGAAAGCGAGACAGTTGCAGACATGTGATTCTTAAGTTTTATGCACCGATGTTCATCACATGAGTAGGTGCATAAAACTCAGGATAGACAATTCCTGATCACCTTCCTTTAATTTTTTTTTTTAAAGGTACACAAACATTTACATACAATATTGATATATTATTATTATTATTTTGTTAAATATTATCAAACTTGGTAACTTAGAAGGACCCAGACTGAGAATTTTAGTATTAAATTTGCTCTTTATTTTGAGATGCTTAGGCTGAATGAGCTGTCAAGGAACAAGGCAAAGAAAACAGGCAAAGACTAGAACTGGAAAAAACTTTGGACTCTGAGCCTTCTCAATTTCTCACTCCAGGGAAGATGGTCTCACTGTGGACAAGAGGGACTTAAATAAGGGGGTAATGGCAAACTAGGAATTTGTTAACAGTAACTAGGTGTATGCGTTATGCTGGTACGGTATCCAGGGCGATGAAAGGTATAGGTGTACACAATGTTCCATATATGGTGGTGTGATGTTGTGTGTGCATGCATCTTGCATGTATCACATTTGTGTGTTTGGTCTTCCCTGCACACTACATCATCGTTGGGAGAAGAAGAAAGAGAGAAAAAAAAAATCTAGTTTCCAGTAACATGTATTCACACAGATACTGTAAACACTGGAGCAGCATGTGGATTAGAGCTGCTTCCTTCCACTCCAAGGACTTAGGTTTGAATCCCACCTCCTGCTGCAGTACCTTTGAGCAAGGTACTTACACTGGATTGCTCGAACGAAAAACACCCAGTTGCATAAATGTGTAAAATTACTGCAAATAGCTTAATATTTTCATTTTCTCCGGAGAAAAGCTTCAGCTAAATAAGTGTTGAATTGAACGTTCAAGAGAATGCCCCAATATGAGCTGTAAAGACACAGGGACGCTGTCCACACTTCATCCCCCCACCCCCAGCTGCGTGCCACAAGAAACTGAGCTCCTGCCTCAGTTCCGTTCCTTTCCACGACAGGAACCACTACATCTGGATTAACTTTGTATTCGCTGAGCAGGTGTCACCCTAAGGCATTTCCTCAAAGGGCCAACAAAGTCCTCATACTGCTAATTAGACAAGTGCAGGAACACAAAGCAGTGTGCATGGTACCTAGAAGGAGGCTAATCTTAGAAGTATTTCAAAGGATTCGCAAAATTTCTGTCAACACTAATTTTGCTGCAACAATTCAGGGTAAGTTCCTTGGTTCAAGGGAACCACGGTAAAATTCCAACATTTATTTTAGAAATCCATCCAGTGACACTGCAAGTCATTTTGGACAAAGATGTCAGCTAAATGAAGATTAATAGTAACAACAACAGTAAAACTAATTCAACTGCAAGGAGGATGTCGACTATGGGGGCCTTTTAAGAGGTGTAGCACAGAATGTATTCTCATTCACTACAGAAAACACTAATAATAATGTGTTGTCAATTACTCAACAGGACAGTGGAGCATTTTATGGCACTGCAAATGTGAAAAGCAGGAAGACAAAGTAGGAAGACTACACTATGGCTTGTCGAGTGTGCCCAGCGGACACACCTCACTCTGGTGTTTATAATAAGCGATACAGAATGCCTGACACCTCCCATAAACATTACTCAGGGCGATGCTGATGTCTTCTTGGCAATCGATGGTTAGAAGTGACTGATACGGTAACATGCATCTGTGTAATATTTAATCTGTCGATGGGGTGGTCTTATAGCCCCCCTGTGAAATCCAGCTAATTGGTTCTATTTACAGCTAATTTGACACTGATCTTCAAGTTATCAATCATGAAATCGAGGCCCCTTCCCATCCCTTATACAGCGTAGTGACAACTTCACAACCAGGGTGAAGCCACTACAGTCAGAGCCAGCTGTCTCCTGCTGATCCGGGATCAGTGTTCCAGGTCCTGTAGGGAGTGACATTTGAGACCGAATGTTGGGGGTTTCTGTGCTATAAATCTGGCTGAGGACCCTGGACACCTGCCTGAAGAAGTGGAAGAGTGGACGAAGAGGCAGCAAATCATTCGCAAAGGCATGGAGACAATAGCATGCACGGTACAGAATCATGGAAAGGTAGATGTGCGGGCAGGCACAATTAAGTTTACGTGCATACAGACTCCTGCTGGGACAACACAGCAGAGCAGACAGAACCTGGGGGCACAGCAGAAAAGGTGGCCCAATCCAGACTTGCACCTTGGTCTACATCTAGTCAGCTTTGGACCCCTCATGACATCCAGAGGGATGTCTAACTATGTTCTCACTGCATTCCTTGTCTAACTATGTTCTCACTGCATTCCTTGTCCAACTTGACCACTTTCCACTCACAATGAGGTCAAAAGCCCACCCATAACAGCCCCTAGTCGCCTATCATGGTTTCCATCAAATCAGGCAAACTGCAATAGGGTGGAAAACCAAGAGAGAGGGGGAGGGAAAGTTCACAGCTGATAAACACAATCAATGTGTAAAACTAATTTGTCAGAAAGAATATTAATGGTCCCACGTTGCCACTGAAGGAGAAAAATAGACGCTTCTCACGTCACCAAACACTGGATACTTGTGCATGAAGGCAGCACGTCAGGCAACGCAGCAGAGCGGCACAGTCCACACGCAAGGAGCAATCACAATCACACAGAGAGCCACCTCCTCACCTTTGACGCTGAGGTTGTGTCCACCGTAGAGGATGTTACGGTCGTGGAGGACTCGCTGACCATGCTGGACGGCCGCTGCTGGGGCTGTGGCTTGAGCATGTGGGAGTTTGGCCTGCAGCGGTGACAACCACAGAGAAAGGTTGCTGAAGATTGCATGATGTGACAGCATCCAGAACTTGCAACTAGTACAGGTTGTTAGATACAAGGAGAAAACAAGAAAGGGCTACAGGTACGAACTGTTCTGCATCAGATGGCCAGGTGTTCGGCGTTCAGCGGAGACAAACACCTTCTCTCTAGAGCTCCAGGAAACATTTTCAAGCTTATTCTGGGTGTGTGATAAGACACACACATCTGGAGTAGTAGGCGGCAGGAGGCCAAGCGGTTACAGATGCCACATTTGGACTTGAAGGACCCAGGTTTCAATCCCACCTCCTGCTGCAGTACCGTTGATCAAGGAACTTACCCTGACCTGACCCAATAAAAATTATACAGCTGTATGAATGGGTAAATAATTGTAAGTAGGCTTAAAGTATAAGCTACTTTGGAGAAAAGTGTCAGGTAAATAAATGCAAATGTGTAAAATATTTTAACATTCAGGAAGTATTTAAACATAAATATTCCTGGAGGAATATATTGGGGTGCCATGCAGCGGACTGGAATCCCATCCTGGGTGTGTCCCCTCCCCCTCCAGCCTTTCACCCTGTGTTGCCGGGTTAGGCTCCGGCTCCCTGCGACCCCGTATGGGACAAGCGGTTTCAGATGTGTGTGTATGTATTCCTGGAGGATTAAACTGTATGTATGGTACAGTGGATTTCCAAATACGAGGAGCAAAAGGTGCCGTTGACTCAAAGCAGCACAGCGACATCACGATTACAACAAATAGAGCCAAATAAGCCATAAACATTCATCTTTTCTCAAAAGGGACTTGCATTGTGTGGTTTGTACTCTAAGCTACTTACACTGATTTACTTTTGTACTTTTGCTGAGATGCACGTTGCTTTGGACAAAAGCGTCTGCTAAATGAATAAATGTAAAATTTACCCATTTATTAATCAGGGTAATATTTACTGTATCAATGCAGGGTAAGCACATTGATCAAGGACAATACAGCAGGTGTTGGGATTTAAACCTAGGCCCTTCAGCTAACAGATAAGGGATCTAACCACTAGGTCACTTGCGTAAGATATCCTCTGGCCCCATCCACTTTTCTTCCAGAGAAATGTCTAAATCACTTTAGCTGTTGAAAGAAAAAGAAAAAGTAGTACACGCAGCTACACACTGCATTCTGCGAAATAAGCAAAAAAAAAAAAAAAAAAAAAAAAAAAAAAAAAAAAAAAAAAAAAAAGCACAGTGAGACACTGAAACCAAGGCTTTGAACGGCTTCCGATTCTCTCTTGATAATGACTGGTCTCTTCCATTGAAACGTGGCAACTATCTAATATTGTGTCCTAGCTCAATTGTCCGGGTAGAAGAAAAGCCCCTACACACATCCCCAGCATACACCCCTGTGTGTTTTGTAAAAGGACTCACGTGGGCTTTGAATACCCTGTTTTGAGTCTCAGTCCCTGAAATGCAGCCCTATAATTAACATTAATTAAATGTCGAAAAGGCCCACGGGTCAGTGTATGCTCAGTGAAAGAGCAGAGGACCGCTGTGGGATCAGCTCCCAACCCCTAGTAAGAATGTCAGCAATGCTCAGATATGACAGAGTGGCCTTGTGTTCAACCTTTAAATCTCCAAAGTTCACATCCACTGGAGGCTGTAGAACCAGGGTCAGGGTGTCACACAGGGCTCCAACACCACACGTCGCGCGCGCGCGCACACACACACACACACACACACACACACACCAAGAGCACTACATTTACATGTATGCATTTGTCAGACACTTTTCCTGATGAAATACAGGCGGGGGCGCAAGTTGATTGGAAGAGCTCACCCTCAACAAGTCTCTTTAAAATGTACAGAGACCCATCTAAGAGGTCGCAGCACTCTCAGCATTCATTAATCTTTTCAGAGCTGCAGTTCATAACAATCTATGTGTCAAACCTTGACGTGTCTGACCAAACCATCAGATGCATCACCAAGGACGTCTTCCTGAGGAAGCACGTTGTAGCTACTCTTGACTGCCTTTGACGTGCACAGGAGAGGTCACCTCGACTTTTTATTCACAGAAATGACACAGCATTCAGGATCCAGTAAAGTGCACAAACTCAGTGCTTACATGGCAATTAAGGTTTTGATAAAAATACTTGCAGCTGTGGAATCAGCAGCTAAGCACTAAATGATTGCCCTTAATAGACTCTCAACAGGGTAATAACACTTCAATGGGAGCCCTAAACAACAGGAACCACCAGAGGAGCATTTTGTGGTATGTGGCTGTGACAGCATCAGGGGATAACTGCACAAGTGTCTGTAAACTGAGCCAGGATCCCGAACACCTGTCGGAAAAATGCTGGAGCAAAACAGCTGGTCACACGCCGTCACTCCGACGGCACTCATGAGCAAACACCCAAAGTGTACGTCACGCAGGAGCTGGGATGAAGCCTCTGCTCTGTGCAGACTGACTCACCAAGGCATCGAACCTGAGCGCGATATCTGTCACAATGAATGGAGGGAAGAGTCTCACAAAGATCTCTGCAAACATCTTTCACTGAAACACAAGGTGCAGCTCCCTTAAAAGGCATACGATCGATTACCGACCCCCTTTGTCAGTACAGTGTGACCACAAGAAAGCACATGTTCACTGAAATGACTCAAAACTTTAAATAAAAAAGACTTGCAATAAACAAGCGTATGATTTACAGTAGAGGGCATACAGCTCAATATTGTTACGACCAGCGTTACCGAGGAGTGTCACGTTCGAGTGGGACCAGATGTTCATTGTAAATAGTTGAGAATAAGAGGAGTTAGGGGAGAGATGTGAAACAGCTACTGTGGAGGCTGAAAGGGTATATGGGGTGAGTGCCTATTGGAGAATGTGAGAGGGTTAAGAAAAGCTTGAGAAGGGCTAATAAAAACTGGAAAGGCTGGACTGAGGTGCAGGTCCTTGAGGCAAAGGGGTCCTTGGACCGGGAGCATTATGTTACGTACCCATACTTCTCACTGTCTGTCTGTCTGTGTTCCAACAAACATTGATCATGAATACCGTCTGTGCATCCTTCTTTGCCCCATCCAAACCAAAAATTTACTGTCAAAGTGTGCTACAATATCATTCAGTGTCACATCTCAATATTATTGATCCATCCATAAATAGTAACTCTTCGTGCAACAAGGGAGTTCGGGTGAGCAGAAACCAATGCTAGAAATACAGGTCACGAAGGCAGGGTAAACCTAAGGGACATTAGTCCATAGCAGGACAATCATTCAATCAGACACACAGACACTGAACTCATGGCAATTTAGAGTCACCAGTTCACCTGAAAACTCCGCCTATGGATTCCTTAGGGGTCCCCTGCCGGTCCCAAGCCCGGATAAAGGAGGAGGGTTGGGCATGGGGCTAGCGACCCCAACCCGTAAAAAACCCAGACAGCTACAGAAACGCCAACAAGTACTCAAGACATCTCAGACATCACAGAGATGCCTGGAGAGCCCTTGTTGACAGCCTATGCTCCAAGATGGGTAGTAGGTATAAGTAAGTTAGTTCACCTGAAAAACACATCTTTGGAATGTGGGAAGAAAGCAGAGCACCTGGAAGAGCCTCAAGTAAACACAGGGACAACTTGGAAAACATACAGACCGAGCCAACTCAATACCACATCTGAACTCAGAGCCCAGGAGCTGAGGCACCAGCACTACCTCCTCAGCCCTGGTGTTGCCTAATTCGACCTACTGCATACCTTAAAGTTAGAGAAATTTACACCACTGTTTACTCTTCCTTGCTCATAAGAGTACATGTTGACAAATTGAATGGTGTATGGACCCAGATGCCAACTGTAGGCTCATCAGACCCTGCACTGTTCAAAGCTCCTTATTTAATTAGTTTTTTTTCCCTGCAAACCAAGGCTCGTGCAGAGGAGCTGCAAGCTGTAGGAACAACGAGCTAGGACGGAGAGAAAAGCCACTGAAACAACATCTCTGCAATCCAAAGAGAGAGCTTTCTTTGGTAAAAGAAAGCAGCAATTTAATGGGGCTCTACACCCTGGATCAGATCCAGCACCTCTGAAAACAAACCAAAGAGCACTGAAGGAATCTCTCCCATTTCTTCCTGTTACACTCAAGTTTCTCTGAAGCTTTTCTGAGTAGTCATTCCTGAGGAAGGTCCCACAAGTGCAGGGGAAGTGATCTGTCAGGTAGGAGAGAAGCAGACAACCAGGCACCTAGCCAAGTGGTCTGCCATATTAAAGGAATGAGCATCTCCTCTGATCCTGCAAAGCTGTCACCTTCACACGGCAGCTGCAGAATCTTCTGCTTCGCAGTGACCATTCAGAACCTTTTGTTGAAAATAAAAACTTGGATTAAAAATGTCCCCACATACATTGATGATGGAAGAAGATATGTTTGGCAGGATCGTGATATTCTGGCACTAACCATCTTCTGTGGGAAGGGATGATTGTGTACACATCAGCAGTAAAGTACTGATGAGGGTCTACATGGGGATTATGATCATCTAAGTAATGATGCTGTTCTGCATAGTACTCATGATACTGTCTACAGTAATTATTGCATCCCAGAAAACAATATCTGGAAAATGTACAAAGTACAGCTGGAAAAATCAAAATTATATTCTTGCAGATGTGAGGCCTGCAGTACATCCTTCCAGGCACAGACACAGTCTATTACAAAAAGAGACTTGGAGCAGCTATCCAGCCTGTTTAGAATTTCAAGACCAAGACAAGCCAGTCTTGACAATTACTCTGTCAAAAATGCACAAAAAAGCTAATTTAAGGCATTTTCATCTTATGGAGAAAGATGTTTTTACGATACTAATCCTTCCTATCATTCTCTGCATGAAATCCATTCTTAAAATTAGAATACCCCAGAAAACGGAGAATTAAACGGCTCCATTTCAGGAAGGCCATAATTCCTCTGGAGCAAAACGTGCTAATTAATGCCATTTATTGCAATAAAATCTCAACACGTACTGATCCTTTCTCAGTCACAGATAACCCATGTAGCTGCAGCCATATGAGTTTTCAGTGAGTTTGGAACAGATGATTTTTTTTTTTTTTTAAATCTTCCGACAAGGGCGGAAACACCAAGGCTGCGTGACCAAGTAGACCATAGTGCTCAGATCAATACCACAGCCGTGTTGGAAGAACATAAATCTTAGGAGGCCACAAGCTTCTACAGAAGCTCATAAGTCAGAACAATAGTTCAGTCAATTGTTTTATTGGCTGATTATACCATTTCTGTATATCAAATACTAGAGGTGTGAGGATCAGATATACAGCAGATTTTCAGTTATTTCAGCTGACATTCACACAATGTTCTTACTGCACCTATTAAATTAACCCGATTTAGATTTCCTCAAAATAATATTTATTATGGTACGCATATGGAAGTTACATTTTTTGTTTTGTTGTGTTATTTTTGATATGTACGGGGCACATTCACACATCCATTAAGCAGGGAACAGACTTCACTTGTCCCTTTTCAAGCTCGGTTACATTTTTCCACGTGTTGAGACGGAACAGCATTTTAGTGAATAAATACAGGAAGTGGGGGAAAACAGGGCACGGAACAACAGAGGGGGGAGGGAAAAAATTCAGATCTTGCTGGCTGCCATTTCAGGAAAAATAAATGTAATCAATTCTGAGTCAAACAGCCTCCACCACATTTTCCCACTGGCTGTTCCTGTACCAAAACCTTGTAGAACAGCCACCGACACATTGCCCTCAGAAGGACACTATACATAAACCAGGGACCTAAGCACTGAGGCCTACATTCCTATTTCGTATCTGGGCCCCAGGTGTTTGAAATCTACACTGAAGTTGCCATGACAACAGCAAGTAACAGCGTGGCCTTGCTGGCGGCTAATGATCTGCACGAGAGACCACCGTCGCATTTCCGACGTGCCTTTCCCAGGGATCATCAGATACCGCAGCTGTTAAAGACAGGCAATCTCTAAAACATGAGCGTGGCTGAAGGCAGGGAGGGGCGACACAGATACAGAGAAAGAGTGGGAGGGGGGTGGGAAGATAAGCAATGGAGGCCTGAATGCAAAAAATAGGCACTGATAAGGGGCACCAGAAACCAGAGAAGGCTGCTAAGCCCTGACACTTTAGCTTTTATAACCCCAAACCGCAAACACTAAGACCCTTGAAAGCCACTATCCTCTGGGGAACAAGGCAACGGGTTTTGGTCCTAAATAGCTGCCTGCGAGCTGATCACAGGCAACACCCCCGAAGAGCTGGTATTTGTGGGTCTGGAAGCTCATAGAGGAGGCCTGGGCAGATATTCCCTGGGACAAGCAATAGAGCCACTGCAATAATAGCCCCGTGAGGCAAAGGCTTGCCATACACCCTTCCAGTGGCACCCACCCTGGCCTTGTCTCTGCCAGAGCCCGGTACTTAGAAGCAGGTAAGGAGTAGCATTCATCAGGGCCTGACACAGGATGTCTGCCTACCTGTCTTGTGCCTGTGAGAAATCAGATTGCCAGGGTCTTAAGTATTTGTTAAGTTCAAATCATGGTAGCCTGGGTGGAGTGCTGCTTTTACTGCAAGTTTTTTTGTACCCTCTAAGAACCAGGTAACTTATATGGACCAGAGGAAAAATAAAGTAGTTAAAATAGCTGCCAACCAGAAGCTAGAATGATTCTTAACTCTTGATTTCATTACAGTGATTGGATACCTTTATGGGACTTCTGTCTTCTTTCTTCCCTTCAGTGGGTAATAAAATAAGTTGGTCTCAGAAGGGAAATTAAACAGCAAGGCTATGAAATTTTCAGCCACTGATGTTGTACCAAACACCCCAACAGACTCAGCCTGGACAGAAGCAGAGGACTGAGATGCTTTGAGATTCCATATAGTGTGTACTACTACTTATTAAAAATCAATTTCCACAAACCTCCCTCTTTATGGCCTTTCCACCGATTCTTAAAGAAGTTTTGCCTGTTCTCTCTCATTCTTTTTTAAATCAGTGGTCAAATGTCTAGATGGCAATAACCCTGGTGGTTTTACTGTTCCCTGTAAACTTTTCACGAATGTGCAGCCAACACACCAGCATCAGTCCTTCTACTGCTCTCGAGGCCCAACACACCTGAGATCAATGAAGGAAGGCTTGAACTGTTTCAAGTAGAGGAATCAGTACCACCTAGAGGTGGGGGGTGGAAAGGTTGGGCTTCTCAAGTCACAAACATGCTGTTCTGCCTAGAAAGCACTCTCCTGAAGGAAGGTCCCTGAGGTTAAGTGCTTTGCTGTAATTCAACTCCTACTGCTGAGTGGCGAGAGGAAAAAAAAAAAAAAAAAAAAAAAAAGAGTGGGGCTGATGGTTGGGGGTTGTCCTGCTAACAAAATGTCCCATGTGTTGGATAGCAAGTGCCCCAGCGTTAGCCTGAGAGTGATCTCCCCATGTAACTCTACCACCAACCACAAACCCTTCTTACATCATCAATTAGGGACCAAGAGTAAGACCCTTTTCTTCCCACTAGAAATCAAAAGTCTGGTTTAAGATAATAATAAGGCGCTGCTAACAACTTCCATTATTCTTACGTTCGCCCGTTCAGGCTCATTAACCATTGCGTACACCTCTCCTGGCAATGTCTCAGCAATAGCTCCTTCATTACCATGAATTCAATTAAGTTAATAGCTCAAAGAAAATAAGTTCAAAATCTTGATGTTGCAAAAAAGCAGCCATGTAAACATATAGGGAGTTTCAACTGGAGAAAATCCTAAATAAATCCAGGGTCATTAAATAGAGACTTAGCCACCTATTGTCAATCAGTCCATGAAGTAATCCACCTTGTCATGACTACTTTCCTGTTATGGGGTTTTTTTTTTTTTTTTTAAAAAACCTTCCCCTTGGAAGACCTGGTGTGGAAACCTTGCAACCCCTGCAAGACCTCTGTAAATTAAACTGGGAGGCAGAACTTAACTGTTCCTGGAGGCTGAAGTCACTGTTTTCAGGAGATATTTGTCCCGTCACTGGGTGCCGGAAAGTTGTCGTCCTCTGGTTGTGGCTGAGTGAGAAGAACAAAGGGAAAGAGAAGGGAAGAAGAGAGGGGCAAGGGGTGAGAGGGGACAAAATTAATAAACTATATAAATTGTATTTTCATTGTTCTCCTATTAAGCATTTTGCACATGAATTCAAGTCTTACGAACCATGTTCTAAGACACACAAGAACATTCTACGCCCAGAATTATTTCATCCAACCAAAGACACGTGCCTACCCCAAGTAACATGGACAGGACAAACCCCAAAACATGTCAAAGTTAGTCCAACTCAAAAGTACTGGGTCATTCACTTTTCTACACAGGCTACAGTTGTGGGAACAGAAAGAGGACGCAAAATTTCCATCGGGCAAAGTGTGCAAACGTAGATGACTCATTTTCAGATCACACCAACACTACTCATTACACATGAGACAAACTCTTTGGATAATCATATCTTTGAATGTCTCAATGTCTCATGGCTAGGAATGGGAAGCTAATAAGTGCTCTTATTAAAATTTCCCTATGCAGAATTTGCCCAGTTGCATAATGAACTTGTGAACACTTCACAAGAATAGCTCTTCAAGATGAGCTCATTCTTCACAAGCTGGTCCCAAATGGCCCATGTAGCCAGTGCTTTCTGTGTCAGGTTTCGAACTAAACATGTGAGACAGTTGTTTTTCTTCTAGTCATCACCAATAGGTGCCCAACGGGAAGTATGCTTCTTTCAGAAGTCCCACTGGAGTAGGGCTGGATTCCATGCAATTTGTCAGCTGTTATGTGCTCCAGTGGCCCAGAAGACAGTGCCTTTCATACAGCACTTGTCTCCTTTTCAAACAGAAGTCAGAACCTGCCTTCAAAGCCTAACCCAGGTAGGGAAGGAACTATGCGCTTAAACTGCAATCCAAAACAGCACAACTGAAACACTAACGCCACCACACTGTTTTTGAAGCTCTAAGAACAAGATGGGGCTGGGTGATAATTAGCCAACTCCTCTTAAAAACTCACCTGTGTGAAGAGCCTTTGGGCAGGTCAAAGGTGACCTTAACTATATTGGTACATTGAATTCTGGCAAAGGACACCACACCAGCTTGGCTGTTATGGAAACAACTAGTAATTACATGAATCTAGTACCTCTGCTGGCACTGCTAAACTGAACAAAAACACTTGAGGCTATGGCACAAGTCTACAACCTTGCAAACACCAGCATATCATTTCTGATGTCTTCAGTGCACTGGGAAACAAAGCCTCTACCTGTAATTCAATCTTTCAACAAAGACATACAATACCAGTCAAAAACTGAGTACACCCACCTGTAAGCAGACTTGCCTGATCCAGAAAACAGAGACTATGTTTCAGGAGCGTAAGTCAACCTTATAAAGCAATGAGTCAAAATTTGAGATATTTGGGTCCGGGTGCCAAGTAAGACACAAAGAGTGTGAGCGCATGAGTTGTGTCTGTGTGGTTGCCAGTCTTGGAGGGAGGAGGTAGTGTCACGGTCTGGGGTAGCATTATTAGTCAGGGTTATGACCAGTTTGGTAGTCCTTCAATATTTGACAAGACAACCCTACAAAACATAGCACTCCTCAGTTACGCAAAAATGCATGGAGAAAAAGGGGGAGGGGGAGAAAAAAAAAAAAAAAAAAAAAAAAAAAGAGAACTGTAACAACCAGTATGTAACATGTCAATTACTGGATTTTGAAAGTTGTACCAAAATGTCCTCAAACTTTTGCCTGGTACTGTGTCTGTAATATCCACAGAAAGCAAAACATAAATGGATTTGTATTCCTTTCATCTGAAAATCTTTTTGGAGGGTGGGACAGAAATATGGGGTGCGGCCTGCCTGTGTATCCCCATCTAATGAAGGCAGCGCCCATACATAACACTGCAAAAAATCAGAAAGAAAAAGAAAAAAAAACTCCACACATTAGTGTAAGAACCTATTGCACAAATTACTCCTGAAGTCTATTTGTGTTTCCAAGTCCACGTTCCGCAATTCAAGTGACAAAACGGTCAGGCCACATTTAATTTCAGTGAGAACTAGAAGGCCAATGCGATGCAATTTATAGTTGAGCATTCCACTGAGAACAGTGCGAGTAATATGTCTCAGTGGTATATTACATTGGGCTAATTAGCGTCTACGCTGATGCTTCAAACACACCGTTGGCATTTTGTATGCTAGCTCTCCCCTAGCGTGTAGCTCCATTTATGATTGATCCTAGGAACCAGGACAGACTCATTGGCTGCTCGAGCTAAATCTGGGCAACTTTGCATTCTCCATTCCATTTGCTGGCTTCAAAGCACGCGGTCACACCCTTCACTCGAGATTAGATTCTGCTGATTTTCTTTTTTGCCTGTAACTGATTTTCCATCATGGACACTCACTGCAGCAAAAACTCTTAAAATGTCCATGCTTATACAAGGCTAGGAGCTATCCTTTACTTTGAACAATGACAAGCAGCATTGTGAGAGAGTAATTCACATTTGTTTGGAAATGCATTTGCAATATAACAACTGACCCCCCCAGAAACATGGGAAACTCAAAACAGCAGGGGGGGGGGGGGGGAATCCCTTCTCACTCACATAGATACTTTGTCTGTATGCTAAACTGAAAAGGTTTGAGTGATATTGGGCCAGAAGCATAACTAGATTAGTAACACGGCAGCATAAGTACACAATCAGATGAGGCAAAAGAGACCAGATTTCTTTCGGACCCTGCCTGCTAACATGAACGTCAATACAATTGACAAATAGGCTTGACCCAAGCACACCCATTAATGGAATATCACAGACAAATGCGAAAAGCTGAGCCATAAATGTTACCATGGAAAATGTAGAGCACATCAGAACAGTACACTTAAATTACTTAACTGACCACTGTCAAGCAGCAATAAGACTGACAACCTTTTAATCTTTATTGCGGACATAGAAGCAACGAGAACACATCTATACGTTCCTTAGATGTGTGATGTCAGTTTCGATGAGATGCTACGTTTCATGAACAAGAGTCAGAATCTCTTTTTTGTGGGACACTTCACAGCACCCTGGGAGAATAAAATTGTATTCCAGGAACATCCTTAAATCCCTCCAATTCACAAGTTAGGCACCAGGAGTAAGACTAAGTGCGATGGGAAAATCTCCTTGAGGTAAGAAATGGCATTTACCTGCACTCAAGTGCAGGACTCGAGAGTTGGCTTACCACAAACATAGCCCGCAGATGGGGCCAAAGCTGCAGTAAGAGGACCAATGTAGGAGAGGCATAGTGATGGTCATACAGGGCAAGGGGGGAATTTGTCAAGAAATTGATCCCAGAGCATTAAAACATAGAAGCAGCAGGCATATAAAGATCATCTTCTGGTGCCATGCTGTGCAATTCAAAGCGAAGCTGCCTAGCTAAGGCACAAGCAGACAAAATGGGGCCAGAACCTCGTCTCTAGTCAGATGATAATGTGTGATGAGGCTCAAGCACTCCAGAAAGATCCAGGACAAGCCCTAGTGAGATGGGTTCCTCTGTCATGTAGCCTGGATTGGGGGAACACACTCCATTACCCTTCACCCAGACAGTGACGTGAATCTACAGCAACACAACAGGCCAACCTGAAAAGGGGAAATCTTATGCTACCGTTTTAACGCACAGCCTATAGCAATGACTATGAACTGCAAAGGAACAAAATGAAAAAAGGTGATAGCTACCATAATCCCATGCTGAGCAATAAGGAAAAACGGGTATTTAAATAGATTCAAAGGAGATGAAATCATTTTTTGAATGGCTTAGCACAATGTGAAGGAAAATACAATAATTTAATTGGGGGATATTCAAAGGGTGCATGTTCTCTGGGGGTTCAGAGAGTCCAAGGCAAAATCAGGGGAACATGGGGGGTGTGTTTCAAACAAACTCTCAGCGCTCATTTGGGCTCTGTTCCTAAACACAGTGTGCCATTCCCGACACTCTGCAGGCTTAAACAGTTACACAATAGCCTGCCCTTAATTAACGGTCCACAT
Organism: Scleropages formosus; assembly: GCF_900964775.1. Taxonomy (NCBI): domain Eukaryota; kingdom Metazoa; phylum Chordata; class Actinopteri; order Osteoglossiformes; family Osteoglossidae; genus Scleropages; species Scleropages formosus. The sequence continues at coordinate 9,524,129 of NC_041807.1, forward strand.
TCTTTGGCTTTCCTGTCTCAAATTATTTCCGAACTACTTGTCACGGAATTCACAGCATGGCCACGCATTTGCCCGAAGTGGAGAGCAACAGCTAAGGGCAGTAGGCTTTGTTTGCAGTGCCTTTCCAGATTTTTCAAAGGATGGCGCTATCGCCCAAACCCGGCGTTACCACCTGAAGAAAGTCGACTGTCGATTCCAGTCAAAACAGCCATATGTCTCAAAGCCAGCTAGAAACTAGGACATAGCCATCTAACAAATGTGCCTTTCACCTGTGCAAAATATGTACACACACCCTTCACTCATCCATGATGTAGAAAAATGTAACAATAGAAACCCCAATCGCATGAAGTCACAAAACAATAAGGTAACCAAGCTTTAAAGTAAGGTTGCAGCAGACAGACTAAATTGGTTTTTACAGACACACCTTATGCACAGGTTCTGCACCACCACAGTCACGTACGTGCCCGATCTAAATATATTTTTATCTTAAACCTACACTGACGAACAAACCTTCACAAATAAAACCCAAAGCTCTGGTTAAGGCCTCCTATCTCTGGACTGTAGTTTAAGGAATTCCATTTACCGGTTTGAGTAACACACAGGTGTCAGAGGTTACGCAAACGTGGTGTGTGCCAGTAAAGAGCCCATGTGGTATTATAGTTCATAGAATCACATAGCCAGCTTGATTCGTAGACATACTGTAAAGCGCAGGGGCAAAACATGGTCGGTGATCAAGGCTTTGCATACTTCAACACATTATTCATCAGTCAAAGACTGGTGCTATCCTGTCCAATTCCCACCCCCCACCCCACATTCAAGGATAGTCAGTCCAGATCAACATCAGATTGCCAAGGAAGACAGACTTGGAAAAGCAGCCTAAAAGAGAGCATGATCTAAATTAACCTTTGTGGCTGTAGAGAGAGGTTTGGAAGGAACTCTCCATTATCTCAGGAAAATATACATATCATTTTTCATAAAACAAAAACCATTAACGGGCACATAGTGAGCATTTATATGCACAGGACCTCAAAACACAGATTTTGCAGTGTTTCCATCTGAAATATCCAATAGGTCTACAAGTGTGATGCACAAATTGTTTTTTTCCTGAGATGTACGTCACTTTGCAGAAAAAAAAAGTGTCTGCTAAATGAATAAATGTAAATGGACTTAAATGCAAAGGGGTGTGTTCAGGTGAAGGTCAATTCTAATTAACGACCAACTAAGGGAACATGCGAGGGATATGCGAAAGGGCCTCTCCGCCGGGACTTGATCTTTTCAGTAGCAGAACTTGCATTTCCACTTGGCATACATTCAGAGTGGTGACTCCAATGTGACATTTGGTGCTCCTCCTTGAGTAAAGTGCAGCATCTGAATTGACAAATAGTAAATCTGTACTTTCTGCTGCTGCCCATTCGGTCGCATTTCGTTCGTTGTTAATTTTAATGGGAAGCAACAAGTGAGGTGGTATGCACAAAAGTGAGATGCACTCAAGCTTTTGATCAGCACCGCAATCAATTTTCATCTTTCGGCATCAAACAGCAAATTTTTAAGCACCGACTCGACGCGGTGGCTTGTTCTGTTGGGACACAGAAAAGGACGTCCCTGCTGTGAAATGATTAATAAGTCGGAGCCTGAGGTAGGAATTCCAAAATCGGAGGCTGTACAGTTACAAATTTCAGAGGTATAACAGGGTGGTGGTAATCCTCCCCCAGCCACCACAGCTGAGCCACCTGGCAGGCACATGGAATTTACATTACCATTCCTACATCTTTCAAAAATCCCTGACATGCGGTGGCCTGGCCCCAGATGGCCTCCCCATCAATTTTACCTGGAAACCCAACAATCCGGCACTCCATTGCTCACTAAATGCCTTCTGTGACTTACTCCAGCAATAGGCAACCAGCAATGACTCCTACATAAGCAGCTTACTCTTCGACGAACAGCTGAAGCCAATGACTCTATGGCTCTACATACTGTCTTTAATGTCCTCCTGTAATGGGCAATCAGAAACAAGGCTTCCTTCCAGTTCAGCTCTACAAAACACATTAACACAGTTTGCCATTGAACTGGGGTCAATGAATTCTCTCAGCTCTACATGTTTACTCAGTTTCCACAATGGACAACAAGAGCCAAGTCTTCCCTCCAGCTCTACACAAGTTTAACCATCTCCTCCCACTGACAACCACTGGAAACACGCTGCCATTTTTACTCATCTCCATGAGGCTGATCACCCACTTTCAAGTAGCTGTATTTACTGGAGCAGGAAGACACTAGCACAATAGCGCCTCGCTCACAGAACATGGTGTTAAACTGCAGGCAAGAGTGGGGGGGCTGGGGGGGGGTCATCTAATTTTTCAATGCTTCTCTGGCCACTTGAGTCCCTGCTGCGTGAGATTTCATTCACGTTGAAGCCATGTTGAGGTCTTGCTATTGCTAGCTGAGGTGCTCAGGAGAATGTCCTGGAGCTTATCGGTCCCACCACCCACTCTCTACCGCTCTCCACATGACACATTCCAGCCTTGACATGAAAGACTCAGACGACATCACACAGGAGATGGTGGGTGGCATCTAGGACAAACACTGCCTTCTACTCATCTTTGTTCTCCAGAGCTACTCCATACCTTACACACTTTGATAGCCTCTCCACCCAAACGCAGGCCCATAAACAGAGTGAAACACTTATTTATATTGTCCTGCACACAATTCTGAGTATGTCATTGTCACAAGAATACTCTAAGAAAATGAGAACAAGCTGTCCCCAAGGTCTGCAAAGCTGGAGCCAGTGGGAAAGTGTGAGATAATGTGGGACTGGGTTCTTCCAAGATGCTAAGGCTCCCAGCCCTCTAACTGGTAGAAGCCATTGTCAGTCACAAACTCGGGCCAATCATGTTGGTCACCCGTCTAGGGCCACACCCTCTGGAAACCCCAAACAAAGAAATGTGTCGTCACTGTGCAAGGAGGACCTGTCCGCCAGTCCAGCAGCACTTCTACCACAGACAGTCACGTGGCACCTTGCAACGTCTATGCCATCTCCACTCCTGAATGGCTGCAAGCCAGGCTCCGCACAGCAATCATCACTTAGCTCATCAAAGAGAGACCAGTAAAGCCTTGCTATCGCCAGAGGAGACAGATGCATTTACACAGTTCCAGAGTACACACTAGCACTGACAGGGAGCCACAACACTTCAGGAGGGGGGGGTGGGGTGGTGGGGCTCTTTGTGTACCCAGGCAAGCGGGCCACATGAAATTATGTTGTTTGCCTGAGAAGCAGAAAAAACACAAACACCCTGCTGTGACGCATGCTGGGAGCTCCCCCACCCTCATGACCTCCATTTTCATCATCTTTTCACCGCAGTCAAACATTCACTCCAAAAAATACATCTTCTAAATGGGTGGTGGTGTGTGCGCACACTTTCTTCAGTATCGCATTTTGGAGGCTCAGCAGCAGCACAGTAATGAGACGTATTGATTTGTATCGAGACGCAACGAGATGTACCGATTCCCCCGTTATCAGAACGGGAACTCATGGGGGGAGTCTGTGATCCTGATGGAAGCAGAGATGAGTCACGGGATGTGAAACTGATCGCTAGCACGACGGCTTTACTATCACGCAGCAAAATGGAGAATATCACCACCCCGGCGTTGCCGACTTTAAATCGCAGTCTGTTGGTCAGCTAGGATAACAAAGATGCTAAGATTTAAAAAAAAGAATTTATTCAGTTATGTGGTTCTGCCTCTCATATCCGGTATCTGAACTCCTTAACCATCACATCACCTACTGCCCTGTGCACTGAGGTCATTTAATGACACCACTAAATTTAAAAGCATTGACCAGATCCAAAGAGGACAAAGTGCTATTGACCTCGACTGATTCCATGAGTGCACGTAAAACTATTATGTATGTGGAGGAGGTGGTGGACACATCCGTCAATCACTGAAGCGCTGGTTCCTCTCCATCTTCCCCCCCCCATTTCGAAGAGCACACATGCATAAATGCTTATTTATTCTGTGATCTTTTTGACCTCTGTGATGTGATATAAAAACTGATTAACCCAGAAGCATGCTGATTGTAGGCAGAACTGTCGTTCACAGCTATTCATTAGACACAGTGGAAACCATTATTATTACAGAAAAACAGGGCAGTACCATGATGTGTTTTTACACTCAATTTGGGGATAATTACAGTGTATAAAAGTGACAGAGAGGCTGGTGACAGGGAGTTTTATCTACCAGGAATCAACTTAACCTGCAATTACCTGCAGGCAGGTTATTTTACCCAAGTCCCCTCCTGTAGTCATGTGACTCAAAAGGTGTGTATAATGAGCAGGATGACAGTGTGAAATGGAAAGGTACACAAATATGCCACCCTTGAATTCCTTGACCTGTATTTCCAGTTCAGATCTCAGAGGTGCGCCAGTTTCAAAAATGCAACAGAAGCAACGAGACAAGTTTCAGATACACACCTGACAAGTGAGCCTACTTTTACATGCTGTGTGTAATCTAGTTTCACCCTTTTGAGCCATAAATTTTCTAAGTGAGTTTTAGCCATAACTCATTAAGGAGATAAGTTCACGTGCATAAGCGCTGAAGTCCTTTGGTTTCCCTTCCTTGCAAAGCAAAATAAATAAATGAATGAAGGTCTGCAAAGGGGTTCCCTTTGGAGAAGCCCCAGCGTCTATATGATTTGTCGTCTTGGTCGAACCCTTATTGACCCGGTTTTTATTGTTCTAATGATGCCTTCCCCTCAACATAACCATCGTCCAACCGTCCAGTCCATCATTCATCCTGACAATTACATCCCAGTCCTGGACTGGAAGAGGAGCCTGAGAGACAAGGGGCTCCTTTGTGGCTTGTCTTTGATTAGAATGGGGTACACAACGGCACTAACAGGCAGGTATGAGCATCCCACAATGAACACTGTGGAGGGAGTTGTTATGGGTGATGGTGTACAGGGGTGGAGAAAGGAGGGCCACAGTGGTCTAAAAGCGGTTGGTTTCCTCGAAAAGTTACGTACATTCTACAGTAGATTACCATGCCCTTCGAGGCAGCTATGGCGGGTGCTAATAAGTAGCTGTTCCGCAGGGCTGCCACAGGACAGCACCAACTGATTAAGGTGGATGCAGGCACTGGCCACGTTGCCTTCCACGCCTGGCAGACTGCAGACTAAAATAGCGTCGCCTCCAGCCACAAAGTGGCCACTGCCGTCATTTCAAGAGCTCGCTGCGACGAATGCACCCAGACTCCAAGCATCGCAATGCGGCATGTCGGGGAGCGACCAACACGGGAGGAATCCGATGAACCCAACAACAAACAACAGAAATGTGCTATAAAACATGACTGCTACAATTTGTCAGGGCTCATCAACCTATTACAGGACAGATCACTGTTTTGTGCCTCTCGGTGCTAACATTAGAGGGCCGCGATCATGCCGCATACAAGGCCGTGACAAATGGATCTGCGTTGCTTCACCAGTAGGGTTCACCTTAATGAGAATGCTGCTTTAGCTTAAAGACTGATAGATTGGTTTTTAGGGTTGTGCTAAGCAGCTTTTGCGGTTTGAGTATTTAAACCAGGGGAAGAACCACACTGTTTTTCTACTGAGCCCTCAGGAGCTCCATTAGTCATACATATGAACATGTTTTACTTGCATGGTTACATACTTGTCTAGAGGTGACATTTAGTCCAATGTTATCCCAGTTTATGTTCTCATCCATCGTGCCTATGGTTTAAAACCATTAAGGACTAATTGATACAATACAGTCTCAGTACTAACAAAATGGTACAGCGTTAACAATATTAATATACATATTATGCACAACACATTAAACAAACTTGATAGTGACAATGGCACTCATTGAATAAGCAGATGTTCAGCTTAAGCATAAAAAAAAGTTAATGCCCTTTGAGTTTTTGTTATTACAAATACTTAATCAGCATTGTCATCTGATAAAAATTAAAGGGTTTTCTGTTTTATTTTGATTTGAAAAATGTGGGTAATTCTCTGGTTAAGTCAAAAGAATATTGCTTTGGTCATGCCATTGTAGATCACCAGTGACATGGTAACATCATGTCATAGCCTCAAGACTACGCATGGATGGCCAACTCAAGGGATGTAATCAACATTGCTTTCTAAACACAGAGCTGTAACCTGATATATACACATCATCTAATGAAACTGACATGAAAATAAAGGGAAAAAGTATGAGCCAGACAATGGCAATAAACCATTTATGAAGCTGTTGTGATCGTTAGCTTAATTATGTTTAAGCTTTCAAAATACCTTGAACAAGCATAGAAACTCAGCATGCTTTAGGTTCTCCATTAAACATTTCATAAAATGCATAACAGCAATTTTGAATGTCTTGGGGCATGCAGTGCAACTTATATTGCAGACCTGGATATTTTACGGCCCCCGGGCCACATCCGGCCCTTTGGCTGTCCCTGTCCGGCCCGCGAGAGATCAATCAAATTAGAAATCAAATATAAGTGTACGCCCTGCACAGAATACAACAGCATTGCTTTTATTTTGAAAGCGACCGCTATTTTTTTTTTTTCCTTTTTCAATTTACGTATGTGCGTGCATGCCGTAACGAGAAGCCTCGAGGACACTGGCCGCGGGAAATCTGGAGCTTCAGCTGCAAAACAAAGCGGACAATTTTTACTTTCTCCTCGGCTTTGATGAGAGCTGTGATGTCCGCAACACGGGCCAGTTACGTGTCTTTATACGTGGGATAACGAAGGAAAGTTTAAGATTACGGAGGAGCTGGCAGCAGTGCGGTCAGTGAAAGGGACCACGACAAGCAGGTAGTGATTTGTTCACGGAGGTAAAATGCATAGTTGGACAAGCTGGGAGTGAAATGGGACAAATAGGCAGGTACAACAGATGGTTGTCCAAATCTGAGAGGGAAAATGTCAGACTTTTGAAACTGATGCAGGATAAAGTGACTGAAATGAACCCAGAAATTGGTATTTTTACATTCACATTGTATCATATCAGGCGGTGTTCAGTGCTAAAAATTACCGATGTTACTGATGTCGTAACTAAAATAGTTAAATTCATCAGGGCACGAGCATTGAATCAGAGAGTTTGTTGCACTTTTCTTTTTCTCCCTGCAGTGTGGATAATACACCCAGTGATGTTCAGCTCAAACTCATTGACCTGCAGTCTGATATACTACTGGCAGAGCACTTTTAGTCAGTATCACTACTGGATTTTTACTCTTCTGTCAAAGAGGAGAACTTTCCACACATGAGGAGGCATGCTCAGAAGATCTTTGTTCTCTTTGGATCTACCTACATATGTGAACAAACATTCTCAGTGAAGTTCAACAAATCCAGATACAGATCCTCTCTCCCTCATGATCACCCATCAGCTGTCCTTCGCATATCCACCTCAGACATTCAACCAGACTTCAGTGCACTTGTTCAAGCCCAAGACAGACTGGATTTCTCTCACGTTAGAAGAACAAAGAACCGAAAAACATCAAAAGCACTTATTGCTTTTTGTATAACGTTAACTAATCACTGCTCTTTAACATACTGCAAAACATACACATTTTCAGTATTATTTTTGTGAAGGTTAAAAGGATGTTATGCTAAAAATAAAATGGTGGTGTAATGATTGGCTTTTCTACTATTTTTTTACTGCTATATTTGACCTACTCCGTATTTTCATACCCTTATCGTAACATGTATTCTTACACGTAGCAGCTAATCAAAACCATACAAATTTACTGCTTTTTATGAAGCGATAAAATTAGTATTGGACAGAATTAAGTTCAGTCTATTGGTTCGGCTCTCCACAACAGTCCCAGTTTCTCACGTGGCCCTTTGGGAAAATTAAATTGCCCACCCCTGTTATATTACATTTCATTCTCCATAATTATCTCAGCTGACTTGAGGAATAGAGTGGTTAACTACATTTACCTAAGAGGTACAGTAAATATTTGCATTGGTATGAATAACTGTGACGGAACAAAGATTTATGTAATTGGGGTGAATGTGTGGGCGGCTGCTTTCGGATGACCGTTACGCGTCGGCTGAATCACATGCAGTCGGGCTGCACACACCCGGCCGTGCATCGAGTGCAGACAAGCATCTCTCTCTCTATACCATCGGGATAGCAGCCAGGAGAAGCGGTTCAAGGAGCAGGAAATGGGCCTGTGACTAATGCTTCATCCCCGCACCTCCCCCACGAACACTAATTAATGCGCACCTTTGCGAGGGCGGCTCAACTCCACCGGGCAACGCAAGAGGACTAATGAAGCGTGGGGAATGGAGGTGGGCGGCCGTCTGCTGGGGCGAAAGACAAACCGTGACGAAGAAAGGCCGGATTGTTTCCTTGTTCGAAAAGACTAAGGTGGTCGTGACATGCAAGTCCATCCAGATTGTCTTCTTGACTGTGGTTCTTTGCACTGTATAAACAGCCCCTTTGTAGAATAGCTTGTGACAACTAGCCAGCAAACATGTATTTTCATTAATGAAGCTGGGCATCTTTCACTACCGCACGTACATCCGAACATCTCAAGACACCGCTCCCACCACCTGAAGAACCAAGAATGAAAGTTAATCTGAATCTCCACTGACACCTGGGCACTCCAGAAGGAGGCGTTTTGACCATTAAGTGTCATAGTGACCTTAATGTTATTCCTACATCACTGCTAGCAACATGAATGATTTTACGGAAGAAACATATTTAACCTTTTGCAGCTCTCTGAAGATCAACTTAAAAAGGGAAAAATGCTTTCTGTCAACAGTAATTGAAAGTGGCATAACATTGTCAGCTTAAAGGTCTTTCATTAAATTAGTCTATTTATGGGAGGAGTACACTGTAGGGCCTGGAGTTAAGGAAACATTCTGACAACAGACCAATAAATAAGTCCATTTAATGGGGGGGAGGGGGGGGGGGAAACTCTTGCTCTTTGACACCAACATTGTGTCAAGACAGTGTGGGTCAGTGTGTTTATGGTCCAGAGCTGGGATTTTTCTTTGTCAAAACTCAGGACCCAAATGAAGCATCATAACTGCACATATGGCAGCATTGCAAAATCATTATAAGAAGGTTTAAAAGGACAGTAAAGATTTCCTCTTTTCTAGGTTACTCATCAGGTGCTGGTAGAAGAGGGTTTTTGTAAACTGCAAACAGCTATATGACAGAAAACATACATGTGGTATCAAAACTTCAACAGCAGCCTTTTTTGTTGTGATAAACCTCTGGCATTATGACGAATTTGATCACTATTACCGAGGCAATCTAATGGACAATATTTATAACAAGCTTTAATTAAGCTGTAGAATACATTATACCTTTTCTACAAGACTGATCGTTAAAATGAGCACAGACAAGAACCATTTAATTTTGCTGATAAGTAGCTCATTAGCACCAATCTAACTCATAATATACCTTTGGCTGTTAGCTCAATGGCACAAACTTAGCTTATAAAATTTACCTGAAATCATTAATTGGCAAAACTGACGTTCCAGAACCTCTTCACAAACTCAAAAATTAGCACTGAAAAACCATCAATTTCCTCCATTATGCTGAGGTAGTGGTGCTGGAAACTAGAAGTCCATCACGTTCTGATCATAACGTATGCCCCATTTCCAGCTTTTGGTGTTCATTTGCTTGTAACACTGGTATATAAAGAACCATTGTCTGGCAGAGACCGGGTGTGCAACCAAGGCCACGTAAACATTTCAGCCATCCATTTAGCAGGCTTAATCATCTTCATTATTATGCAACATCTATATAAATGCTTTCCTGTGCCTGGGAAAATAATTTTAATAACACTACATTAATTAAATACTCAGCTAAATATTCTGCAAAGAAACAGAACAGAAATCTACATACAAGTTTAACCATTATTTGAGAGAAATTTCTATATATAATAAATTCACATTCAAGTCTAGCTGAGGCTTGGTAGCATGAAAGGTTTAGACGGATGAACTCAACCTCCGGTGAAACTGGTCTAGTATCATGAAAAGTAAATTTTGTATAAGTGACACACACCGTCATTTATACCAAAAGTTTACTTTTGATGATGCTCAAATTGTAAAAGTGACAAGTTTACACAAAACAATGCAGAACACAAACTGTACGGTGAACTAACTTAACCTTTGGGTGTTCAGAGGAATTGACAGCTAAAAATAGAACAAGTGCAGATACCAGTTCAATAAGTGGTAGATACAACAGTATTGAGCCACCACACAGTAAAACAAAAGCAAACTTTCCAAATTATAACTAGTTCAGGTCATAT